>NC_081564.1:88610282-88908427 GCF_022355385.1 Mustela nigripes | reverse complement strand
GGCCGCATACGCGCTCTGGGATGGGTCTGCCGCTGCCCGCCGTGACCACTGGGATCCAGGTGTGCTCTGGGATGGGTCTGCCGCTGCCCGCCGTGCCCGCTGGGATCCAGGTGTGCTCTGGGATGGGTCTGCCGCTGCCCGCCGTGACCGCTGGGATCCAGGTGTGCTCTGGGATGGGTCTGCCGCTGCCCGCCGTGACTGCTGGGATCCAGGCACATGCGGAGGCAGGATGCTGCTCCCAGATTGAATGAGCCAACCAGCCCCGATGGCGGTTCTTTTTTCTGGACATCCTGGTGCTGCCAGAGCCAGGCACTGTGCCTTTTGTTGCCAAGACCTGGGGCCCCAGTTCTCTGCCGTGTCACACCGGCAACCACGCAGCAGCCCCCTGACTTGCCGAATTAGCATCCAGAGTCTGTGTGTTAGCTAATTCGGACAGATCATGATGTCCCCGGTCTCCGAGTGAGGCACGGGGTCCAGGCCCAGAGCCAAAATGAATCTGCTTCTGTTAGGTCAGAATGAAAGAAACTTGGGGAAATGAAGTGATTCTCTTCGGTTGTGTGCTGTGGCAGCGTGCTCTTCTCCGTACGTGCGCTGGTCAGCAGGCATTCCTCCCACAGCTGGAGTGGACAGGGTCGCTGAACCCTTACAAGTTACAGGCGTGGATTTAGTGGTCGAGCTTCTAGAAGGAGACTCGTGGTCATGGTGTCTGTTCTGCAGTGTCTGCTCTCGCAGGGCGTGGGTGCTGGAGGGGAGGAGTGTCATCCCGCGTGCGGCCTGGCCATGGCTCTGGGTGTACTGTCCCCACCCTCAGGAATGAAGGCCCCACTTTTGTGCTTCTCGTAAGTGCACCCAAGTCCAGTCGTGAGGGTAGCTGATGCTCGAAGCTAAATTCTAAATGAAAGGAGGGCATCCTTCCAAGATGCTTTGTCATAGATTCAGCAGGACTGAGTGAACGTTTAGTTCCCAGTAATCACCAGTATTCATCATCAGCAAGATTTTTAAAAAATAATAGGCTGACGTATGGGTATTGTTGTCCTAGTGGTGTTGGGGGGGAGAATTCTAGGTGGCTTTGTCTGTGTGTTGTGAAGAAATTGTCTTTTCTGTTATGTGGTTAAACGTTAGAAATTGAAATGGTTTTAGAACCAAGAAGAATGGACCCTGTCTCCCTGCTGTATCCTGGCTTTTGGATTTAAAAGACCAGACTGACTTTTGCTGAAATAGCAAATCTGGTGTTCCCAGTGTGTTTGGATTCCTTGCCAAAATTTAAAGACTATGATTAATAGTTTATTTCTTATTATTCTAAATGTTATTTTAAAGTAGTTAAGCCAGAGAAATAATTCCATTAATCAAAATAAGGGGAAATGAAAAAGTAACTGGGGGCCTGGTTTAGCTCTGGATATTATGATGCAGGTGATGGAGACTCGTGGAGCCGCCCAGTCCGGTTTCCGGTCACTGTTGGGGTCTCAGTGTCACACGTCGGATTTCAAAGTCCCGCTCAGGTCTCCAAGCAGCTTCCGTATTGTTAAAACCAAACAGACACCTCAAAACACGTTTTCCACCTTTCTCTTGAGTCGAACGTACTATGAAAAGCTGTGAACAGGATGCGTGGTTTGTCCAAAGTGACACGCGGTCCTGAGAGCCGCCCCTCGCCTGCGGCGCGGTGAGTGAAGGTCGCAGTCAGGAAGGTGCTGCGTGTGACCTCATCCGGCCTAGAGCACCACACCGCGTGTGTCAGACGCTGGTCGCGTCCCCTTCCCTCTGAAGGCCGACAGGTTCGCGTGTGTCCTGGGAGGGTGTTTGTGTCCTCACCCCCTCCCCACAGGAGTACACGTACATCCCCTTACCTTATAAAGCCAAAAGGGAGAAAAAGTAGACCTCATGAAGTTCCGGAAGTCAGTATCCATCCCTAGAACATTGAAGTGCATTAAGGAAGATAATTATTTTCTTTAGTGTTGCTGTTACTGAAAAGCCCATAATTCACAGAGCAGCAGAAAACCCACAGATTTTTCTAAAAACATGTTTCTCGTCTTCTGAGTATTCGGTCTCCTAGCGGGAGAAAGCAGCATGTGTGCCCTCAAAATCCTAGGTGTGCGCGTGCATATTTCTGTGACCCCTTTCTTCCCGGGCTGCATTTCCCAAATGCCGCTTTCTCAAATGAATCTCTTTCATTTCCTAAAAAGCCTGTAGGTCGCTGTATTGAGGAATAAAATGTTGATGACTCCCTTAAAGAATGAGATGCTGTCTGAACATATTGCTTCAGTTCCAAAGCAAAAATAGGCATTACTGTGTCTAGATTTATGGACTAAATTTAACAACCTGGTGGTTAGGGTTACCAGATTTTGCAGTCCTTCCGAATCATTTTTAAAACTTCCTGAGCTTTGCAATTCAAAACTTCTGTCCTTCATGGAGGGAGCCGCGTCCTCCTGTTCCCTCTCTAATCTGCCCTGTGCAAGCTTGTGTATTCTGGCCCCAAGGAAACAAGGTGCAGGCGGAGGTCAGGGGCGCCGTCGCTGTCACGTGTGCAGAGTGGACACTGTTCAGAATCGCCGGCGAGTCATTCTGGGGAGACTTCCAGGCCATTCACCTAAGCACTGACAATAACTCATTTTTCTCTTGGCAAACACAAAGGCCATTTTCCTTTCTTGAATGTATCTAGAAGCAGTTTGGAAAGTGCCCTGTTATGAATCTCCGTGGTGTGAGATCGCTGTGCAAAAATGTAAAACCTCGCGCTCCGCTCGCTGCAGGGAATGCGCCGTCTACCCGAGGACGTGGAGTTACTCTTACGCGTCGGATAAGTTCCTGCCTGTGCCATTGTGCCCGCCCCAGCCCCCCCAGAACTTTGGTCCAGTGTCTTCCTGGGCCTCCGTCAGTGTTGACTGATGGACGTCATGCACGTGGGGCTGGTTTTAAGTAGGAGCTTTCAGAAACTTGACTAAAGAGAAGCGCTTAATGCACGGTGTCAGCCAGCCCTCCCCCCAGGATTTCTGGGGTTCCCGGAGGCACGGCTGGAAACCAGTGAGAACGGCGCGGGAGTGCTGTGGCGTCGTGTGCGTGTTAATGTCAAGTGATCGGTCTCTCTCCGTCAGGACGTCAGCTGGAGGTTCATGCAGTTCAGTAAGATTAATCTCGCCCTGTTGTTTTTGTTCTCGGATGGTAAACTCCATTGTTCCAACAGCGATGCTTCGAATGTCACTGGAGAGCCTTCTCTGAAAGCCGCAGGCTCACATGTTTTCCCATTTTTATCTCGCCGTGCACTTGACTTTAGAGAACCCCTTCTGTTTTCCCGACGTGGTGATTATGTACGGGAATCGGTGGAAGCACTCGGTTCCGACGGATCGATGTGGGAGCTGTCCTTTTTTGACTGTCTGTCTGGCCCCCAAATTCAGCCTCCTTGCGGAGCTGTCACTCACCTGTAAATCCGCGTCGTGCTACAAAATTCTCCTTTTTTGGGAATCCTCCCCCAATTCCATCTTGTCACCTTTCACCTCCGGGGCTGGTCTGGACGCTTGTTCGCCTTCTTGGATGTGAAACGGAGGCGGCCGGCCATCCTCTCTGCAGCCTTGCGAATGATTGTCTGAAGCTGCCCCCGCAGAGCAGGAAGGCCCATTTAAAATCTCTTCTGCTGAGCAGAGTGATTTCCTGCAGCAGTCAGGGGTCCCCACCCACCTGACGGGGTTGCTGCGTCAAGGTCGCCCTGCTCTTGGGGGTTGATAAGAAAATTAATAGGGAAAATGCACTTAGATACCAAAAGGCAGAAATGAGCTTCTCTGTTGTCTGCTTTTTCTCATCTAGGGGAGAGACCGTTCTAACCCCAATCCCGTCCAGCAGTGCCTCTCAGAAAGGGAACCTAGAGACTCGTGGCCGGCGTATCCTGGTGCCCCGTGACAGCCGTTCGCAGCCCCCCATGGACGTCCCGGCAGTGACCCCGACCCCCCGTGGAGGAGAAGCTGCAGGAGCCCCGACCGGATGGCCCGACCCTGGCCCGACCCGGGCGCGGCCGTGCTGGAGCGCAGGCCAAAGGGAGATGCTTCTGCGCCTTGGGAAACGGTTCGGAGCACACGAAGATGGTCTCCTCCAGGATCCCGTGTACATACTCTGGGCAGCTCTGGGCTCATCGACCGCCGCCCCCTATTTTCTTATCATAAACAGTGCTATTGGCAGGTACGCTCAGAGCACAGGCCTCTGTGTTGCTGGACACACGTCTGAGACACTGGAGAGAGATTCTTGTGCGTGTCAGAGAGACGGAAGAGCTGGGCGCCGGCGGGAGCTGCAGACGCTCAGAGGACAGTCGGGTAACGCCAGGACACGTGGTGGGGCGGCTGGTGGAGCGTTAGTGCCACAGCCCGTCTGTGTCGTAGCGGGTGTTTAAAGTCGTCCACAAGAGAGGAAGGAGGGAGCACTGGTCACTGCGGAAAGCAGGCCCGGTGGCTTGGGGCCACGGTGTGGTCCTAACTGGTGGCCTTTGGGGGCCGCGGGTGTTTCCCGTTTGCTCTGCCCGACCTTCCCGTCCTTTGTGCTCGGCGAGCCTGCAGGGGACACACACCCACGGGAGTGCGTGTATTTGCTTCGGGAAAGAGCTAGTTGAACACTAAGACAAGCAGGCTTCTTTGTTTATTCTCAGGACCTTTTTGTAACAGGGCTACACTCTGCGGACTGCTCCCCAAGGAAGACTGCCCGTAAATTCTCTAGCCACTGAAACTCCCTGCCCCGGTCTAGACCCGTTTCAGTGATGGCGGGAGCATCCCTGAGCAGATCCGGGGGCCCTGGTGCTCTGGAAACCTGTGCTCCTCTCCCTCCCAGCTGCCCCCGCCCGGCCCAGCTAGTAGGTGTCGTGTCTTCTCGGGCCCGGGGACTTCCATGGGATGAGTCCCTTCATTCCCGGAGCGTGGAGGTCCCCTGGCCCCTGGGTGGGGACAGCTTCATATACCTCTTCCTCAGTCCCGCAAATGCAAGTTTTTGTGGTGGGGGGTTAAGGCCCAAAACAAAGGATCTTAAACCGTGCAGTGTACGCAGCTAAAATTGTATTCCACAGATAGAAATATTTTCTTTTCCTGTTACCGTGGCACTGTGTGCGATGGTAATATTTCTGAGAGTTTCAGATTTTTGCACATATGATTTTATGCATTATCAAAAGTTGCTGCCTTGAATGACAATGTTCTGTGAAATTTTTTGCAAAAGCTTTACTAGGTTTTTTTTAATCGTGACATTTTGTAAAGGCAGGAAACAGATTAAAAACAAGCATGCTAAATATATTTTTCAAAAAAGCAATAATTTTACCTGTACAGAAATTATCCTAACCTTTAATACTGGTGAGAGCAACAGTTTACTTAATACAGTCATGGATCAGCGCAGTCTTTTGTAGAAAATGGGCTTCTGATACAAAGATATGTTTAAACTCGTGCGCGCGCACAGACACAAACCCTGAAGTGTGGTTTTCCTGTTCTAATGATTTGTTGAATTATTATATTATTATTATTGTTGATGTTGTTATTAGTTAATGTTTGGTTCTGGATTCTACTTGTTACTGAATTTAAATTACTTGAGGTTCCGGTTACTTTGCAACACTTGGAAACAGTGGGATGTAACTGGGTAGCTCCTCTTTACGTATGGATGTACACACGCGTATGCCTGTGTGCACGATGTTTTCACTCACTTTTTCCTGATCCTCGTACACCAGGTTTGTTCCGGAATGATCTGTTGTGTTGGCGTAATTAGGAACATTCACGCCGATTGTATCGAGCAGCTGTGATCGACTGTTTCTGTATTTTGAGCAAAGTTGCAGAGACACATTCCTCTGTTAGAAATCAGAATGCCTTTCTCTTGACTTCTGTTTGATCATTTCGATAGTTTCCCCACAGTGATAAGTTCCGGCTTTCATTTTCTCAGCTGAAAGTGAACAGTGACAGGTCAGGGCGCACAGGGGCTCCAGACCCAGTCCTGTCTTTCTCTGTGTTCTAGCGATTAAAAGCAGTTCTGTCCCCAAAGTGACACGGAGCTGTCTTGTCCATTCTTCCTGTTTTGGAAGCTCCCCCCCACGCCCCAACGACCCCGGAGCCCCGCCAGTGGCCGGAATGGCCTGATGGCGAGAGGGGTGCACCCCTGGTCCCGCGGGCAAAGCGCGCAGTCCAAGTCCGCTTGTGGGAGCGCGTGCCTGGCCCAGCGCAGAAGGCGGCGGCCCCAGAACGGAGCAGGGGAGGAGGCCGCCCTCCAAGCCACGCTGTCTGGGGCTGGACTGTGGCTTCCTTCTGTCACTGGTCAGCAGTATGGTTGGGTCTGTTCATGCGTTGTTGTCTGTTTGACCATAGTATTTAATATGATTTGTGTTTTCTTATTTATTTAGCCAATGTTTTGATTTGCTTTTTTTCGAACGATAATTTCCACGTGATCCCTCCTGTAAGTCGTCTTCTGACTGTTACAGACTCTTTCTACTACCTCTACCGACCTGCTGTTTCCTTGTTTCCTAACAGGATTTTTACAGTGTTGGCGTCTGATGTAACTTAGACAATAAAGGGTTTGGTTGTCGACACCGCAGCTTCTCCGTGTGTCTCCCCGGCCCGCCGGCGCCCTCGCTGCCCCGGGCGGCTGTCGGTCCGGCTGTCCTCGCCCCCTCCCCTCCCCGCTCACGTCTTTCCTCCTTGTCCCCGTCCGGTCACACAGAATGACGACGAGCTGAGGAGCGTTTCAGGTCACTCACTCACACTCCTTAACTCGAAGAAGGCCGCGTCCGTTCTCCGCAGCGTCCGCCGCCGGCCCCTTCCAGGACGCAGCCCGCCTCGGCCGCTCCGCCGCCTGCTCCGGGAGGGTCCCTCGGCCTCTCCGAAGGCTCCGTCTCCCGCCGGTCCGAACGCAGCACAGACCTGCAGGGCTCGGCGATTTTGCCTTTCTAGTTTCGAAAAGTATGAAATACTCGGAGCGGTTTCTCTGATACTCATTTATTTTCGAAATCAAGAAAGACACCAGTTTCCCAAGAAGCGCGCCCGGGAAGCTGCTCGCGGTAGTCCTGGCCCGTGGCCGCTGCGCCGGGTGAGGGACATGGCTCTTGCCCTCTGTGTCCCGAGCCACGTTCAGACGTGGCCACTCTGTCACAGGTCACGTAATATTCCGGAAACATCCGGAACAAGGGCCCGCACACAGCCGTTGGTAAGCGAGCCCCGCTTTCGGATGGGCGCAGTCTCGAGTACGGCGCGGACGGGGAGCCGCCGGCTGAGAGCACGACAGCCAGAGCACTTGGAGCCCGCGGGACGGGTGTCGCCTCGATCCTGCAGTGACGACACGTGTCGGTCTGTGCCCCAGAGACACTGTGCCTCCAAGATTCTTGTGCCCAGATTCCCTTTACCAGCCTCTGCTTTAAAGCCAACATGCTGACTCCCAAGCCCTGAGGGTGTCAGTGGCGCCGAGCGAGCGGGGCCGTGTTTGTCTCTCGTCGCTGAGTTCCGGGTGTGGAGCCTTCTGTCCCCGGAGTGAAAGGGAACCACGGCCAGGGCTCCCGGAGGTGGTTTCGGTGCGGGCCGGGCTCCTGCACACCCGTGGGACGGGACCGAGGGGGCTTCATTCTTCATCCACTGCGCTGATCACACTCTGAAGCAGTCAAATGCAAAAGACCATAGAGTTTGTATTTCTTTTTTTTTTTTAAAATACAGTTTATAACATTATATTTTGTACTCTTTATATTAGATTTGTAACTAGATGGATGTATTTAACTCTATTTCTGAAAAAATAATTCAGTGTTTCAGTTATGTGAAAAAATATTTAGATAAAACATATTCATTCTATTGGACTTTGAAATCAATAAAAAGATCTTGGAGTTGCTGAGACTCGTTAAGACCTTCTTCGCCCTCCCAGGAGGTGCCTAAACTTCGTCTCGATCTGTGGTTTCCTGTTTTCATTGGCAGAACACAAAGCCAAGTGTAGAGTTCTTTCTAGAAGCAGAAGGGTTTTAGCGTGACTCACAAGATAACTCATCTAACACCATGTCAGGATGGCCAGAGTGTTTTCTTTTTGTTTTTGTTTGTTTTTTTTATTTTTTTGCCAACTCCAGGGCATGCACACTGTTTCTTGTTTTGGAAGGTGACCGTACAGCGCTCGTTTTCTCCCGCGGCGCCCCTCGCTGTTCCCTCACCAAACGCACACACCGTCCCTACTCTGGCCGCCCGAGCCACGCGGCGTGCGCAGGATGGACGCAGAGCGAGCCCGGGTCCCGTGAAGTGATGGGATCAAGAACATGGGGGTCCGAGGCCCTCAGGGGACTTCAGCTTAAAAAGCTGAGAAGTGTTTTGAAGTGAGAAGGTATAACTGTGTCTCCACTGGCAGTAAGAGAGGTGGGAACGGACAGTCCTGCTGGTGCCCGGCAGAAACCTGCCCCAGACCTCCCTGTGCCCCGATGCAGGGACTTCCTTCCACAGGACACGGGCGTGGGAGCTCCTAACTTCATGCCCAGACAGACACCTTCCCCGGCCTTGGGCTTTCTCCAGGTGGCCACAGTCCTTTCTCCAGGAAGGTGCGTTCCTTCTGTCTCCCTGCTGGTCACCAGACAGCAGACAGCCGCGGGCTGGGGGCTCCTTGGCCACTGGGAGAAGATGGCGTAAGATGGCCACTGACTGTTTCCTGCGCTCTAGTCGGCCGCGGAGCACCTTGGAGGCTGGGACTGGGCGTGGCCATGCTTCACACACACGCGTGCACGCACACCCCCCCACCACACAGAACACACACGCTTGAGAAACAAATCCCACTGTTTGTGACGGCACCTTCTTGCCCTGCGTCTGATTTCTTGCCGTTTGAAAACGATGTGTGTCTCATCTGGGCTGTTCGTGTTCCCCGCCTGAACTTTGAAAAGGTAAGTTCTCGTTCAAGAGATGAGCAGAATAATTGAAGGAGAACGGGACGTGCTCTGGTCTCGGCCCATGTGATGAGTTCTTGGAGAGTCCCTGCCCGTGGACACACGAGGCTGTGGCAGGGCTTTGTGGCTGGGGAAGGGCCACGGGGACCTGGCAGCAGGGGACATCAGGTGGCGCACCCTCTGGGTTCCTCTGAGGGAAGAGGAAAGAGTGAAATAAAGATCGTAATGAGAATGCCATCTTTTTTCCCTTCTTCCAACGGAAAAAGCTAGTATGGGAGTCTCTTCCCAAGGAGGCCTCCTGACGGGAGGCCGGGTCTCTGCAGGGGGGGCTCAGACTGACCCCCGAGCGCGTGGCCAACATTCTGAGTTTCAGAGGGGACAAGGAAGCTCACCTTTCTCTGGACCCGGATTTGTCAGTGGAGGATGCGTGTTCAGGGCAGGAGAAGTGTCCCCACCTGACCTGCGGCTTCACTTTGTCTCCTGATGGGCTCATTTCAGTTCGGGAAATGACCTTTTAAAGCGTGGTGAACTCGAACATGTGCAGGACAGGGGACAAGGAATCGAAAACAGAGGGGCGTCTTTTACGAAGAAAATCTTCACGCAGCTCAGGTGAGTGGTTGTGAGGTCTTGGAGATGTACAGGAGAAGGAGCAAGTGAAGACCTATGGGGACTTCGCCCCTCGGAGCCGCTCTCAGTGGCGGGAGGCACGGCGAAGCAAATTGGAACCAGAAGAGCGCGCCCGTCTCATCCCAAGAGTTCAGACTGTCCGGGAGTAATGGGGGTCTCAGAGCTCTGGAAAGCGGGAACAGGTCTCGCAGAGATCATCACTGTTACTCACCCAGCTTCCTTAGGGGTGGGAGGCAGAACACGCCGAGGCAGAAAACGCCTCTGCTGAGGCAGAACAACAGTAGCTGGCGAGCCCACGGGCCCGGGCCCAATTGTGGAAATGGTACAGGACGTTTCTGACTTTATAAATCCATGCCCCAAGTCCGGGGCCCCTGCCACGGCACAGCGCAGCCCCAGGTGCTGGGTGGGAGAGCCCGGCGACGCGAGCCTGCCCTTGGCTGTGTCCCACAGGAGGACGGGGACATCCTGGAGCTGACCTGATGCTGGGCATGTCAGGGCTGCGGGGCGTGGGTGGAGGAGGCAGGAGCCCGCTGGGCGGGGGAGGAGGGACCAGGATCTTCTAAACCAGCCAAACGCTTCTGTGTTACCACGACCCAGGGGCACTGACCTAAAACTTCAGAAACAATTTTATAAAACGGTGGAGGTGATGATTTAGAGTTAAAATGGGCATCTGATCTCAAACCTTCGTAGACCTGGGTAGCCTCCAAGCAGATTTCGATGCGGGAGAGAAGGGTGACCCGGGGATTTCAGTGACGACAATCCAGAGAGGAGTATTCTGGGAAATAACCACCGCACCTTCAGAACGTACTTCAAGTTGTCAGATTGCATCGAGAACAGGGGCCGATGACACGGCCGGGGTCGCTGAGGACAGTAGCTCCAAGTGAGCCGTCGGGCAGAGAGAGCAGGGGTCTCCGTGGGCAAGGTGCTGGGACAGGCCAGCAACAGTGCACGTCTGTGCCGAGTCGCTGATGGGCCACCGCGCGGGTTTGAGGAACCGGAGAAGCCAGCGGTTGACGGAGGGAGGCCTTAGCCCGAGGCAGAACATGGTTGAGAAGGACCTGGGTCAGCACTTTGGCACTGTGACTGGTCTCAGTGGGATCTGGTTCGGTCTGGAGAGGTAGATTCAGAACCAAAGAACAGCGGACGTTCGAGAGGACAGGCTCTGGGGTTGGGAAAGGCCATTCCTTATGGCAAGTCTCCCTGCACCTTCAAAGCCGGCATCATTAAGTCTAGTTTAAGGGCAAAAACACAGAAGGTTCTGGAAGGGCACCGTGCTCAAAGTGACACAAGCAGTAGCTTGCGGACACACCGTTGGGGCCCGGGCCCGTGGGCTCGCCAGCTACTGTTGTTCTGCCTCAGCAGAGGCGTTTTCTGCCTCGGCGTGTTCTGCCTCCCACCCCTAAGGAAGCTGGGTGAGTAACAGTGATGATCTCTGCGAGACCTGTTCCCGCTTTCCGGAGCTCTGAGACCCCCATTACCCCGCGGACCACGGTGGCGATCCTGCAACTAAGGTGCAGACAGTAGCCCCTGTGTCCAGCAGGCGGGCAGGCGACCACCGGTTCAGAACCAGACGCTCCGGACTCCTGAGCTCTTCTTTCTGGGTCGAAGAGTCTCTCGATGGACTTCCCGGAAGTTACGAACACGGAGGGAGGACAACACCGATTGGGATTTCTGAGAGCCTGGGTAGGACATGCGGTACGTCCTAGGTGGAACACAGGCATCCATTGGCCAGTTTCTCCCAGATTTGGTCTTTCCTTCTCTATTGGCTCTTTCCTTCATGATCGAGACATCCTATTCCCCACCACCGCCCCCCAAAACCCCACCACCTTTGGTCCTCTGGTCCTCTGCTTCCTTTCCCTCCCGTACGTCCTGTCCTGCCTTTTAAGGCCGGTCTTCCAAACAAGGTGCTTCACGGTCCCTCTGCCAGTCCCCAGTCTAGCTTTGAAGAGCATCACCTACTTCACTTACTTCATTGCATTGTCTCCTGTTAAGATCACGAAGGACCTTTCTGGTTAGAATCATGTTTTTTTTCCCCCTTTTATTCTACGTGTTATTCAAATGTCCTTTGAAAAACACACATGTACATTTTTCATAAAACGTACGTTTTGCCAAGTTTGTTGCTACACTTTACTTTGTTATTATGGCTGTTTTCTCTTGGAATATTTCAGGACATTCCCAGACATCCCGATACTTGCACTGTGAATACTTGATCTTCGAGTGATGTGTTTTCAACAAACGAAACAGGAATGTTGTGTTCCTTGCACTGCGTGATGCTTCCGTGGGATTTCCTCTTCCATCGATCCCCTCCAGCCCCGCCCTTGGTTTCCCGACCTGGCGACCCTGGTCTTCCTGGCCAGCATCCCGCTCCTGCGTGCGTCTCTTACCCTGCACCCACCGAGGGTTGGGACACGGGCCTCCTGCCTGGGCAGTGAAGGTGAGCATCGTGCCCTGGGAGCCTCAGCCACCCTGGGCTCAGCCGGCAATGGGGTGCCGGGACTTCACAGGCTCCCTCTCTCCCCTCAGCCCTTCCTCCTACAAATCCGTCTCAGTAAATGGCATAGCCACCTGCCGGCTGGTCACCGTGCCCAAAGTAAGGGGGTTGTCCTGACTTTTCTCTCTCTCTGTCACACACCTGTCGAATCCACAGACCGTCTCCCCCACACTATTCTCTGAGCTCTGGGGACGATGACCTTGGTCTTTCTGCCTTGGATCACCTCCCCTCCAATTTATTCTCCCTCTGTGGCCACCATAGGAATCTTCTGGAATCCGCGTTAGATCTTTCTACTCTCCTGATTGAATTCACCAGTAATTTTCTATATCCTTGAGAAAGAGGCTGAATTCCTCTGTGTGCCGTCATGCAACGCCTCCTGTAATACCAAGTGACTAGCGTTTCCTGAAGGCACCGGCTCTGGCGCGCATGCTTGGCGCTTTCCTCCCCCCACCCCTGAGGAAGCCTGTGCAGGGCCCACCCTGGCGTCCTGGACCTCCCGTCCCCTCCGCCGGCGGGGCACCTGCTTCTCCTCCGGGTCCCCTGCAGCATGCTGGGATCCGCTCACCGCGGGTAGCGTGACGTCTGGGAGTCAGTAGGTCCCCTCCGCCTCTCCCCATGAGCCGAGTTGCTGGCAGGCAGAGAAGTTGGGCTGCCTTAAAGCCAGGTCCCCTGGTGGAGCCCCAGTGGCCGGTTCTTCAGCCCGTACCCAACAGGGCGTGCCTCAGTTCCCACAGCTGTGCAGGGTGACCCGTCTCAGTCCCGTCTCCCTCCTACTCCTGCCGTGTCAAATGGCGTGATGGCTGCATGCTCTAGCCTCTCATGTGACTCATAAACACGCGCCAGAATTACTTCCAAGCAATTTACATAGCAGTGTTTTTCCAGTTCTGTAAGATCGTCATTAAGTAACATGGGTTTTATGTACCAGCTTTTCAAAAAAAACAGGTATTGCCCTTGTGAATCAGGAAATTTCCACTGCTTATTTGACACACTTAAAAGTGGGTCACTTTCCCGCGCTCACAAAAGTTTTTTGACCAGCCAAAGATAGCTGGATTCCTTGTAGCGACAAAGGTTAACACCAGTGAAAGCGAGCTGATCACACTCTTCATGAAACAATGTATTCTATTAGTAACATTCGGAAATGATAATAAAGGAAGAGCTGATTGTGCTCTCTGTAGACAGAAACCACTCCACGAACACCCAGTGAACAGTCTCGGGGCTTCGATCCGTGTTTTAGGGCCACCGTGCCGCCGGGCCACCGTGCCGCCGGGCCACCGTCGGGTCCGTTGCTGTGGGGCAGTCCGTCATCAGGCCCTTCACAGGGCTGCTCAAGGGAGAAGGTTAACTAATTTCTGCACATTTCACACGGAAGTGAGCTAGCGCTTACGAGGGCTTGTACGTTAACCAAACCACTTTCGATGGTTCTTGGTCATTCAGCTACAGTGGTAGACGCTGGGAAAAGGCTTCTTTGTTCGTTATCAAGGACAGGAAGGGCTGGGCCGTCCCAGGGGAGACTGGGTGCAGCCCCCGGGGGGCTCTGTGCACATGGCTGTGGAGCATCAGGTGGGGCTGTTTTCTGGATGTGCTTCTGCTAGGGGTGGGCTGTAGAGGGAGCAGCGGCTGTGGGGCGAGGTGGGCTGTACAAGCTGACGCGGGCCGTCCGAGGGGCCGAGGGGGCGAGGGTGCCCCAGCGACCTTAGGGGCTGTGTTCATGCCCTCGGAGGCTTTGAGTGTCGGCCGTCCAGGGATCCTGTAGGAGTTGGCCCTGCTCTGTGGCTCCAGCACCAGGACATAGGTGAGCAATCGCCCAGCTTTGAGAGCGTGGGCCTGGGCATGCGGGGGAAGGGCAGGCAGCTCAGAATCCCCACTGCCTCCTGCTAAGTTCCCAAAGAATAAAAGTGGTGCGTGTCCCATGGTGGTCTTCGTGGCCTGAAGTCCGGTAGATTCCTGGGATTTATGAACGCACAGGCGGGTGGGTCATTGTGGAAAGTGCTTCTCCGCATCTGTCTGATGCAACGTGGCAGCCACCTTGCGCGGCCTGGCCCGCCTTTGTGCGGGAAGGCTCGCCGCCCGTCGCCTGCCAGCCCTGCTCGCGGACACCCACCGCCCGGATCCCCATGTGTTTCCAGCTTTGCCGAAGCTCTGTTAGGTCTTCACGAAGCTCGGTGCAGGCTGGCACGTTCCTGAACTGTGTCCCACCTCGTCCCTGTCACTACCCTCCGGTTTGGGATGGTCCCTAGAGCAAGAAAGCAAACATTTATTCAAGGACGCCGTGAAAAGCCGAATGAGGCTACATTCAGGTTTGGGTTGGGGAGTTGCCTGAAGTTAATTTAAAATAAGACTCTTAAAGAACTTGAAGGTTGAAAAACCTCTTAGTTCCTGTGTTGTCCAAAGTTCTTGTTTATCCTGCTGGAGAGCGGTCTGGAGGGGTTGCGGACTGCCAGCGTGGGGGTCTGCCGTCTTACTGGGTTTTGTGATCTTAGGCAGTAAGTGTTGTGTTGGTCTCTCTGGCTTCATGCTTCGGGGGTCTTTGTCATTTCTACTGCCTTTCACCCTGCCTCTCCCTCAGATTTGCATTGCTCACTCTTCTCGGTTTATTTTAACTTCCCTCGAGGGATCTCGGGGTGTCCTGAGGCCACTGGAAACACAGCATTCCTGTGTTCTCCAGTTAAAGCTTCTGTGTGGTTCTGATCTCTGATGACGTCAGAAGCCACATGCAAGTCCCCGGACTGTCACTCTGACGTATCCGACGTCCCGCGAACACGCGGACGGCCCCGGAAGCTCTCGTCCACGTGGCTCGCGGGGGTTTCGGACCCCCTGGCTGGCCTTTGCTCTCCCTCAGTCCCAGGCAGGGTGCAGCTCTGGGGTCGAACCCCGGAGTCTGAATTGATGTGGTCACAGAGCAAGTGCTGGAACCCCCCAGCCCTTCCCCAGCGGCCACAGCCCTGCCTCCATCCTCTCCCTGGTGCTCCTGCAGAAGCACGTCGCCCTGAAGTTGCCGTCTCCCACCACTAGGTGGTGGGCGGTGGTCAGACATGAAGGTAAACTAATCCCATTTCAGAGCCATCCCTTCTTCAGCATGGGTTGCAGCGAGCGTGTACTGCGCGCCGTGTGCCGGAGCGCGGGCGGGCTGCTGGCCCGGCAGCTCCGACGTCAGGGCGGGTGAAAGGGCTCGGGCTGCGTGGTCCTTGGCCGTGAGCACGGCTGGCGTTCCTTCCTGCCTTCGTCTGCCATGAGCGCCCGCTGCGTGTCTCGCTTGGGTCTAGGCTCCTGGGCTGCAGGGGCACATCAGAGGCTTAGCTCCCGCCCTTCAGGGCTTTTACGTTCTTCTGGGGAAACACGGTCGCCAAAGGCGTGCATACCCCAGAAGGAGAGGACAGCCACGAGCAGAGAAAGGCCAGGAGTCGGGAGGAGGAGAACAGAGGAGCATTGTCAGGGCCTCGGTTTCCCCCAGTCTGGGAGGATGGCGTCCATGAGAAGACATCAGACGGGCCCCGCGAAGGGGGTCAAGGCCGAGGGAGAGAAGGACCAAGGGCTGGAGGGGCAGCCACTTGGGGAGAGCTCGGCCGCTCAGCCCCGCCAGTGGGGGAGGCAGGCAAAGGTCCCAAGTACAGTCACAGTTGGGGTGAGACCTTCTGGCCCAGGGGCGGTGCGGGGGAAATGGGAGGCGGAAGCAGCGGCCCTCACTTCCCTGGAGTCGGCCTCCTGAGGACCAGCTCTGCTAAAGGCTCTTGGTGCCTTACGAAGGGGGGTGTGAGGACCTGCGGTGGCCAGGTGAGGGCGCCTTTGACCGAATGCAGAGTTGACACAGGTGGCAGTGGCCGGGCCTGTCTTCATGGGTTGTCTTCAAGGTGGAAGGTGAGAGCCAGCCATGGAGGACAAGTGATCGCAAAGAGGAGCAGGCACCAGGCTGGGGGCTCGGGGCCTCACGTCGTCGGCTCTTCTTGCCAGGCAAGGGTCGTGACGCTCCCTCCGCCAGCTCTGTGCCCTCGGCTCTGCCGACACCCAGGATCCTGGCCGGGGCAGCCTGCTGTAACCCAACACAAATCCTCTATTTTCCGTATCCTCGTCAGTAAACATGCGACATCATCTATACCCTGGGAAGTATGTTACCTGTTTGTGGTGGATAAACATTATCCTTGACGAAACATTTGTGCTTCTGGAAACTTCTTTCCTTAGATCTTTCTCAGCATGTGTCCTCACGTCCGTCAGCTCCTGGCATGATGCCCCCTTCAGAGGCACTCCCACGAGAGAGCGGTCCTGGTGGTACCCCCACCCTCGCCATCACCACCACCATCACCCCCCTCATCATCAACGCCACCCTCGCCATCACCGTCACCACCGTCCTCGTTATCTTCACCATCGTCATCACCATGCTCACCCCTGCCGCCGTCAGTATCCACTACCGCCCTCACCACCGTCCTGATCATCACCATTGTCATTGCCGTCACCGCCATCACCACCATCATCATGATCACGTTCGTCATCACCACCGTCACCATCGTCATCTCTGTTACCGTCACCACTATCTGTCATCCCCGTTGCCCTGTTATCACCATCATCATCACCATCATCACCACCACCACTATTATCATCATCACGTCTACCACCATCACCATATCACCACCACCATCACCACCATCACCACCATCACCATATCACCACCACCATCACCACCATCACCATATCACCACCACCATCACCACCATTATCATCACCACCACCACCATCACCACCATCACCACTATGGCCATCATCACCAACAACACCGTCACATATCACCGTCGTCACCATGACCACCATCATTCTCATCACTGCCGTCATCCTCCTATGTAAACGAGTGTCCTAAAATAAAATAAAATAGCTGGAACATTAGAACTCAGATTCAGGAGGTAAGATTGAAACTAAAGCTTTGTGTGTGAGTCCTCATGGCTGAGGCCAGGAAAATGTGGGAGCTCCCTAAGGAAAAAGACAAAAGTAAAAAAGTGGTCAAAGTATCAGTAGGTGTCCATTCTCCTACAGGAGTGAAGGAAGGCAGCCGGCAACAGGTTCCGACAGAGCTGCCAGGGAGGGGAGCATTACCTGCTGAACTGACACCTGGGCAAACATTCACTCCCATGACGCCCTGCTGCTTTCAAGGAGACCCATCTGCATCGATGTGAGGGTGGGGATCGTGCGGGCCAGTGGGGACCGAGCCCTTAGGTGGAGCGCAGCTACTGCAGCCCAGATGTGGTAGAATGTCCTCCACACAACTGCCTTTGTGCCTCCATGCAGTGCCTGGACATCAGGCCCTCGGCAGGACGTCTGAGAGCTTGTAATGAACCGAAGTAAGGAGCCCCTTCTGCAATGTTTGCTGGAAACTTAGAACGTAAACCTGTGCGGTTAAAGGGATGCATTTAGAGCCACTTAAATCAGTTCTGTGATTTGTAAATGGTCTCTTGGCAGTGTCTTGCCATCGGAGATTTCCAGAGTATGTACTACTTTAGGAAACGACCCAGAAGCATCTGTTACAGTGTAAGATTGCAGGGGGTGTATGACCTCATTGCAAGAACCAGAGGCGAACCTGGGAGATACTGTCGCAGACTGCTGCAGTCAAGTGAATATTGTAATAAAATGAGTCCCATTAACTTTCTGGTTTCCCAGTACTTATAAAAGTTACTTTTACAGTATACTAGTCTACTAGTATACTGTCCAACAGCATCGTGACTAAAAAATAGTATGTATACCTTAATTAAAAATACTTTGTTACTAAAAAAGTGCTAACCATCATCCTCGCTTTCTGTGGGTCATACCATTCATTACACATATAATGGTATGAATGGGGCGCCTGGGTGGCTCAGTGGGCTGAGCCTCTGCCGTCGGCTCAGGTCATGATCTCAGGGTCCTGGGATCGAGCCCGTGTCTGGCTCTCTGCTCTGCGGGGAGCCTGCTTCCCCCTCTCTCTCTACCTGCTTCTCTGCCTACTTGTGATCTACTTGTGATCTCTTTCTGTCAAATAATTAATTAATTAAAAAAAGAAAACATTTGAAATATTGCAAGAATTACCAAACCGTGACACAGACACACCAAGTGAGCAAGCGCTCTTAGAAGATGAGGTGCCAGTAGACTTGCTCAGTGCACCGTTGCCACAAACCTTCAGTTTGTGGAAAAACACACTGTCTGTCCAGCGCAATAAAGCAAGGGACAATGTACCCTGCTGTGCTGCGGTGATTTTATATTGTCGCTGAAAGATGTCACTGAAATCATTGCAAGGCAAGTAGGTGAGTGGTTGTAATATAAAATGGCCGGCATTGATAAGCTTGTTTATTATTTGTGGATAAATTACAGGTTATAGGACCATGAGCTAGTATGGCGGGAAAAGCTTCTGGAGGGCAGGGCCGTGTGTGTCTGATACGTCCCAGCAGACGGGCTCTCTGGGGAAGGATGGAGGAGTGGGGGGGGCGGGAGGAAGGAGGGAAATGAAATTGTCGTGTCTCGAAGATGTTTGAAATGTGCTCACGTGCCCTACACCAGATGGATTCCGTCTGGAGACGCGGGCACACCCTGCTGACCAGAGTACTGTCGGTGATCTCAGCGGGGTGGGGAAAATTGAGGAACCAGGAAAGGGATCAATGTTGCTCCGGGTTTTCAAAAATAATGAGGAAGGAGATCCACACCGAGCACACACTTGAGTCGCCTTCTGGAAGACGGAATTAAAGAAATGGCCTGCGAGCCCGAGACAGGAGGCAGTTTGCGAGGAGCGACGTCACAGCCCCTCCATTTCTCCACCTCGCCGCTGGAGCTGCCCTATGACCGGGATTCTGGACATGGCTGATGAGTAACTAAAACTGTTGAAACAAGCATCGTGAGTCTAACTGCTTTTCCCCCTTTGAAAACTTAAAAAATTAATCAAGGGAGAATGGTGAGGAATTATATATCGGGACGGCAGGAAGGCATCTGGCCCCTCTGAGCTGGACGTTAGGAGGACTGAGACCTCTTCGTGTGTTACATATTTGTTCATACAGAATAGGCTTTTTTTTTTTTTTTTTAAGATTTTATTTATTTATTTGACACACAGAGAGATCACAAGCCTGCAGAGAGGCAGAGAGAGAGAGGAGGAAGCAGGCTCCCTGCAGAGCAGAGAGCCCGATGCGGGGCTCGATCCCAGGACCCTGGGACCATGATCTGAGCCGAAAGCAGAGGCTTTAACCCACTGAGCCACCCCGCCGCCCCAATGATTTTATTCTTTTAAAGCAATCTCTGTACCCAACGTGGGGCTTGAACCCACCACCCCAGAGTCAAGAGTCTCATGCTCTATTCACTGAGCCAGCCAGGCACCCCCAAAAGGTATTTCAGAAACACCTCTGCAAACACACTTTCGAAACGGGGCCCCTGATTCAGCAGAGGAGGAACCCTTCCCTGAAGGCGTGTCGAAGCTGAGCCCAGAAGCGTACATCGGGCCCGGGAAGAGCACTCCAGAGGGAGGAGAGGAAAGGCTGCGTGTGTGGGAGAGAACAGGGAGGTAGAGCCAGACATGGAGACACCAGAAACACGGTGATCGTCAAGGCCAGGACTGCTGGTCTTCACGCTAAGTGAAAACACGAGACACAGATGCTGTTTTTTTGTTTGTTTGTTTTTGTTTTTGTTTGTTTTTTAACAGCAGATTATGACATAATCTGAATGACATTTTTCAAAAGCTCATCATGCTGCTTGCTGGGTGGAGGTGGTTTGGAAGGAGCAGAGCCCTGAGTAGGGCGGAGGGGCACGGCACGTTAGCGTAAGAGGAGACTGTGAAGGAGCAGGAGGCGGCCAGTGTGGCCATGCGTTCGGGAGGCAGATACGGCAAGATTCTGTAACGGATGGGACGAGATGGGGACCTGGCTGAGGGGCGTGTGAGGCTGACTCCTCAAAGGGCCACTTTCCGAGCAGGGGGTCCCCGAAGGAGGAAGCTGCCGGGTGCGCCTCAGCCGGGGTGCGTAGGGGGTGGGCGGACAGTGACACTGGGCTCTCCTGGGCTCTGTGTTCTTATGTAAAGACACGGAAGTCAGATTTTTAGGCAGCAAATGTTCAAAGAAATGCCAAAGATCCCAACGGCAAGCACCTGGAGGACAAGCACCTTGCTCCTGGCGCAGCCAGTTCATTTCTGCCGCAGGTTCCAGCCCACGAGTGTCACCAATCTGCCATTCCCCTGGGATTCCAGGGCGGGCTGGGAGCCTCCGCCCGCATCTGGGGCCTTACAGACGCCGGGGCAGAGAGACTCAGGGAGGAGGGAGGAGTCTGCAGGCTGCAGCCCCCACCTGGAAGCGGACACGTGTCCACCTGCAGTTCGCGCTCAGGTCGCCCTCTACCCACAGATATGCTGTCCCCTGTGCCTCCGCAGGGAGAGAGGTGGCACGCCATAGAAAGCCATGCTGTCCAGAAGCCGTTGCATGACGTCTGCGATTCTTTTGAGATAGTGTGTCCTTCCTTGTGAGGCATTCACCGATACACACTCTAGATAAGTAAAAAGTCAGGGGTAAAGCAATGGATACAACCCTTCTGCTCTCTGTATTGGAGGGTACGTGCCTGTTACATGATGTCCTAAGTTGTGTGGTGTTTGTTTCTCTGCATGAAAAAGGTTTGGTGCCATGTTTGTGGCAGGAACAGTGCCTGGCGTGAGGGTCGGGAGGAAGCCAGGCCAATTCTTCCAGGGGTGCTGGGGGTGCTGGCTAACGTGCATGAGAGCACAGGCAGGTTGTACGGAGTGACACGGGGATGTGTATCTGACAACCAGTGTGTAAGGCGAGAGCCGACCCCCAGCCCAGCGGTTGGAGCGGGTGCCTGCTTCCAGGGACCTCACCCAGGAACACAGCCGAGTCCCTGCTACATCCATTCAAGTCCTTTCTCTCTTGAAAAATGATCCTTTTATAAGTTTGTCTTGGCAGCAACACCAAAACCATGCAAGTGATTTGGAAAAAAAATAAAAGGACATTTGCAGGAATCCGGTGCCGAAAGCTCCGCCACACCCGCCTGCTCTCAGGGGACTTGATCCACGGAGAAATGAGGTCAATGAAAGAAATCCTTTTTGCGGGGAGAAATGTCATGGAAATGGCCCTCACACTGATGGGGTCCAACAGTGACCAGAGGAAGCTTGGCCGGCAGGCGAGGTGTCCCAGGGGTGGCCGCTGTCTCTGGGCCGGCGGGCTCTGAGCCTCTGCTGTTCCTCCCAAGATGCCACCAGGTCCCCGGGAGATGGGCACCCTGCGTCTTTGGAGAGGCCACCATCGCGAGTGCCTCCCTGTCACCCCGAGCCACTGAAGTGACTCAGTGTCTCTCTGACACTGAGCTGTCTGGCCTCCGGTACCAGGACATCCCCCGGGTCGGCCAGCGGCCGTCTTGTAGTCCCACGCCACTCCTCCATCCTCCTGATTATTTCAGGACACGTCACCACAGCCAGTGCCCGTGGGACCAGTGAGTAACTCCAGTCCAGGTGGTGTCGCCTCCCAGTGTAGATGGAGTAACAGTATTCTCCTAGATGAGCTGATGGGAACAAGATAACCAGTGGGTGGAGTATTACGTATGCTCTGTCCCTGGCCAACGATGAACTCTGAAAGCCTTGCGATGCGCTTCCCAAAGCCAGGCACGTTCTCCCGCCCCCCAGCGGCTGATGGATAGACAGGCAGACAGGCTTTTTTCTGTTTGGTTCAGGAATGGAGCTCACCGTCAGGCTCTGGAAACGAGTGGACCGGGGCCATCCCAGGCTGACGAGGACGGCCCGCTCGAGCCACCCCCGCGGCCTGCCTGCCTCTTACCTCCTCCGCTGAGTGCTGGGGGTTGGCTGGTTTGGTTTTCTCTGCTGCTGCTTCTGCTTATTTTTTCAGCGTTCACTACTAGCAACCAGTTGTCTTTTTCTTTCTTTTTTAAAAAACTTAATTTAATTCTTTTTTCAGTGTCCAGTTTTCCTTTCCAGTTTACTTTTTATTCCAAATGGCTTCCCTTTCGTATCAGGCTAAACGGTTACTGTTTAAAAAAACGAGAAAAGACAGGTAAGGCAGAGAAAAGGTAACAGCCCGAGAGCCCCTACGGAAGAGACGACTGCTGATAGCATTTCCAGCCGCGTGACTCTAGGTGCTGTTTGTGTGTGATGTGGTAACTGCTGCAGTGGGATATAACATACTGTATTCTCCGAAAGGAGACATTTTACATACGGGTTTACAACCTGTTTATTTCATCTATTATGTCAACGTCTCCCACGCTTAGAGATTTTTCTCTACAGGATCGTTTTTGGTCATGGCAAAGCTGTTTGTGTCGTGGATCTATTATCCACGCACCCACTTCTGTTTTGAAGGGCCTCAAGATTGAATCCGACTTAAAATGATTAATCTCAGCAGAGCCCCGAGGAGAACCTACGCTCTCCTATCCGTGCACCATTCTGTCCTCTCTCTGGGAGGTTCCCTGGGTACAAAACGGCGACCTTGTTTTTAAAGTGCTGCCGAAACATCCTGTCAGGTGGTCCATCAGCAAGGCTCTCCCGTGCCCCGTCTGCTCGGGTCGTGTGTCTCGGGCCCATCTGGATGCCTGCGCCTTCTCTCTCCCCAAACACCGTCATTCGTGTCCGCCCTTTGACATTGGGGTTTTATTGACCACGACAAGTACTAATTGCCGCCCTGGTTTAGGGCCAGTTCTCTCATCGTTGGTTGAAACGTAGAAGGCACCAGCTCAAATGTTCTAGCAACGTTTGCATTCTAGTGACGAGTGAATCCAGCCCAACAATCCGACACGTAGCCCCCTTCCCTTCTCTTTGCCACCCGGGGCCTGGACATTTCTTCCGAGGCTCTGCCCAGAGTCATTGGCCATCCGAGCTGCAAATTGTGTGCTGATGGTCTGTGCCACTCCAGATGTCCCAACTGTACGGGAGCGTGCGGCGTGGGCTACCCTCTCGCAAAACCTCGTCTCCCTGATCAAGACTTTCGTTCGCATTCAATTCATTTTCAATCAAATTCCTAGAAGTCTCTGCTGTTTGTCTCCAGGCATTAAATGCTGACAGTGTGATAGACACCCGCCTCTACCCCATGATTTGTTTTAGTGCTTTGTGCAACAGAGTTCAGTAAAAGAAAGTTTATTTGTTTTGACAGGTCCGGGTGCCACCATCACACTGTGGCACGAACGCGACACAATATAAAACGGTCCCTGCAATTAGCTCGGAGGTACTACGACGTCGCAACGGCTACCTTGTCATCTCGGAGAATTCGGAACTCAACCCGAGTGCTCCCTATAAACACCCTCCTTTATGACATGGATATTTTCAGGTTTCAGCACAGGCAGGAGCCGAGATCAGTCGCCAGTGTCCGTCCGCAGCGGGCTGTGGAGGTGACGGCCTCGCAGAGGGGACAATGGGTCCGACAGGACAGCACCCAAGGTCCGTGAGGGCCCATGGGGTCGCCTGGCCAAGGAGGGTCGGGGGACCCATCCTCCCATGGGCTCAGCGGGGAGCAAGGCTTTGAGGCTCTGCACCCACCATACGTTGGCCACGACTTGGTTTTATATCCGCACTCTACACTTACTCGCATTTCTACCAATTTCTTCCAGAATAGTAATTCTTTTTCCTATTTGTTGACATTTCAGGTTCCTTTCTAGCTTTGGTTGCAGTATTGTTTTTGAAGTCAGGGGACGAAGGCTCAGCTAACCACAAGTCTCCCTACCCTCTTCGCCTCCCCACAGGCTCCGGGGCTTCGGAGGGGTGTGGAAACTCACCGACTTCGCGGACACACACCCGTGGCACGCGAACCGCAGGAATGGGGCTCTTCATTGGCTTTAAAGCACCATCAAAACATCGGACTCGGACAAACCATCGGGAGGCTTGTTTTATGTCTTTGAAATTGTTAAGTAAAAATAGAGACCATATTATTGTCTGTTTGGTAGAATGTCTTACTCACTTAACATGCTTTATAAATAATAACATTAATAATAGTGCAGTTAGATCACTAAACGTCTTCTGATATTTTTTTTTCTCACCAAGTTCGGAGTTGGCTTTTCATTCTGTCTTCTTCCCACTCACCCGTGCTGCTTGTGGCATTTTAATGAGCTATTTTGGTCTTAAACATGTTGTTGTGCACTTCGTATACCCATCTTGCTTTTATCTACCTCTTGAGCATGATTTTATTACTTACACTTAGGAGATTCAGAGATTCTAGCATCACCACTCTGAGGTTTAGAGAGGTTAGCAAATGTGCCAAAATTTACCCAATTTAACAAGGGGCAGAAACAGAACTTGAACTTGGGTCTGTCTGAATTGTCTTCACGGAAGCACTTTGCAGCTGTGACGCTCCGGGTGCCCCAGGCTGGACAAGAGCTTAGAGACCTCGGTCTTGCCAGTGTTGTAGGGTGCCTGGCTGCTCACAGGGAACCGTTGCCAACAATGTGAGTATTGCTTTTTTGGAAATCAAAGGCGTTGTTAATCAATGCAACATCATTAGCCTTGTCACTTTACCGTTCGTTTTACTGGTGGGCTCTGCGCACCTGCCACCCGCTACATGTGGAGCGTCACGTGGACATAGGGCGTCGGGTACGTGCAGGTGGCCTCACCATCCCGTAAGATGCTGGCACAGAGACAAGACAGCTGTGGCTTCTGACTCAAGGAACCCAGAGCCCAGACCAGTAGGGACAGGCGGACCTGTCCTTCGTCCATGCCGTGACCCTGGAATGGTTGGGAAGGTGGAAGGTGGAGGGGAGGGAAGCCTGCCTAATGGGGCTTCCTGAAAAGTGGTCCCAGAAAGCTGGGTGCGAGGGGTCCTGACGAAGTTGGGCAGAGCAGGACCAGAGGAAGGGTTCCGTATGGGGCTCTCCAGCTCTTTCCGACTAGCTCCATGATTTCGGAAAACCATAAAAACAGAAAAAGGAAAGAAGAGAAAATGAGGGTCGCCTTGTAGAACCTACCCCTCCCAAAAGGTGGGTCTGAGCATCTGATGGGGCATTTTCTGAAAATCCTAAGCCAGTGCACAAATGCAAAATCATTTACTCATATGACTAAATGTAGCCATTTATAAGCTTTAAATCATTCTACTTCGAGTAGGCCTGGATAACTGAGAGGTCCAACGGTTTGAATCTTTAGAAAATATCAACAGAAGTATTTGAGCAAAGGTTGAGACCTGATTTGTGGCCCAGAATGGGATCTATTTTGGAGAATGTTCTGTGTGCTCCCGAGAAGAGCTGTGCTCTGTTGCTTTAAGAGGAAATGCTCTGCATGTGTCTGTGTGGTCCCCTGGCCCGACGAGTTCCCCCAGAGCCCTTGCTTGCTTGCTGATCTTCTGCTGGGATGATCTGTCCGGTGCAGGGGGTAGGGTCTTTAAGTCCCCTGCTGTTTTCGTGCCATTATCAATGAGTTGCTTCAATTTTGTTATTAATCGATTTATGCATTTGGCTGCTCCCGAGTTAGGGGGACAGTATGCAAAGTTCTGAGTCCACGTCTGTCTTTGTCTGGTGGACCGAAGGCTCCTCTTCAACAAGGGAGCCCTGGGAATACAGTCTTCGTCAAGCCCACGTCTTTCTTGATGCTGTGGTCAAAACTCTGGCATTAATATAGGATCCTTGAGCTGGCTCCATCCTGGTTACCCTTTTCCCATAATAGTAAGAGAAGAGTTCTCCACTGGCAAAACTTTAGGGTGTAAAACACAGACGTACAGCCTTCCGAACAATTTTCAAGGAAGGCTGCTGTGCGGATGTTTTGCTGCCCTGGGTCAGGTTCGATCCCCGCTGGTTACCCTTCGATCCTGAGTGTGCAGTGGAGGCGAATGCCTGCCTCTGAGCTCACACTTCCTACCGTCACCCCAACAGGAGAAAGACGCCCGTCTTGAGGGGTGATGTGGACCACTCCGGCATGACCTCATCGAAATAAAATACGACAGAGAAAAGGCGAGGGGGTCGCATACCATCTTTTAATTTCAGTGTTGGATTTTCACGAGGCTCTGGGCATGAGTCCCGTGAGGCTGCCTGGGTTTCCTTTAAGTTCTAGTGAGGTGAATGAGAGAACTTGAATTATCAAAGTAATAAATCACACTCAAAATCTATCATTTGCACCTGAAATGAGGGTCGACGTGTCCAGCTGCTGATGTGAATTTCGTCGTGTAGACTTGACCGTGGCTGCGTGTCTGCGCTGTGCGTTATGGGGCGAACAGCCCAACAGGCCGTTCCTGGCCCGTCGCTGGGCCTACTTTCCTTCTGAAACGGTCCCAGGAAACGTAACGTGACCCAAGCAGCCCCAAGGTGGGTGTGCTTAGTGTCGGACAGATTTCTGCGGGATCGTCTCTTTACTAGGCTGCCACTGTGGCCGCAGATGCCTAAAGCTTGCAGCCAACAGAGCATCGGCCCACGCCTGCGTACAGCCTGCGTCTGCATCTCTGTCTGCACGGGGACTTGTTCTTGTGTCTGGACCCGAGCCTGTGTCACTCTGTATCCATGCGACACAGATATGGAACGTACGTTTGACAATAGAAGAAAATGAGGAGAAAAGTAACAAGATGGTTAGGACGCATCCGAAAGGGAAGGTACATTGTCGCATTTCCCTTTTACTGGATTCAGGATTGACAACTGTGAACTCTGGATGTTCTGTGAATTCTGGGTGTGGAAGACCTCTGCGATTCTCTGTCTGCATCGTCCCGTGGCCCAGCCCTGCTCCTTCCTGAGGTGATGGCAAGCAGGACTTCTCAGTGCCTTCATCCAAGTGAACCAAGGGCCGCCACCCTGTGATAACACAGCTCCGCTTACTTCTTGGGGCCTGTCCCTGCCAAGCCCGAAGCTTGTGCCACATCGTAAGCTCCTGGGAGATGCGGGGTCGCAGGACCCTGTTTCGTTTTCGGTTTTTATTCCTGCGCTGGAGAATGAAGCAGGCAGGGCCACGGCAGCCGCAACAAATGGCTTCACATTAATTATGGGGATAAAATACAACTCTCGGCTTTTCTCCGATGCCACAGACAGGACAAGACGCACATCCCTGCGGCGGGGCCAGACAGCGCTGAGGCCTGTTCAGCGTGGAGTGTCTTTGCTCCGTCGGGGGAAGGCAGAATTTCCTCTTGTGTTTATTGTATTTTTTTTTATACTTAACATACAAGAATTTGACAAAGCACTATGGTATAATCATCGAATAATATCCATTTTACCCCATAAGGTTATTATATCCCATCTTAAATGTTAAATATGTCACGATTATAAGAGATTAACATAAAACTCAGTTTATAATATTAAAACTCAGAATGTGACACAATGTTATCAATCACTTTCCCTGTAATATTCAACTTTCCTCATTTTTCTTTAATTCTCCGTTTTCCTTGTAACAAATGGGGATCAAAGCGGCAGCTTTTGTCCGTGATCTCGCGGCAGTGTGTGGCAGAAGAGTCACGAGGCGCATGAGGACAGCAGAGTCGCTCGGCCCTGACCCAGAGCACTGTTGCAGGTGGCGAACGCGCTTTGCGGCTGGGGCCGGAGTAGGAACCGGCTCCGGGGGGCGGCGGTGCTCCCAGAGCCCGAGCACCGGCCGCCGCGAGTCCATGTGGGCGGCTGGGAAAGGGCCTGAATTCGATCGCCTGACTTGGAAGAAACAGAGATTTGCCTCGTGGAAGGTTTTGGGGTTCTCTCCGTGGGTTTTTATGAACTCCCTGAGTCTTTAAAGGCTGAGTAACCTGTCAGACTCGGAATCATGTGTTAAACAAGCATGCTGACACAGCCAACACGTCCCACGACGGCCGCCTCGCGTGCCTTCCGCGGGAACATTTAAGCGACAAAAGTGTTTTCCTGCGAGGGTTTACACACATCGCTGTGGCTCACTCCTCACGTTTCTTTGGAAAACGGAGCTGTAAAAAATTGCTTTAAAACAAACAAACAAACAAACAAACAAACTAGTAAGGAGGAGAATGTGTTTTAGAATCTTTGCGGCTTTTCTTGAATGGAGGACTGGGAGATACTGAAGTTTTAAGAAACATATGAGGTGAGGGAGCCAGTCTCCGCTGGCCCCTCGCAGGTGCCGGTTCTCTGTGGGGGACGTTCCACTGTGTGGCCCACTCTCCACGCCAAGCCGTCACCTCGGTTTGCAGACTCTGCTGTGTCAGCCTCTGGTAACCCCAGCTGCTCAAGGAATGTTCCTTGTGTGGAGGCCTCGGGGCCCGGCTGTGGGGGCCCGGCTGGATATTTTTCCACTCCTTGACCTGATTTGCTCTCTTGGCACACGGATGTGCGCTCTCCACAAAGAAGAACTCCACGCCGACTGTGATTTTTGTCGCGTGCCGTCTGCACCCATCCTGAAGGTGTGTGTGTCACCCAAATGGCATGCTCCAAAGTGGGTCTTTAAAATTTCTATCCCCAGTTTGCAGCTGAGAGTTGTGTCGACCAAGGAGCAGAAGAACGGACGGCTGCGCTATGGGAGAGCCTGCTGGTGTCTCCTTGTCCTGCTCATCAGTGCCCAGGGAAAGCCTCGCTCCGTGCACAGAAGAGTGAGGATTGGTTGCATAGAGCTACGTACTGAAATTTGCCAAGAATGTGGCAGCTAACTAATCCGAATGACCGGAGGCCAAGACAAAGTCTTCTGCTGCCTTTCCAGAAAAGATGACCCCTGGTTATCCGTCTTAGGGCCCAAAGGATGCGAGGGGTCTTTGCTGGTATTTACGGAGCACCTTGTAGGTATGAGTCGTGCCGTACCTGCAGCAATGGAGGTGACGAAGAAGTTGCCGCCATCACATAATCTGCACGCTCTCTCCGTCCACGGGGGCATGCTGCAGAGGGGTAGTTTTGCCTTTGGTGATGGGAGAAGTGAGGAAGGCTTTATAGGGGAGACGTAGGTGTTGGCAAAACGGTCATGGATGGGATGAAGCTGGGTGTGGGAACAGTGACCTTGTCAGTCAAAGTGTCAGGATGTCAGGGAGCAGGTGCCCCTAATCTCACCCCTGACCTCCCTGCTCCCTGGTCACGCTTCGTGAGAAGCACCCCCAACTGCGTGACGTTGGGACCGGGACGCCCATTGTTTGGAAGAAACCCCAGCTTCCTGCCTGAATCAGGAGTGTGGCTGCCGCTGGGACGCCACCCGGGTCCTCCTAGCCCCAAAGAGAAATCTAGAATGGGATCTGATGGGCTGAGATGATGCATAAAGCACAATTTTAAAATATAACTTCAGGCCTCTTCTGTGTTGTGCTAATACAACGTGTTAATACAACTGAGTTGGGCGAAGGATTTGTTAAACTGGGTTTATCTCCTACGTAAGAGGAGCATGTAGGGAAGAAATGGTCCGAGAGGCAACAGGAACCCCCTCTGCATCGTACTTCTACCTAAAAATTCTAGCACACGCACCCCCGTCCGTGCTGCTGCTGCAGCAGATGAACACGCTGTACTTGTGGTCAGAAGTCTGACACGGAGCTCCGGCTCGAGCAAGGAGCCTGTCCCGCCGCCCAGCCCGCAGGCCCCTCCTCTCTCTGGCAAGGGGCCCCTGTGGCATCTTCTCGGCCGGCTGCCCGCTATCTTCAGGCCTCCAACGTCCGACCCTGTCCCCACGTCTTGCCCCTCCTGCTGCTTCTCACCCGTAGCAGGCCCTTGTGATGCTGTCGGCCCCACTAGGACAGTCCAGGGCCATCTTCCCACGCTAAGGTCCTTGATGTTATCATGTCAGCAGAGTCCATTTTGCCACGGAAGGTGACATGGTCGAAGGTGCTGGGAATTAGGTTGTGGGCACCTGTGGGGGTGCACTATTCTGTCTACTACAAGGTATACAGATACGTCTACATGACGACAGCGTATGTAAGCCTAATTCATGTGTATCACCTTGTGTATTAATGTACCTCTTACACACACACCGACTCCTGTTGATTAGCTATGATTTTATTGTCCTTAAAATTTTGACTTAAGACACTTTTTGTAAAATGTTGTACAGGCCTTCCTGCTTTTTGTTAGGACACAGCTTCGGTACGTTGTGGGGAGGGGAATAAGGGGCTGGTGCCTGCTGTTCAGCGTTTTGGGCAAACCATGGCTCTTTTGGTCTTGCTTTTTTTTTTTTTTAAAGATTTTATTTATTTATTTGACAGACAGAGATCACAAGTAGGCGGAGAGGCAGGCAGAGATGGAGAGGGGGAGGCAGGCTTCCTGATGAGCAGAGAGCCTGATGTGGGGCTCGATCCCAAGACCCTGGGATCATGACTTGAGTCGAAGGCAGCGGCTTTAACCCACTGAGCCGCCCAGGCACCCCAGGCCTTGCTTTTTTGAAGGTAGAAAGAGGGCGTTGGGTCAAGATCAGCTCACAGTCTCCCGTAATTCTGATTTTCTAGATCGGTGCAGCATTTCTGTTCACGATCTAATCACAAAGCCCCCAGACTTCAGTGAAGGGTTTGCACTTATGTCCCCGGTTCAGATTGTTGGTGTCCTAACGATGGTCTGGTCCTGTTCTTACCAGTCTCGGTTCGGTCTCTCATTGCAACTTACAATCGCGTGACCCCACTCCTCTCAAAGCTTATGCATCGGTGTGCCCAAGAGCCCCTTCACCTGCACGTCCACCGTGCGCTCCAAGATGCGACCGAGCGGTCCTCCAAGGCCGACCTCCTGGGCCTCTCATGGTGCCGTTCCTCCTCGTTTTCTTGCCCACATGCTCTGTGACTGACAACAAACACCCATCGATAAGAAAGCTGTCTGGTATAAGGTGAGCTGCTGGTGGCTACAAAGAATTCAAAGTTCATTGGTCAACGTGGCAGGGCCCCCTCATGGTCAACTCAAGATAACAGGTCCAGATCAATAGGTCAAGACACAGCTACTCATCTAGGCTAGAAATTCACTTTGGGCATAAAAGTTATTTTCATGCCTCTCATCGTGCATTTCACAAGCTGTGGGAGCATTAAGTAGAGTTATTTTGTGGAACTCTTAAAGGTCCATTTTATGTCTTCTATGCACAAAAGGGCAATGAGAGAGGGACAGAAAGTATTCGGAGAATAGACAGTATTTATATAATCTTTTCGAACTTCAACACCATGGTGACTCTTACTGGGTGTGTGTGTTTTTGAGAGGCGGGGGAAGAAGGCAGATGTCTGGGGAAAAGGGTGCACTTGGGTACAATCATGTTACTGTGAGCTCTGGGGTACCTTTGCTCAGCAGACATCAGGGGGCATGTAGGAGGAGATGGAGGTGGGGGTGAGGGGTGGGGGGCTGCCCCTCCACTTGCTTGTTGAGCTCATAGCCACCACATACATAAAATAATGTTGATTTGCACTTACTTTTTAAAATCAGTGAGGCACATGTGTCCGGGCAGGGTAATTTCTGCATTGGCACCCTGTCCGCCACCCCAGGGACTTGGAGTCTGGTCTTGGATGGGAAATATTTTGAATGGGAGACAAAGTATTGGTATAAAATGTAAGTCTGTATACAAGAGTTCTTCCAGCGCCTCCGCCAAAGCTAGGCTAAATCATCTTAATGAGTCAAGTGTGGGCTTTGTGTGGGCTTTTGTTTTCTTAAGCGGATGCATTTGTATCTGGCTCTGAACCTGGCAGAGATCAGTCAATCACATATTCCCGCCGAAGAGAAAAACACGGGCCTCAGCCTCGCCTGCACTGATTCCTGCCTGCGGCGAGCGGGGTTTCGTCCCGGAGCCGCGGGGCTGGATTTGTATCTGAGTGTTGTCCGGGCCCGGAGCTCTGGCGGGTGCGTGAGATCCACGCGCCCCCCTCGCTCCCTCGGCTCACAGGCGCCTTTAGCGGAGCGCAGACGCCTCCCCGAAGGAGCCCCTCTTCCTCGGACAGCGAGAGGATGCGGGAGGGCGGGGAGCGGCGGCTCTGCCGTGGTCTCTGCTGCTGGAGGAGAAGGGAGCGGGCCGCGCGAGCACAAGGGTCGGCCCGGCGCCCGAGCCCCGCAGGCCGAGAGCGCCCAGGCCGGGCTTCGCGGGGGACGCGGCCACGCGGCCACCACGCGGCCGCCGATTCCTCCGGGCGCCCCTGCCCCGCAGCCCCTGCGCACGGCGGCCTCCCTCTGGCTCTCTGCAGCCTCTCGGGTCACACGGACGTCACCGGCCGAGCCGGCGCGAGCGCCTTCCGCGGAGGCGGGGCAGGACGCCCGCTTCCTTCTCGCCGGGACTTACGGTTCCACTGCGTGCGCTCGAACACGGGGACCAAGTAACAGGTCCGTGGGCGCTGAGCGGGCGCGGGACTTGCCGTCCACGCTCGAGGTCGGGTTCGCGCCTCCCGAAGTCCTGTTTACACCCGTCACGGGGCGGGCGGCTCCTCCAGGCCTCCAGGTCGCTGGTCCGGCTGCGGCGACCCGCTCGCGCGGTGCGGGACCCGGGGCGTCTGCATACACTTCCCGTCCCGACGACGCGCACTTCCCGACCCGACGACGTGCCCTTCCTGACCCGGCGACGCGCCCATCCCGACCCGGCGACGCGCCCTTCCCGAACCGGCGACGCGCCCTTCCCGAACCGGCGACGCGCCCTTCCCGACCCGACGACGCGCGCTTCCCGACCCCGCGACGCGCCCTTCCCGACCCGGCGACGCGCGCTCAGCTACGATTCTCCCCGACGCCCGAGTTCTTCAGGGAAGGGTCACAGCTGCTCCCCGGCGCGCACGTGCTCGGGAGATGCTCAGGCGGGGGCGGGAGCAGCGTCCATGCTGCGGGATCTTGGTTTCTCGTTGGGTCGGATAGTTACTGTTTCTCCTTGTAGGAAAATCGGACTTCGGCCGATGCTGTGACCCCCGCGGTAATAAAAATGTGCCTTGGGGCAGGTAATCCCAGACGCCGGCTCACCCTCCAGGCACTGCAGCTGCTTTGGGAATGCGCGTCTGGACCACGTTTTCAGGACGAGGACCGAACCCGGGCCACAAAGCTGACGATGGCCGGGCTCTTCCTGAAAGCCCCGTGAATAGAGCTTTTTCATTTTATTTGCTCATCCAGACACGATTTACTGCCCCTTTCAAGCCTGGGGCAGCTTTAGACTCCTTTGGTTCAGCTCTTTCTCGGAACAAGCCGTCCACCACGAGGCGGTCACCTCCTCGGCCCGTCCATCGCAGCTGAGTGCAGGGCAGGAAACACATGGAGAGAGAGGACGCACACATCTGGAATAAGCTCGTGGTCAAGAGCGTGAGGTCAGAACCATGTTCGAATCCGTTTCTTGCTACCTCCAACCTCCCCGCGATTTTAGACAAGTTAATTTGTCTCTCAGAAGCTCAGGTCCATAAGTGAGAGCAAAATCCCAGCCCTGGGGAGGTAATCGGAGGGAACAGTAATAATATGGTGCACGTTCCTTGCCCCAATACCGACATGGAGTGCGTAAAGGCTTGCCAGTGACAGCGGCTGACATTACTTGGCAAACCAGGCAAACCAGCTTCCTGACTGCAGCAGAGTCGCATCGCAGGCCTCGGAAGAAAAAGTCTGAATGCTTCTTATTCCAAAGTGAAGATTCGTTTCCAAGGAAATTTGTATTACTTTAGCCATACTTGTTTCTCTAAGCAAGCTAACATGTAGCATGTTTTCCTAGAGGCTGGGGTGCATGGGCTACTTTTTAAAATATTCTTTTGTCTAACAAATTGCAGAGACAACATTCTTTCTCTTTCGACAGGTTGAAGTGTAAAATTGGTATTTGCTGTCACAGGTGTTTTGAAAATGTGTGTCGGTTAGATACCTGTCAGTTTTACAAGGTTTTGGGTGGACCACCAGTCAGAAAGATGGAATGAATTTTTGGGAAAAGAGAAGAACAGGGTTGGAAATGGGATGTAAGCAGGAGCCTCAGGTGAAAGCCTGGAAGCAGGTGTGGGCATGACGGGAGAGAGGGAGAGCAATCCCGAGAGGCATGTCGGCCCTCCTGAATTTTTAAAGGGGTATGAATTGGGTTGAGCGCGTTAATGTCCGCAGGCCACACCCACTTTTGGTCTCCCGCCTCCTTCCCATTTCCTCGTGCTGTGCACCGGTGAGCCTGTCCTTTTCCTCGGGAAGATAGTGTCAGGTCACGGCAGGCAGCCTAAAACCCTAGAAGTAAAATGACTATGGACTCTGAAAAACAATCTGAGGGGTTTGAAGTGGCGGGGGTGGGAGGTCGGGGTACCAGGTGGTGGGTATTAGAGAGGGCACGGATTGCATGGAGCACTGGGTGTGGTGAAAAAAATAATGAATACTGTTAAATTAATAAAAAAATTTTTTTAAAAAGTATGGCTCTTTCTTCATTGAACATCAACATATTTTAAATGATGCTCGAGGTTTCAGAGGGGAATTGGGACAAGTGAGAGAAAATGTCTCTGAAATATGAAGTCAACACGAGGTGTGCGCACACGCAAGTTCCTCGTGGGGGGCATTTTGGGAAGGAAGTAACAATAGCACATCTGTCTTTTCCAAACCACAGGGCAGGTCTAAGTACCAGGTCAAGGGGGAATTGTGGACTCCGTTTCTGAAAAAATGCAGTATATTCCTTGCTCTCGGGGGTAGAGGAATGCTAGTAAGAAAGTGGATGTCTGGTTCTTGATGGACCTAGGCTGTAGTTCTGGACCTCTTTTCTAGGTTAAATTTTATTTTTAAGAAATCACTCTGCTGAGTAACATTGAGTCGATAGATCTCTGGGGGGGGGGGGCACTCTTTTAATACTGGAGTGTGGCAGTCTGGAACAAATCTGCCTGTTGGCCAAAGCAGCAAGCCAGGTGAAGGCTCGATACAGCCGTCTCAGCCAGTGGAACAATGGAATTTGGCAAATTAAAACAAAAAAAAAAAAAAAGAGGGGGTACGTATTGATCATGCAGAGGGAGCAGAAGGTGCTCCCGTTTTATGGAAGGTCACAGAGTCAAGATGGGTGTCTCTTTCTATAAGGTGATGATGCAGTAATTCAGTGACGTTCTTAAAACTTCCAGTAAATTTCCACCATTTCAAATCCTATGGAGACCATTAAATCAAGCCTGATTTGGACATGAATATTTCTCTTCTCCAGAAACATATAAATGGGATCAAATGGTCAAGGTAGTTCGGGTAAGTGGCAACTATTAATTTTATTGAAAAGACCTCCCTCGATAGATGTTCTTGGCTTGCAAGGCTAGCCCCTCTCTAAAGGGTTAACTGGTGGCCCATTAATGGAAACACTATCACGAGACAAAGTAATAGAGTTTAATGCACCCTGATTTGAATTCAGAGTTCATGCATAGTCTAGACTAAAGGCCAAACAAATTTACAACACTTGATGCGTTTCTATGGAGGAACACTTTTCCTGAAGGATATGTAAATATTGCACTAATCAGAGGTTCTGGAATTCCAAATGCCATAAAAGGTTATGACCTGAAGCCCTGTTAATATACGAGTGAGGGCGTCGCTGGAATCCTTTTGAATGACGGCTAACATGGGGTGTTTTGCATGAAAAATAACCTATCATAAATGACCTCTGCTTTTTTCTCTTCAAACCCATGACAGTCATGACCGGGAAGGGGAGTCTCCTCCACGTCCAGCGTTATTTACACCCAAACAGAGGAAAGTCTTGCCTTAGTGTTGGCTTCCGCGCCGGGACGCGCAGGCGTACAGGGTTCACCGCAGAGAACCACCTTTTCTTTTTCACGTTTGCGCTTTTCCCAATAGGCTCCAAGGAAGAGAGAGACGTGCAAACACGTGCAAAGTTGTTAAAAGGAGTGTTTCATTTCCTAAAGAATCCATTCCATCGGAGGGCATGTACAGAATCTCCTGGAATGCCGATAAAACCCTCTGGCTCAGAGCCCGTGACCTTCAACCCTTCTCGCTCAGAGCCCGTGACCTTCAGCCTGCCGGATCTGTGTCTCTCACCCGGGATGGGGATGTTTTAGCAGCTCAGAAGCCCTGCCAAGAGACTGTGTTTTCTTTGGGGCTGCTTTCACATGCACAGAAAGTTCTGTGATTTTCCCAGATTCCAGCTGGACCAAAAAAAGCAACGTTATCGCCTTAAATATCGGAGAGCTCCCCGCTCCTGCTCCTACAATGTGAGAGTGTCTTTCCGCATTATGTTGTTGAGAGCCAGAATAGGAAAGGGTCTATCCTATTTGCCTTCTGTTGCTCAAAACCTTGGAGCAGAGCTTTGTTCCCTCTTGCTGGATTTAAGGCGGCGACACTGCCCGGTGGTTATGCTCGGGCCGAGGTGTCCGAGGAAATAACCTCATGGTGTCTGGCCCAGTGTTTCTTGACCAAATGAAAATGAGACTCTTCCCAATTATAATAGGCCTTCGAACTTTATTTCACGATTTCTCTCCAGATCCGGCGCGTGTCCCAGTTGGGTGTTTTGGGATGATGGTCGGACCTCCCATTTCTGTCCTCCCCCACAAGCCCTTCCCTTCGCTGCGGCACATCCGTGACGGTCCCCAGCTCGGCCCTTTCCTCAGGCCGAGCCTGATCTGCGCGCTCTCTCCTGCGCACGGCACGCTGGCTTTGAGCTGCCCTTGGACCACTGCAGATGAAATGGCCTTTTGCGTGTTTAGAAAAGCACGGTGTAGGGCTTTCCTTGCCTGAATCGTCCCCTCCAGGCACAGGCTCTGTGGCTTTGGGAGGAGGCATCGGGGTTGGCAGTGATGGGCACTGGCCGTCGGTGGTGGCACAAGGCCTTTCCATGTGGATTTCAACCAGGACAGAAGATCTGGAGGGGAGGGGCGGACGGGCTGGAAATCAGTGGAGAGAGGGTCGCACTGGGTCACACCTCTGGGGTTCGGGCTCTTGCCTCTGCGGAGTCCCTTCCTGGCTTAGAGCCTGCCAGCACCGTTCAGGCCCTGCATTCGTTCCCTGTCCTGCGTGGGTGACCTGCCCGCCCCTGCCTGTGACCATCGAGAGCCACCCGATTACCCCGATTACCCGAGAGAGGCTTTCCCTACCGCCGGCCTGCCGCGCGCGGAGGTCCCCTCCTCATAACGCAGAACAGCACCGACGGCCCCTGCTTACGCTCCCAGATGGCGCTCCCTCTGCTCTGCCCGGTGAAAGCCGGGATCCGGCTGTGCCCCGGCTGGTGCCCTGTCCCAGAACTCATCTGCTGGCCTGTATGGTCTATTGTTCCATTCGCTGACAGGACACTCCTGCTTCTCTTCAATGGCTCAGGCAGATGCCACCATCTCAGCAGGGAGCACGCTGACACCATGACCTGATCCATCTCTAGATCCCCAACCCAGCTCCAATGCCAACCCCAAGATGTGGCCCTGACCGCCCACAGCATCACGTAGATATTTCCAGTTCTCTCTGCACGTTATCGATCTGGGGGATCGGATTTTCTGTTTTATTCATATTTATGTCTTTGATGACTGGCACAGGCCGGGACCCCATCCGTGCCCATGGGAGGAAGGAAGAAAAGTCTGCCTCTTGGGACGATGGGCTGCCAAGGGTTCTCAATGTCACCCCTTCCATGGGAGCTTGGGAAGAGTCTGGAATATGATCTTCCAAGTCTCCAGTTCACTTCAGGTCCAGTCGCGAGAGTTTCCAGAATTGCACCTGCTCATGGACAGTCCGCTAGCTCCATTCCAGGTGAGCACAGGTGGTCCTGAAGCAGAGGGAGACCCCCAGAAGCCCCACCTCCAGTGCCGGTCAGTTCCATATCCATCCCCAGCAGCCAGCCCCACAGCAATCACGTTGGACAGCAGCACCAGCTCGGGAGGCTCAGTGGACAGAATGACCAGGGCTCTCGGCCCCAGGCAGTGGGCGCTCCCCACAGGGCATCAGACACCTGCTGGGTTGCTGGGAGGCTGGAGAAGCAGACCATGCTGCCCTCTGGGACCGTCTCGGCAACAGTGGTGCTGAGCTGCTCAGCGAGGGAACCTTTGGTCCAGCCGGGAAGCCACTGCCCTCCTGCAGTCTCGGCCTGGCACCTGCTTCACCACAGTCTGCAGCCGCGAAGGTCAGCACCACGACTTTCGTCTCCAGGCCACGGTGTCCTACCTGTCACCAAACACCGGAAAACCTCTCAGATCTGTTGGCCGTGGAGCCAGACGGACCTGCCGAAGCTGCCGCTTCCAGCAGCATCTACCCAGCCCCTGCCGAATGCTGGGGAGACACCGGCAGAGACGCAGAGCTGGCCGTCCTGTGGGGCCTGTCGTGACGCATGGCGCCCTGCCCTGACTCCGCTCCGGGTACTGACCCCGTCCCGGGAGCTGTGCCCTGTGCTCCCGCAGTGTGCACTGGGAACCCAAGCCCGGACGCAGGACCCTGGGCCATAGGAGTTTTGGTAAGAAATGGAAGCGGGGGCACATCTTTCCAGGGGACTGAAAGATAGGACTTGAGGCAGCATCTTGGAAGGAACTGGAACTCAGTCCCCCCTTGATCTTTAGTTTGAATAGACCCGAGCTAGAGGGGGATGCAGCTGTGGTGTTGGCCTGGGGGGTCTCGGGCGAACAGTGGGGGCCCATTCTTGAAGAAGTTCTGGCCAAGGAGGGCTGCTGTAGGATTTTAAGTGAGCATCTGTAGCTTTGGGCATGGGGAGGAGGAAGCCATCGTGCACTGGACAGGCCACACCGTGTCGCTAAGAACCCACGCGCTGGGCAGGCCACGTCGTGTCGCTAAGAATTTCTTGCTCTCATGAGCTCCATCCCTGCAGGCTTCCTACGGAGATGCCTCTCGTTCAGTGGGGGACTGGGATGGCGTTGGTCTTCAACCCTGCCCTTCGGCTGTTTCCTCAACCAAGGGGGCACGCCTTACTCCAGAACCCGTCTCTTTGCATTTGGCTGTGCCGCGAACGGGGCCATCCAACCCTGTCCTGAAATAAGATACTCAGAATCACAAGATTTGGAGCCACAGAGTTCACCCTGAAAATAAGACAGCTGTGGGACAACCGTAAGATCGAAGAGCATGTTTCATTTCCTCGGGACGAGCCACGTGGTTTCAGGTCTCTGCAGCCTCTCTAATTCTTCTTTTTCCTTCAGCTTTTCCCACTTCCTTTGTGCCTCAGGCATTAGGTTCCATTTTCGTGGCCGGCCAAAGTCTGGTGACACTCCCACCTCTCGAAGCAAATCTTGGTAGGTTTTCTTACCGCCCATTTTTCTCAGCAACCAGACCCGGAAACATGCAAACAAAAATAAACCATTCCCCTCTTCCATTTATTTAAATTTTAGTTTTTGAGTCTGAGGTCTCAGGAAAATTTCCCAGCACAAAGTGGTTGAGTGGGAAAGAAAGTCAACACCAAAACAAAGACAAGATCCCAGGCTCTGCTGTCATCTCAGCCTACACAGAGTAAGATACGGCAGCTTAAATACTTAACTGAACTTTGCTCCTTGTAAAGCCATAAGCCAAAAATCTCACTTTTCCCTTTTTTGGACCAATAGCTTGAAGCATAGGTAAGGAAGGCGAGGGAAGACCTTTCCTTTGGTCGGATTAGGAGCGAGGAACAGAGGTAGCTCGGCGTTGTCGCTTTGTACTCCACAGACAAGACTTCTCTGCTAGACACGTGCAGGACAACTTAATGGTCGTGTTGGCTTCAGTCATTCCCAACCTGTGTCCTCGGGGAGAAGCGAACCTCTTGCCTCCTGTGCAAGTTCCCGTGACTCGAGCCGAGCTGCCATCGGACCAGGCATCTTGCAGGGGCCGAGGAATGAACTGCTTGTCCCTGTGAAGCCAGATCACTGCTTCTTGATGTTTTGGGTGGAGGAAAATAGTCATCATCAAACTGACGCTACAAAAATGTTTACATCCTGATTTTCCCTCAGTCTTTCAGGGTGATTTCTGATTTTATTAGTTTTATGTTTAAACTTACTGGAATTCATGCGTGGAACATGATGATACACAATATCCCGAACTTCCATGTTTGGGACTGTTAGAAATTTCAACTTGAGACTCTGTTTTGAGAAAGTAAGTAACAATCAGATTCTATGTCTGTGCGTGGATAATTTTTCTGTGGGCCTGACATAGCACATTCTGTATTCCTGCCTGCTTTGTTCCAGAATGACGCAAGCCAGCTTTACCATTAGCTTGAATAAAGCTTCATTTTGTTGGTGAATCTGCTACAAAATCAGTAAAATACAATCTCAGGACAAATAGTTTGGGATTATGCACATGGATCTTTTTAACTGTTTGAAGAAGCCATGAGCCAATCAAATATACTGGCTTGCTAAATTCTTTTCTCATAGGACATTTAGAATATCCTGTGCAAATAACCTATTAATTTTCCAGTGCCCATATTTGTTCTATTATGTTCCTTGTTCCTCCTCAATTCAAACATTCATATAGTTTATTTTCATATAAGTAACTAAGGAAGGGGAGACACTAGAAGTTTCAGATTTGTATTCTCCCTTCAACTCTTTTTCCCTCTAAGCGCATCTACTTATGTTGTGATGCTGGGAGTCCTCAGTCATATGAACAAAATGCTAACTGGTTAATTGGGAAGAAACTTTATTTTGGTCATTAAGGTTTGCTAAAGCTATCCTCTAGAAGAGGAAGCAAACTATAACTTTATTGAGAGATGCAAAGTGTCCTCCCTTCTCACCTCTAGTTGAGTTTGGATTTCGGTGACCAAACAACTTCTGATTGAGAACCATTCTTTTAGACCTTAGACATTTCTGACATGACCCATCCCAGGTGGGCAAATCTTTTTAGCTGGAACCCCAGGATAAAGAAGAGAGTTGAGCAGAGATCAGTACAACTGCAGTAGATCCACAGTGACACACAGAGAAGCAAAGAATAAACCACTGTTGTTGTAAGCCCCCAAGATCTTTGGGTTGTTTGTTATGAAGAATAACCCAGAAGAGCTTATGGATGTAAGTAGTCAGCACACGCCCAAGAGACATGCTCTTTCCATGTGCCAGAGGACAGAGTCAACTCTACAGAATTAAGTGGTTATGAATGGAGGAGGCCAGGGGCAGGACTTCTGGAAAGACAGAGCGAGGAACTCCTTAAATTTGTTTGTGGTGGGCAGAACAATGGCTCCCCAAAGATGTTTGTGTCCTAATCCCTAGAAACTGTGACTATGTTACCTTACCTGGTAAAGTGGTGAAAGGGACTTTGCAGGTATGATTAAGTCAAGGCTCTTGAGGTGAGGAGATTATCCTGCTTCTCTGTGTGGGCCCAGTGTAATCACAAGGGTCCTTTAAATGTGGAATACGGAGGCAAGAGAAACAGAGTTAGAGACGGATGTATGACAATGGAAGCAGAGGTCAGAGGGGTGTGATTGCTGGCTGTGAAGATGGAAGGAACCACCAGCCAAGGAGTGTGGGTAGCCTCTAGGAGTTGGAAGAGACAAGAAAACAGATTTTCCCCTAGAGTCTCCAGGTTAAATGGAGCTCTGTAATATATTGCTTTTAGCCATGTAAGACTCATTTCAGACTTTTGGTTTCCAGAACTAAGATAATATATATGCTTGGTTTTAAGCCACCACATCTGTGGTAAGTTGTTATAGCAACAATGGAAAGTAATATACTGCTGCTCTATAAAAACGAGAAAAAAATATAGGCAAATTTGTTAAAATCAACTTTTTCAGAATTCCAGAAATTAGCCAAAAGCTTGCAACAATCTAAGAAGTATTTATTAAAGAAGAGATGCTCAGTGATGAGGTTTGTGGTGTTTTAACATGTCGACTCTCAGAAGCCTCCCAAGCTCTGCAGTAGCCTTGAACACCAATGGCCTTGCAACCATGATTACTGTGGAAACCAACAGCCTTGCAGCTACCAAATGAAGAGGAACACATTTGGAGTTCAAAAAGCTCCATCCCCAGAGTATTGTCACCACCTGACCAACTCCGTGGAAGAGCTGCATTAACAGGGTATTGTAGTTGTACTTCACTCAGAGGTCACTCTGCTAGAAAACCTCTGTCTCCAAGGCATTTGTTGAAAACAATCAGCTATAACTGTTTAAGGACATGGTTGCCTGGGACTGATCTCTTTCAGTGCAAATAAGAGCCTGACCAAAAATCTGAAAGCAAGATCTGGAGAATGAAATGCCCATTGAAGGTTTGAAAAGCTCTGCTCTATTCTTGTTAAGACCAAGACCACATGCATGCAGGACTGTATGCCCAGCCAGGAAAGACCTAAGAAGGACCCCATCTTTTATCTCTGAAAGACCTAGAGTCCGTAGGGAAGTAGGGAGTGCAGGCTAAGGCAGGCTCATATGCACCCTAAGTATTGAAGTTATGCCCCAACATACACAGAACTCTTTGTCAAAAGGCAAATGACTTACCGGATGAAGGCATTTAAAAATATCTCACCAATCATTAGCTGACTCTAAGCTAACCAAGCAGAGACTTCATTGGTCACTTACTACAAAGAATACAGTTTTTAAAGATTTAATCCATCCTGATGAACCATCCAGGTGCACTTGAAAGTATGTGTAGATTATAGTTGTTGTGTGGTTAATAGTGTTATCTAATTGTCCAGTAAATTATCATGAAAGTAGTGTCAAAATCTCCTACTCTGATTATACAGGTGTCTGTATCTCCCTTTAGTTCTGCCAGTTTTTCTTCAGGTGTGTTGACGCTCTTTTATTCAGTGTATGCATATGTAGGGTTGTGTTGTCTTCCTGATAAATCAACTCTTCTACCATGATGAAATATTTCCCTCTTTGTCTCTGATAAGAGTTTTTGTTTCAAAGTCTATTTTTCTGACATTAATATAGTCGCTGAAGCTTATTTTGATAAATACATAAAATATGTATTCCATCTTTTTCTTTCAACTTCTAGGTTGATGATATATATATACATAAAATAATTTTATATATATAAAATTTATATATATATAAAATAAATAAATAAATAAATATATATATATATATATAATCTATGGGTATCTCAGTAGCCAGCACATAACATCTTTAATAACATTCTGCTTAGGGTTAGTATTGTATTATTTTAGTAATAGATAAGTTACAACAGTATAGTTATCTTCCCCTCATCCTTTGTGCTACTGTTATATATATTACAACTACATTTACCTACAATATTTGCTATAATATTTGCTTTAAATAGTCATATGTTTTAGGAGTCTGCTTCTCCCTCTGCCTCTGCTGCCCCCCTGCTTGAGAATCTCTCTCCTTCTCTTAAATATATTTTTTTAACTGTCATGTCTTAAATGAATTAATAAAAAAATATTACTTTTAATAACAGCCCTTATGATTACTATTTCTAGTGCTCTTCTTTCTTTGTTATAGATCCATGTAGAGTTATTTATCTTCAGCCTAAAAAAAATTGGATTTCTTCTTATGCAAGTATATGGAACAAGAAATAAATGCTTTTAAGTTCATCTTTTTCAAAGATTTTATTTATTTATTTGATAGAGATCACAAGTAGGCAGAGAGGCAGGCAGAGAGAGAGGGGGAAGCAGGCTCCCCGCTGAGCAGAAAGCCTGATGCGGGGCTCGATCCCAGGACCCTGGGATCATGACCTGAGCCAAAGGCAGAGGATTTAACCCACTGAGCCACCCAGGCACCCCTTATGAAGAATATTTTTGCTTGATAAAGTATTCTCAATTTCTAGTTTTTTTCCCCTTGACACTAATAGTGTTCTGTTGTTTTTCTGTTGCCTCTGGCCTCCACTCTTTCTGATGAGAAGGTAAATATCAATTATAGTGTTTTCTTATGTCTAACATGTCATTTTTCTCAAGCTACATTCATGATTTTCTTTTTCTTTTGTATTTTACTCCTAGGAGTTCACTGAAAGTCTTGAATCTTTAAGTTGATATGTTGATATTTTTCACTAAATTGGGAAAACTTTACCCATTATTTCTTAACTTTTTTTTTCCTTTTTGCTTTTCCCACTGGGACTCCAATTATATGTATGTTAGACTTGATATTCTTCCTCAGGTTTTTTATTCCTTCCTTCCTTCCTTCCTTCCTTCCTTCCTTCCTTCCTTCCTTCCTTCTTCCTCCCTTTCTTTATTTCTTTCTCTCTCTGTTATTCAGATTGTGTTATTTTATCAATTCATTTTCAGGTTTTGAAACTTGTCTTTTGCTTTTTAAACATACTTAATACAATTTTTATTTCAGTTATTGTAGCTTTCAGTTTGGTAATTTCTATTTGGTTGTCTAATGGTTTCCCTTTCTCTGCTATGGTTCCCCTTTTTTTTTCATTGATTATGACGATATTTTTTCTTCAATAGTTTGAACACATTTGTATTTTATTTGAAATTATTTCCCATGAATTTCAAAATCAATGGTCATCTTGGAGATGCCTTCTATTGACTCTTTTTTCCCTTGACCTTGGTCATATTTTTATTGTTATTAATTTTTATGCTTGTCTACTAATTTTTGACTTTGTACTGAAAATGTACATATGACATTGCAGAGACTCTGTATTTCATTAGTCCTTTGAAGAGTATTCCGGTAGTCAACTAACCTGATGAGAATCAGATTCTAAACCCTGTTCTCTGTGATGCTAACATCTCTCTTCTTTAGCTTCTTTTCCATTGATTCTTCTGCAGTTTCCATTTGCATCTGTAAATCAGGGATAAGCTATGGACTTGAGCAGACTTCATATTTGGATTTTGGGCTCTCCATCTGTATATCCTCCTCTCTGTGTTTTCCCCCTTCACTTCCTAGCAATCCTGTCACCCCAGATTTTGTACTCTGACTCCTCATGACAGTAATGCTTGGCTTTCTGTTCGAGTCTCAGCTGCCTTATTTCACTTAGTTGGGTGTGTGTTCTCAACAAAAAGTTGCCTAATCACACATATCATTCTATGCAGTTCCTCTCCATTGAGGACCAACTCTCACCTAGTTTATGCTTTTCTGGATCACTCTCTAATTAGTTAACTTTTATGTTTTTTTCAGACTAGGCATTTTTATATGCAGGAGGCTTGTCTAATATAAGCTATTCTCTCATTACCAGAGTAGAACTTATTATCTTATTTTGTTTTTTATTTTCCTTATTATAGGTAATAGTAAGCATATTTTCCTGAAATTTGTGTCACTTGAACTCTTTTGTAAGCTTATTTATATCCATTACTGTTTTGCTTATTTTTTTCCCCATAGATTTGAAAGAGTTTCTTGTATTTTATGAATATTGATTTTTTTGGTCTGTTTTAACTACTAAATATTTTTTCACTTTATCTTTATTTATAATGCTGTCCCCTAATGAAATTATAGAAATAGAGAATAACTTTAATATTTTCCTTCATAGCTTCTGGTTAATGATTGGTTAATGAAAATACCTCCAGCTGGGATTATAAAAATAACATCATATTTCACATTAATATAAGACAGCCATCCTGAATGTACTGTGGGAAGTGAGATTGAGTCATAACTTAACTTTTTCTCACAAAGATAGACAGTTATTCTAGTCCATTTGTTGAACAATTAATCTTTCCCCACTGATTCTGAACAATATTTATTACGTATGCCATTGCTTCAGAAAAAGCTTCTGTTTCTTCTATTGTCAGTTCTTCCCACCACATATTTTTCAATTACTGTGTATGTTATGTTTTTATTGTCTGCTGAGGTAAGTTGTCTCTTATTGGTCACTTTAAATTCAATAGTTGTCTTGTGCTTTCCCTCTGTTAGATGTACTTTGGAGTCAGCTAACCAGATTTAATTAAATTATCTTGGGATATCAGTTGGGATTTTTATGGGATTCATTATTTATTTAAAGAAAGATAACATATTTAAACTTGAGTCATCTCATCAGAAATGATATTCCATTTATTTATATTCTCTTTTATGTCTGTCATTAAAATTTATATTTTTCTTTAATGTTGGTATTTGTTGATGTTGCACATTTACTGTTACTACCATTCCTGGGAATTTGTAGTTTCTTTTGCATTAAGACATTAATCTTCTTCCTTTGGGGCACCTAGGTGGTTCAGTCGGTTAAGGGTCTGACTCTTGATTTGGGCTCAGGTTGTGATCTCAGGGTTGTGAGATGGAGCCTGCTTAAAAATCTCTCTCTCTCCCTGTCTCTGCCCACCCCCCTAAAAAAAAAAGTCAATCTTCTTCCTTTTAGTTACATTTTTCTTTTTATTTTGCTAATGTGTGTGTGTGTGTGTGTGTGTGTGCATGTGTGTGTATACTTTTGTATCATCATTTAGCAGGACCAAGTCAATGACAATTTTGATTTATCATTTGGATTTACTATGAAGGCAACTATGAGTTTATCTGCCTTTCTTTATATCTCTCTCTTTTTCTGTTTCACTACATGGACTGAAAAGCAACACTGAATAATGGTAGCAATGGTATCTGCCTTGTTCTGATTTTATTGGACAATGGTGTGTGTGGGGTTAAATAGAACTTTCACCTTTTTACTCTATATAGTTATACACTGTCATATATGGAGTTAAAATTTCTGGGGTTGGTGCCCAGGAGATGCGTTTTTCAGGGGCACCTTTAAGTGAGTCTAATATACAGCTAGTTTGGGGATCAAAACAAAGAGATGTAAAATTGAAACTAATAACAGCTTAGCTCTAGGCTCCTTGGATTTCTGGTCTTGAGCAGAGGAGACATCTCATATTACAAATAATATTAACAATTTCAGATTCACATACAGTAATTGACACTATTATCAATCTGTGGTTCTCCCTGGGACACAGCTAATTGGGACATTTCCCTGTCAATCAAAGAGTCACTTATGTACATGACTAGGCAAAGAAAGGATTACCAATTGTGACCTGGTTCTCAACCTTAGTTTCTCTGTAAAATGGGATCAAAACAGACCAATTTGTAAGATTACTAAGAATTAATGATGGAATTAACTATAGAATAAGAATGTAAGAGGCTTGGGGAATGATGTTTTTTGCTCTGTATAAACACTAAGAAGTGAATTAACTTTCCTTCTGTATCTTGACCCCACATAGCACCAATGTTTTTCTGTAAATAACCTCTCACAGGTGCAATATTTGCACATCTTTTTCTGCTATTTGAAGGCTGTGTACACGAACAGTTATTTGTAGAAAAAGGAGATCTACCCTTTATTAATACAGCACAGATTTCCTGAAGTTCTTTTCTCAGAATTAAGAAAATAATTTTCATTCTAAGGAAAGGATCATGAGCTACAAAGGATCATGAGCTGTTGGCATGAAAGCTGTTTATGATGACAACAGGGGAAATAGTTTTGAGAATAACCTGAGGTAACCTCTTTAGTTTGTGAACGGGCTGGAATAGTTGCAAAGTTTTCCCATAATAATCAAAAATCTTGAGAAATTGAACAAATAAACAAACGAACAAACACTATTTGTTAAAAAGGAGACACAGGAAAACAATTGTGGAAATACTGAGTGTTATTAAGATTGGGAACAAGCTACCAAGGGAAATTACAGAACACTCCTCTCCAAGGATCCTTTGAAAATACAGTAACTTCCCATATCTCTGAGATAGATTGGTCCAGTTGTAGTATGGTCCTATTTGGAAACAGGGATAGGAGGCACAGAATACACATCCCGACCAATTCTGTGAGCAGTGACCTCAGGCTGGTCAATGTGGCTTTGTGCTGCCAGCCCCCAGAGAACCAGAACTTTTGAGGGTAAATGCTGAGTGCCAAGTCAGCCATGTCAGCTACCCGCAGCCATTTCATTTCCTCTGCCCACTTTTGATTCTCTGGTTGTCATCCTTGGGAGAAACCCCAAGATCTGTGCTAACATTTGTTTTTGGTAAAAAGCTCAACAAGCCTTTAGGCATCTTCCAATGATCCTCACATGTCGGGGAAGGACAGGGAGGGTGGCACACTGGCCAATTCTTGCACAAAAGCAGCCAGTTTTGTATGGAAACCTTGCCCCCCATTTTATACCAGCCTGGGAGTAAAACCAGTCATGGGCACAGCACAAGACAGTGGTGGTCTGTGCTCGCCTATGTCTGAGACTTCTGTGCTTCTGGAAGGTTCTGGGCATTGGTGGGGCAGATGGGGCAGGCTGGCCTCTGTTGGAAGTCTCTACTCTTTGCCATGCAGTAGCTCTGCTCCCTCCTCTACCTTCTGGGCCCCGATAGGATTTCTTTTTGAGACAGCCATTGCTGCTTGCTGCCCAATGTCATGACGCTCATTGCTCAACCTTGCCCGGCAGAGAGGAGACTGAGGGTCAGCCTGAGGGAAAGAGGACTCTGTAAGAAAAATAAGAAATGAGCTTGCTGTGTCATCTGGTTCACTTTGACTTCCTCTCATACTTTATGTACTGTGGTGTCTCTGGGTTTTTCTGACTTGAAGCTTTATTTGCCTAACTTCTGGGCATCAAGTTGCAGTGAGTGAAATGACAAGGCAAAATCTGTGGGACATTCATTTTCTTTTAAAAGCCTGTCCATTACCAGAAATCATATAAACATCATAATAAACTCACCATACCCAACAAAGAGAGAGAGAGAGAGAGAGAGAGAGAGAGAGATAGAGAGAGAGAGATTGAGAGACAGGCAGTTTCAATCTTTGAAAGGTACTATATGTTAGGGTGATATCCCTGTCTTGCCTTTGTCTAACTGTCTGTTTGACCTGAAGCCAGTGGTCCCGTCCTCACAGTGCCCAAGATCTGACCTTCCTTCTGTATATTTCAGACTCGCACATAGGGGAGCATAGAGGAGAACTTACCCTTCTGAACACGTCCTTGTCCAGCGAGGCCTTTTTAAAATAGAGGTCAACCTCAGATAATATAAAATTAACTATTTTGAAGTGAGCAATTCAGTCATTTGGCTCACTCACAGTGTTGTACAACTGCTACCTCTCACTCGTCGGAAAACAATTTTATCACTTCAGAAGGATTCCCCAAACCCATTAAGCAGTCTCTCTCTTCCTGCCTTCCTCCGACCAGGAACAACTGATCTATGTTTTTCTCTCTGTGGATTTACTTATTCTGGATGTTTTGTATAAATGGAATCATACAATTTGTGGTGTTTTGTCTCTGACATTTCAAATTTCATGTAATGTTTTCAAGGGTCATTCATACCTTAGCATGAATGAGTGCTTCATCCTTCTCTGAGCTGGGTGCCTCCCATCGTATGGGTCTACTACAGTGGTTTATCCAGCCATCCATCAGTGTATGTTTGTGCTGCTCACACCTTTGCCCGTTGGGAATAGTGAGGCTATGTGCGTGCACAGACTTATATGAGGACCTGCTTTCAGTTCTTTGGAATAGATACCTAGGAGTGGATCAAGTGATGTGTTTTGAACAATCCCTTGAGTGAGAATAGGTTGGCCTGATGCTTTTTATGTCTGTGATGAAAAGAAAAGCACTCCACCCACCATAATAGGTTTTGGATGCATCGTGTAACCTTGGCTAAGTGTGGACAGATGGGAAGCGCAAGTGGCCATTTTGTACCTCACGCGCCCCTTGCCCACTTAGATGGTGCAGGGTAGGTCTACTGTGAAGAGACTTTGCAGATGCATTTGAGGTCCCTCGTCAGTTAAAAAAATAATAAGTAAAGATTATCCTGGGGGGTGGGGGGTTGGCTGAACCAGTACTAGTGGAATTCATGTAAAATAAGGCCCGGGCATTCCTTGAGCCAAACTCCAAAAAGCAGCTAAGTTCACACGTGCAATTCCTTTGTCAGGTCATACCTTCCTGACTGCCCGCCCTACAGATTTGGGACCTGTTTGTCCAGCTCCACAATCATGTAAGGCGAGTCTTGTCATAAATTTCTCAAAGGTATCTATCTATCTATCTATCTATCTATCTATCTATGTATCTACGTATCTCTCTAGCAATCTATCAACTCTCTGTAGTTCTCTATCGTCAGTCTATCAATAGTCTCTCCGTCATTTGTCTATATCATCCTGTCTCTCTCGATCTCTCTATTGATCAGTCATCTGTCTATCCTCTCTCCCCCTCTATCTACCATCTACCCATCTGTCATCTATCTGTCTATCTATTTATCCTTTCTACGTGAACTCTGACTAATACTGAACAACAACTCAGACCCCTCCCTAAAGCTTGGCTAATTCTCTTTCCTCAGGACCAGGCAGGTGATATAAATGGGTGAATGTTTCATTTGGCAACTGAAGGAAATGTTAGTAACGACACCAGGCCAAATGTAGGTCTTACCAGCTGCTGTTCCCAGGGAATGGAGCTTTGAATGGAGCTTTGATTTGAAAAAAAAGAAAAATTATATAGGAACAGACTAATAGATAATTTTTTAATGTTGACAACTAATTGGAGCTCTTTTTAAAATGTAAAAGTTTTTTTTAAAAGGTTTTATGTATTTATTTGAGAGAGAGAGAGAGCGCGCACAAGCATGAGTGGGGTGAACGTCAGAGGGAGAAGCAGACAACCCGCCGAGCAGGGAGCCCAACTGGGGCTTGATCCCAGGACTTCAAGATCATGACCTCAGCTGAAGGCAGATACTTAATCGACTGACCCACTCAGCTACCCCTATTTGGAATTTTTAAAGAAAGAGTAGACTTCTATCTCTGGGTAAACCTACTCTTCTCTGTCGAACACAACTAAAAACATTACACGGAAAGCACGCTTAAGAAAGACAGCCAAAGGCAGACAGAGTAGGGAGACTGGCTGGGGACTGTGGACCCATGCAGGGACAGGGCGGTGCATTCTCTGATTTTCCTTTTGCCTCATGTGCCCCACACTTGGAGGTGAAGAAGCTTGTGACCTGGAACCACTTGTTGCAGACAAAATCTCAGACCCAAGAGAAGTGCTATCCCTGGCTGAAGGGGCAGGAAAGAGGCAGCTGGGCGAAAGAGACAACTTTAAACAATAATTGTTGGGCTCCAGCCAAACATGGCAGCAAACAGTGTTGCCCACCCCTTTATTTCCACCAGGAGAGGCCTAGCAGGGTGTCTAGTTGTCTGCGTCGGTGAGGCTGTAAGGAAGGCCTCCCACATTTTGCTGAGCAGGGTGACATGTTAGTGGAGACCATATGAGAGTCTGGACATCCAGCCCCACCGTGGCCTGAATTGTGTCCCTCAAATTCATATGTTGAAATCTTTTAAGGGCCTTCATGGAAATGATTAAGATTAAATAAGTCATAGGATGGATACTTATCTGACAGGATTGGTGGCCCAACAAGAAGAGGAAAAGAGACACATCTCTTCCTGCAAGTATGTGCACCAAGGAAAGGCCACATTGGGAGAGTTTGCAATACCAGGAGAGAGTTCTCATTGAGTGATGACCCCATGATCTTGGACTTTTGGTCTCCAGAACCTTGAGAAAATCATGTCTGGTGTTTAAATCACCCAGAGTGTGATATCATGGTAAGACAACCTGAGCCAAGACAACCCCTGTCACATGATGTGGGTGGGTCCCCCAACAATCTCAACTGGTTTGGTGGCAGAGCTGTCTAGTGGGAAGACAAGACATTCATCACTGCCCAGTGGTAACAGGGCCACCTCCTCCGAAGGTGTCAGCTGAGGCCATGTAGGAAGCAGTGATCACGTAATGCAGCCCCTCCTTGCCAGGAAGGTATGGAGCCAGGGCCCCAGACCTAGCCCTCACCCACCTAGCAGTAATGACAGCCACTGCACGCTTGGGTGCCCATGGAGTGCAGTTGAGGGACCTGCACTTCTGCCCCCTTCTGGTAGTGATAAGGTGGTGGGGCAACGTCAAAGGAAATCAGCCAAAACCCAAGGTTTAGATAAGATCTTGACCCTTCGAAGGTGTTACCCCAAATGTCCAGGCTTCCCTTGAAAATCACTTGTCACACCAAGAATTAGGGAGGTGGGTGAGGAAGGGGTAATTGGGTGACGGGCATTAAGGAGAGCACTTGATGTAATGAGCACTGGGTGTTATATGCAAGTGATGAATTATTAGATTCTACTCATAAAACTAGTAATTCAGTGTATGTTAAATAAATTGGATTTAAGTGAAGAATAAAAAAAGAATCAGGGAGATCTCAAACAGAATGAAAAGAGACAGTACGTAGATGCCAACACCAAATGACAGAGATGCTAGAATTACCTAAAATGATTAAAAAGGAGCCTCCCCAAAATTGTGTCAGTAAGCTATTAGGAACACACTTGAAACAAAGGAAAAAATAGGAAATGTAAAAAAAAAAAAATAGAGCATCTCAGCCAAGAAGTAGAAAGTCTTAGCAAAATGCTCGAAGGTATAAAGGAGCAGATGGAAGTTTTCAGATGAGGACTACCATCCGTGAAGGGAATGACTCGCCGGGTGGGCGTGAACAGGGTGAGGAGAGGGAGGAGGGTCTGTGAGCTGGACATAAACGCAACAGTAAGGAAACAGACAATCCAATTAGAAAACGGGCAAAAGTCATGAACAGACAGTTCACCCAAGAGAATATACAGATGGCAGAAAAATGCCTGAAAAGATGTTGAGCATCATGAGCCATTAGGGAAACACAAGCTACCACAGTGAAATATTCACATTCATCATAATGATCAAAATAAAAAAGAATAGTGTCAACATCAAATTGTGGTGAAGACGTGACGGAACGGGATCTTCCATGTGTGGCTGACTAGATGTAAAACGGTGCAGCCGCGCTGGAAAAGAATTTGGCAGTTTCTTAAAAAACTGATATACACTTGCCCTACAATCCAAAAGTCATACTCCTTGGAGTATCACTCATGGAGCCAGGGCCCCAGACCTACCCCTCACCCACCTAGCAGTAATGACAGCCACTGCACCTTGGGTGCAGAGAACTGAAACTTATTTTCAGAGAACTGAAACTTATTTTCACACGAACACTGTACATGGATGTTCCAAATAGCTTTATTCATGGAAATCCCAGATCAGGGACATCCCAGATGTCCATCAACGGGTGGGCGGTTAAACCAGCTGTGTGGTCCATGCACCCAAGGAACACACGCTGGTGGTAGGGCAACCTGGGTGAGTCTCCAGAGAATTCTGTTGAGTCAAAAAAGCTGGTCCCAAAAGTTGCATATGGTTTGCTTTCATTTACATGAGAGTATGGATATGCTAAGCTATAAATGTAGAGAGATCGGCGCGTATGGGGGAATGGAGCCAGAAGGATGCGGGACGGGCCATTCCAACACGGGCGGGTGGCTGTGCTCTACGTTTGACTGAATCAGGGTCACTCTCTTGTTCGGGCTGTTGCACTTTTGTTCTATGAGATGTTACCACTGGGGAAGCGGGGTAAGTGGTCCACGGGATCTCTGTGATCTCGTACAACTGCATGCAAATCTACAGTTACCTCAAAATAAGATGTTCAATTAAAAACAACAACAAAGATGTGAATTTGCAAGGTTTGTTGTGGGAGGTCTGAGGCCCCTTCTCCTAACACACAGAGCTTGCAGCACAGGGACAGTAGTCTCTGTGCACTGGAGTCCTCAGGCTGCCTGGGGACAGTCCTTTCTTGTTGCCAATGGACATCTCGAAAGCCCGCCATCACGGCAGGTCATCAGTAGAAATAGGAGACAGTGGCTGTGAAGAGACGTCTGTTTCTCTAATCTATCGATCCACTCATGGAATTCTTTTCATTCACAAAACCAAATTTGGCCTTTTCAGGGGAAACACCAGGTAGGGAAGCAGGGCCATCACGGGGAGATTTGAAAACGCTTCTGGTCACCCCGGCTTGACCTCCCTGAGGCCATGTATGAAAGGCAGCAGGGGAAATTCTAAGTTGTCTTGACAGATGGACCTGTGTCATCAACACATCCACACAACAAAGTGTGTGAGCAGAGGACAGATCTCCCCCGGGGCTCGGGTATGATTATTCATAGGATCAAGAAACTTGCAGAGACTTCTGCTCCATTACTGTTCCAAGGAGTTGATTATAAGACATCAGGTCACTTGGCAATATCTGCATGACTTTTGGACTCAGTGTGATTTAGCTGTTGACAGTTTTGAAAGTACAGATTAACCATAAATCATAGCTCAGCTTTTCAAGACAGTATTTTCTCACATCATGGAACTATATATATTTGTTTATGCCCATCAACCGTCTGTTTATTTACTTATCCCATAAACATTTATTAGAACTGAAAACATGCTCTTCTGACCCAAGGCCTTATACGTACGCATCTATACCTTGATGTGATATTTAACTTTTGGGGAATAGTCACCCCAACATACTGAAACAAGGAAAAAAAGGAAAGCACGTCTCGAAAACATGTCCTCTGTCTTCTGTTGGTGCTTTCATGATATTCGGCACTAAGAGAAATGGCCTGTACGTTCTACAGATTAAGGAAACATTTCCCAAAGTCAGAGCCATGTTCCCTGCATGGAGGAATGAGGTATTTTTGCTTTTTTGTCTCAATGACCTCCCTATGGTGATTTCCGGTGCCTGAAGTCTCATTTTCAAATAAGTTATCCTGTACATGGCAGATTTCAGAAAAGTCTCGTCGTTTTCCTGGTTATTTTCACTGTTTTTATGCTTGCCTTTCTATGGATGTTGGATCAGTTAAATTGTCTTTAATTTTTGCTGAGGCTGAGATGTTCATGCCGAAAACTATAAGCACTAAGTAATGCTTACCGTGAGCTGTTTTGTTGGCGATTAGGTCATTTCTTTTTTTGCAAAAGTTTATATTCTGGGCAGTGATTTTTATTTTTTCAGATTTTAATGTTTAATTAATTTAATCCACTATCCAGAAATTTTCATCTGCAAATTTTGCTCCTTCTTGGACCAAACTTATTGGAGTTGAAGTGCCATTTTTCCCTCCCCTCCCACAGAACTCATCACGTCGAGAGATGCTAACAAGACATGACGGAAGAAGGGCGCACAGGTGTGTTATGCGGGCTCAGATTGGCAACTCGCTGATACACACAACACAGGCACACACACTCACGCACACACATACACAGAGAGCCAGGCCTGATCAAAGACTTCCATTTGGTTGAACTTGGCAATGATTTTGAAATGTTGACAACTGTCAAATTAAGATCACCCAAGCCATTTCACAGGCTCAAATTTGGATGCAGGTCTCAGAACAGAAGGAGATAGCTACTGGCGACTGCCCAAGTGACTTCACCATCGATCATTCGGTTAGCTGTGCTTTATGAAACGAAGCCACAGAGAGATGGGGGAGGTCAGCATCCGACTTAGAAATCATTTCTTCCCACACTTGCCTTGACTTACCGGAAGGAAATGCATTGGTCCTTTATCAAAATGTGCAAATAAGGAGCCTGGTTGTGTTTGTATGTTTCCTTTTCATTTCTCCCCAGCTTCTCCCCAAGCTTCTCACCCGCTTCTCGCACGTACCCTCAGAGAACATCAGCGTCTTCTGGTGAGGTTGGGACCGGGGTGAGGGTGGGGCGCGTTCATTCTCCGGATCTCTGACGTGCCGCGTGCTCCCTGTTTGGTCACGGTGAAGTGTTGTGTTGCTTCCCATCGGTCTGGCGACCATGTTCAATATTTATTGCCTTCCCTTTCTGGAGCAACGAGTGCGTCGGCTGGCTGTGGGCCAGCGTCGTAGGTCCCAGGACAGCGTGCTGCAGGGAGTGTGGCTCCTTCCTCCGTGGCAGGGAGCACTGGGAAGAGGGAGCTGGTGCATAAGAGTGAAGCATCTTTTCTCTTGAGTTACCGTATTTACTAGAATAGATAGTAGAATAGGAAGTTTAAGTTATTTCACTGGAAACTTTTTCTTTGGACGAGTTGGATGGTAAGTCGTCAGCACGTGACTCAGCTGACATCCGAATGCAGTCCTGAAAGGGTTCAGAACAGGGAACATTCAGCCTCCTCGCAGGAGGGCTCCGCCTCTGCACGGTGGTCCCTGGTTTCTGAGTTGAGCGCCTGGGGAGCCCTTACCGCATCAGGGGCGCCAGTGAGGGTGCTGCATCGAGAGAGAGCCAACGATGACGGGCACTTCCCGAAGCCCTCTCGGCCGCAGGGTAGTTCCGGGTGCTGGTACATTTATATCCAGAGAAGAAATGAAACCACCGACTAACTTCAGGGCCTGTGGTCAATGTAGAAGCGACTAAGGTCAAAGCAAAAAGCCAGTCTGAGGACAGCAGAAGGACCGTGTGGCTGCCAGCCTCCCTCCGGGCTCTGGAACGAGAAGGCTGCAACCCCATTTGGGGCTGTTTGGGGTCAAGACCGTGGGCCAGTGGGCCGTGGGAACGAAACTCATGGGTAGATCACCAACACATCTAATATTTTTGTAATTTCTTTTGTGGATGTGGATTAGAATTGATTTGGTTACTGGACAATAAGATGGCCCCATAATGGGCTAAAAGCAGACCCGTCAATTAAACACCCAGTTGCCTGTAGGAGAGCAAATCCCAACTGTGAGGACACAGGCTGTTCGGGGTGAGTCTGGGTATTACGCTGAAGATTGCTGGTGTAACACCCAGGGGAACACGCAGGGCTTCAACACTTAAGAGATTTCATATTGTGCAATTCTCAGATTCTAAGGCATTAATTGGATGCTTTTCAGTGAGAAGATGTCTTTTTGTTTCTCACTGTCTTCTGAAAGTTGAATAGGAAAGACAATTCCCTTGAGGCACCAGCTCGCAAATTTTCTTTGCTGTTCCATTTGGGATCTGGTGTCTTTGGCCAGCCATGAAGGTACCAGTATAGAAGGAAGGCTCGACTTGACCCCAGCCCTGCCATGCCCTTCTCCCAGGCCATCAGGCGGAAGTTCAGAGTGTCAGACATACCCAGAAGCCAGTGTTGATGGCTGTGGGACTTGTGTACTGCACCACATCACAGGCCCTCTCTGCCTGGTTGACAGGTGCGACCCTGCCTCCTGCATTACGCAGTGCACAAATTGAACCACTGTACGAGGAACCCAAGGTCAGATGGACTCCTTCTGTAGGAGCTCTGAATTTCCTTCTCTTGAGAAGCTCTGGCTCATGCTTTTCTAGATCCAGAGGATCTGCTACTGCCAAATAGTGGGGACAGGATGGCCCTTAGGTTGTTGAGAGAGAATTTGAGTTTATGGAAGTGGTGCTAGTCTGCTATTTCTTAATATATCACTAATACTGCAATTTTAGAGAAAAGTCCTTTAGTTTTCAATTTATTCTAGAGGGAAAAAAATGAGTATGACAGTACCTCCGTATCATACCTTGAATGACTGTCCTGAAAGGAGATTGTGCTGTAGTTAGGAAAATGCCAGGAATGGCCAGACCAGCGCAGGCAGGGTGGTGGGCGACAGTAATTAGCTCAGCAAACGAGCACCAAGGCAGTGTGTTTCAGAGACTCCGTTTAAAAGATAGTATGTACTCAAAGTAAAACAAATTCATTTGTATTCAGTATCTCAGAGGGCTGTAAACATGAAATGTGGTTTCTTTAAAAGAAATACATTATATCATTTGCTTTGATTAAATAACATTACTTTTTTCTGAGCATCAATGACTCAAAAAGTACCCAAACTCAGAACTCATTGCTTAAAAAAAAAAAAAAAAAAAAAAAAAAAACAACAACCCCCAAAAACTCTTAATTCATTTGAATAAAATATGGATGCTGGGAAGTCGCCCGGGGGAAACATCGGACCCCAGGTCACACCGACTCCGTGTCCCTCCGAGGACGCTGCTTCTAAGTGGTCCTGCTGCTGCTTCTGCAATGCTCTCACTGAGGGCTTAGAGTCCACAGGTACTGACCTCGGCGACATGAAAAAGAGAATCTCTTTGTATGAATTGAACAAAGAGCACAACCGATCATTCCCCCGTTCCAACGCTTTGGGTGGGGACGAAGCGGCAGATCCGGGCATGGAAGGGCCCATCGTCGGGGAAGAAGGTCCCGGCAGGTGCACGAGTGGGTCCCGCAGCGGCTGTGCACACCCCAGGGTGTCTCTGCGACGCCCGAGTGGTGACGCGGGTCAGGGCTGGAGGCCGGGACAGCCCGAGTCGTCCCGGCGCGGGTGAGCGGCGCGCTGTCGCGGCTGCGGCCACCAGGTGTCACTGGCGCCCTCGGTGTCCGCGGTCTGGGGAGCGCCGTGCCCAGAGCCCCCGCGGCTCGCCTCTCCCGTCCTCATCCACTGCCCTGCGCGTCTTTATTGAAGGGGACGGCACCGGCGGCCGAGGGGTCCTCTTCTTGTCCAGATCCGCGCAGATCACAGTCATTTCGGAGTTCCCTGACGCCCCGGAACGGGCAGTGGAGACGCGGTGTGGACCGGAACGCGCCGACGGGACTCGCTCCGAGGCCGGCGGACGCGCCACGCGCGGGTCTCGGCGCTCCGTCCCAGCCCGGCCCGACGTCGGACGCAGACCCCGGGCTGGGCCGGTGCCCGCCCGCCGTCCCTCCGGGTTTCCAGGCTTAGGGGTGACCCCGGGGTGGGAGCATTCGCCAGGCTCAGCGTCCCGTCCCGTCGGAGGGTCACAGCCGCGGCCCCGTCTCGGCGCAGACCCTCAAGCTCCGTGAGAGCCGGGCCACGCGCGCCCGCGAGGGCTCGGACTCGGGGAGACGCTCCCCGTGCGTCGGTGGCGCTTCCCGCCGCGTCCAGCTGTTTCCCGCCGGGTCGCGGCGGCAGAAGGAGCGGACAGTTCTGTCGGTCTCACGCAGGAAGGACAAGGGTCGCTCCCAGCCCGGCCTCCCGCGAAGTGGGGCAGCGCATTCCCTGCTGTCCGGCCGCCATGCGCGGGCCAGGCCCGACGGCCGCGCCTCTGGGCGCAGGGGACGCGCCGCGCGGCGGAGGCACCGGGCGAGGCTGCACCTCGGGGCGCCCTCCCCGCCGCTGCACCTCACACTCCCCTGCAGCGGCGCAGCCTCGTCCCCCTGACGGCCAGCCCTTCGCAGCCCGGCTCCTGAGCGGTTCACCGTGGCAGAACGCATTCACTCTCGGGACCAAGGCCGCACGCTTCTCCGCATCTCCCTTCAGGAAAGGGGGCGTAGGGCTGACGTAGGTCCGCGCGGGCGGGCAGGACAGCAGCCGCGCCGTCGGGTCCTTCTGGATGCGGGCCGGGGAGGCCCGGGCTAAGGTGCCACAGACAATATTGTACCTTGAAGATGTTAACTGGCAAAAAGTTGTATATTTTGAGGGTTCGGTCTACAGCGGTATATTCTTTTTCTTCTTCTTCTTTTCTTTTTTAAAATAAGCACCGCACCCAGTGTAGACCCGTGCACGGGGCTTGAACTCATGACCCTGAGATCAAGACCTGAGCTGAGATCAAGAGTAGGACGCTTAACTGACTGAGCCAGCCAGGCGCCCTGAGTGGGGTATTCTTACTAAAATTCACCCCAGGGTAAGAAATTCATTTGTGTGTAGTGTGTGTTTCCTGAAGATTTTACTGCACCTGGAGGTGGCGGTGGCTCAGCGGGACCTAAGCCCCGGACATCAACCGTTATGAGTGGTCCCGCCCTATGGAGAGACTGATGGGGATTCATTTCGCGTGGAAGTTATACAGTGTTAAAAAAAAATCCTAATAGATATTTTTAGTCGTAATGTACATGCACTTTGATGGAGGAACTGTCACCTGGTGACTGCAGTAGGAGTAGAATAAAAAACGGAATAGATAATAGTGCGGGGCCTCGCTTCCGCGTCTTTGGAGCTGGGCTGTCAGCTGTGCTGCAGGGATCTGACGAGGGCGCGGTGGGCACGGATCCCGCCTCCTTCACCGTCTTGACAGGACCTCCATGCTCCCCGTGGCCACCGCCGGGTCATGCTATAGTTTACACTTCACAAGACAAGACAATGTGCTGGTGGCCTCGAAGCCGTCCCCAGAGTCCCTAATGTACAACCAGAGAGGGGTTCATGTGCCAGGAGAATGTGATGCTTGGCGATGCTGCCCCTTCTTCAGGCCGCCCTCTCTGTGAGGGTGGTGGGCGATCCTGGGTTGGGAGTTTCTCTTCTCATGTTGGAGTGGGATGTCCTGATCGTCTGGCTCGTGTGCAGAGTGATGTCCCCACAAGCCAGCCCACAGCGCTCTGTTTGCACACCCTTGCACAGTGTGAGCCCAAGCGCCCTTTTCATCCCTGTTCCTGTGAGTCCACGCTCTGGGTTGAGCCGTGCCCAGGAGAGATTTGTTGAAGCCCCGACTCCCGGTATCCATGGATGTGACCTTGTTAGGAAAGAAGTTCTTTGCAGATGTCATCGAGTTAAGATGACATAATCGACATACAACATTCCACAAGTGTCACGCACACAACGTAATGATTTGAGAAGAATAGGTACGTTGTGAAACAATTTGTTAGTTCTGCAGTTAAATACCTCAGTTATACATCGGTGAAAACAGTAAAAGTCAAAAAGTCATGAATCTATTATATCCCTAATTATCATCGATCTTAGTTATTTATTTATTATTTGAGAGAGAGCTAGTGAGAGAAAGCAAGAGAACATGAGCAGGGGAGGCGCAGGGGAGAGGGAGAGCGAACATCTCAAGCAGAGTCTGCTGAGCTCCGAGCCCAACCCGGAGCTGGATTTCAGGACCCTGAGATCATGACCTGAGCAGAAACCCAGAAAGTCCAATGCTTTCCCGGCTGAGCCACCCAGTCGCCCTTACATCTTTGCTTAGAAAAACAGTAAAGATGACGTCATACTCAAGTAGGGTGGGTCCTGATCCAGGGGCTGGTGTCCTACGAAGAGGCACTTTAGACAGAGGCCCAGGGGACCATGTGAAGACAGAGGCAGAGACCGGAGCGGTGCAGCTACTGGCCACGGAGCTCTGAGGACTTCCCCAATCCACCGACGCTGGTGAGGAACTGAAGGTGGGGTCCTCCCTGGGCCTTTGGAGGGAGTGGACGTTGGCGGTGCCTGCTGCTGGTTGGTACTGGGCGCTTCGCAGCTCCAGCAAATGGATACGCCCAACAAGGGAGACATGGGCTCTTCCCAAACCCATGTCTGACCTGCCCGGGCTGACTGGGCTCCCAGCCTCCCACCCGGTGCCTTCTGCCTGCCCCACTACTCCTGTAGAAATCCTACCCCCTGTTCACGGTCCACCGCGACCACCTCCACTGATCTCAGGCTGGTGAATGTCTCTTCCTGGAATTCTTGAAGGATACTGAGCTTTTGTGCTAGCATTTGTGTCTGTATTTTTTTTCTTCTTTTATCTTTTCTCTACTAAATGTAAAGCTCTTTGAGGGCAGAGCATATATATTTTCCATTTTTGATATTCCTTAAAGCATACAACCTAGCTTACGTGTAGGAAACTATCAAAATATTATTAAATCAAAAATAAATGGTTTAATTCTAGATCAACAGGCTATTTGGAAATTGCCAGTTCCGAAGATTCTCGCAACATTCATTGAGCATCTGTTTAGTTCCGGGCTCCCTTCTACTTGGGTCCTACTGGGCAGCACTAGGAGGAGACCGTCAGGCATGGTGCTGGCGTGGGGTGGGGTTTGCTGAACGTAGAGATGTGCTCATGCTAAGATGACTATCATTCCCACCCTCGAGGACTTTATGGTCCAGTAGGGGATGAGGGACAGACAGTTTAGTCGCCTGCGGAGCGTGTGGCGGTGACCGTGTGCTCAGAGTCTCCAGAGCACAGAGCCAGGCACCCGGCTTGTCGCCATGGAACCACAGGAGGCTCCCAGGGCTGCTGAGTCTCAGCTGAGACCCAAGACACCCGGCCCAGGAAGAAATGAGGGGGCGTCGGGGGCGTGGGGAAGGGAGAGTGCTCTGGGCACAAGCTTGGGGGTTCTCCGGTGTGTCTTCTACCCTGAAGCAACATTTTCCATTTTCTTATATATTTATTGGCGCTGGTTGGAATTGGACGTGGCTGAGCAGTCGGCAGCACTGAGCACAGACCGTAACTTCGATTATTCTGCTAAATATTAAATATTCACCCACGTAACATGCAGGAATCGGTCACAGGACGTGGGAAGACGTGGTTTCAAAATCGTGTTCTTGCTGATTGTGGTGTAAAGTCTACACGGATTACTCTTTCGGCCAGAAGTGTGGATCTGAGTGACCTCCCCTGGCCACGAGCGAAAGAATCATGATGATGATGGTGATGCCGGTAGTGATCACGGTTCTCGTAGCCAGGAGCGTTTGAAAAGCACTTAAAAGGGCCGGGCAGTGTTTTAAGTGCTTTACATAAATTATTCCCCTTAATTCACACACAGTTTTAGGTAGGTAGTATTTTAATTTTACCTTAATTTGATTTTATTCCAATTTAATTAATTTGAATTAAATCAGATTGAACTTTAATTTAATTTTATTTATATTAAAAAAGTTAAATTTCAGCATTTCACTTTCATTCTCACACAGCTTCTGATAGGCAGGTTTCATGCCCCCATTTCATAGATGAGGAATCTGGGGGCAGCTGTCCCCTGTCCAAGGCCGCACAGCTGTGATTTCCTGCTGCCTAGCCTAGGGACAAGCCTCAGGCGTCCTCCAGGGTCACGGCAGCGTCAAAGCAGAGGAAGAGACCATCTGGGGGCTGATGACTGGCTTCTGAATTCCGGCTCATGAATTCTCGTGGGTGTGCAGTTTTGGGCGATTTACTGTCATTTCGGCTTCTCTAAAAGGATGGCGTGGGCACCTCCCAGGCAGGTGGGAAAGAGGAAGAGGAGCGCACCTGTTCGTGGCCTGCGGGGGGCACTGATGGGCAGGGGCCGGGACCACAGGTTTCCCAAGTCGCCACTCGGAGCGTTGCAGGGCGTGAGCACGTGCTCCAGCCTCGTCTGAAATCGCGTGTAAGAGAACGGGGAGTCCGCACACGCAGGGCGACTTCCAGCCCTTGGCTCACCGGAGCTGGGCGACTTCGGCCATGAGGTCCCTTGCGGAGCAGGGGCCCCAGTGCCAACCGCGCTGCGTCGTCGGAATAGCCCAGGGGTGTGGGGGAGCCCGACTTTCAGGAGAACTCGGAGCGATTGTACCTGAACAGCAACTGCTTTACGCTCACACCGCGGCTCTCCGAAGCACCCCGTGCGGCCAGCAGGAAGGGGCTCCCGTGCCTGTTGCGGCGGATAGCAGAAGTCTTCCTCCAACAGGTAAGTGCGTCTGCCTTGAACGGTGCCGAGTGGTTCTCTGAGTTTATGTCTCCAGTGGGCCCCTAATTTTCCTTGCTTTATGGTGTCCCAGGCCTTTGGATGCACGAGCGTGGACTATGCCCACTCATAGTCCGGGACAGGACACCTGTAGGATTTGCACCGTCCCGTCACCAGTGTCCCCACCAGGGTCCACAGTTCCTCTCACTAGCTCCTGTGCAGGCTCAACGTTCCCGCTGACGTTCCCGGACTCCCACACTTGACGGTCTGTACTGCATTTAGGGCAATTTATTGTATTGCATTATTTCTTCCACTAAGGGTCCCTGACGGTTTTTTGGTCTTTCTCTTTAGAATGTTCTTTTGCTTTGTTTTACGGACGGTGACTACGCCCCCTATTTTTACGTGGCTAGCCCATGGAGACCTAGAGTAGCTCCTTCTACTTTTTCAATTACGTGTTTTAGGAAGAGGAACCCGGGTGGTGGGGGGGTGGTGCTGTGATGTTCTCTCTGTATCCATGAGTCTGCCTGAACTGGCCACAGACCCTTCCCGCGAATTCTGAGTCTCTCTAGCTCCTGGATGCTCTTCCTAGAACCCTTCCAGCCTGAAGGCCCACAGTACAAAGTAGAATTCCCTCTTTAGGTACAGCTTTGTTTGTCCCCTTATAGATAAAAAGATAGACTAGAACTGGGTAGGGGAATCCTAATAATACGGGCATGTTTCTTCCTCTCCCTGCTGGCCTGTCCTCCTTTTGTGCCTGTTCTGTGAGGCCTGGATGGAGTTCAGAACTCCCGGGAGCCTCAGGACAGGATGGGTCCCGTGCCTCCTGGCCGGCTGGAAAGGGTTGGAGCGCGGTGTGGTCCTGCGTACCTGGACCTGCCGCCCCGGGGTGGATATGCCCGCTCGCCCGGGGAGTGGGCTGGCTGCTGGCCCTGCCTTCCTAAGTCCCCGACGCCGTGGGCCTGGGGGGTGGGACAGCGGCCCAGCGCCAGCTCCTTCCAAGGGATTTCACAGGATTTTTGCTTTAGATGCAGCCAGGAGGAAGTACAAGCAGTTTTTTTCCTTGGGAAACTCCGTTCCTCCCCTCGGCCCCGCCATCCAGCTACGGCCCCTGCGGTCTCCCTAATGGAGCACGAGAGATCAAAGCCGCCCAGAGGAGCGTTCTGTTACACAATGTTCCTGACACTCCACTTTGTAAACAGATTTTTTTATTTTTTTGGTTACAGGACGTATAAACATGCCGCGTGAGACGGAGGGACTGTCACTCGGCTCTGTCGCTCTCTCCTCTCGGACTCAGGAAGTGTGCGGCCCTCCAGGGGCAGCGCCCCCCGCCGCCGGCCCAGCCGGGCCCTGCAGGAGGGGAGACACGCACGGAAAAGTCAGGAAGAAGCCAGGTGACGCCGCCGCAGACGCCCACCTCCTCGGGCGGCCGAAGGCGGTCTGGCTTTCTTCCTCTGTAAGTGATTTTTGTTAGGTGAGGACTGCGCGAGGCTCTTCTGCCTGGTGTCCCTCCCAAGGGGACCGGGAACCTGGTCCCAAGTTGCCGGACTCTCTCTGCAAAGGAAAACCTGCAGCAGCAAGAACTCAGAACAACAGGGGACGGAAGCCTCCGCTGGTTTTCTTACGGTTTCTCCAGAAACACGGGCGACCAGCCCCACAGACAGGAACCGAAGAGCCGCGCCACATGTGCAGGATGGCTCTCAGGTCTCCTCCTCCCCCGCTGGTCACAAACAGATTCCCGATACTGTTCGCAGCCAAGGATTGTCCCCGCTGGGCACCTGGGTGGCTGCGCTCCTGCGGGAGGGGACTGTGCGGCACGGGGCCTCGCCACAAAGTTCGCCGGCTGCCTCCGCTGCCATCCAAGGGGATGTTTTCAGGAGGTTTTCTTCCTTTCCTTTATTTTAAAATCTGTGAACTAGCTGGCAGCTTCCTGGGGCTGGGGTGGAACTGCCATGTGGGGGACATGGGGCCTTCGGTGTGGACGTGGGTTCTCACCTCTGGGGCAGGTGTGGCCGCAGTGTGATGGGAAGCGTTTCTGGAAGGGGACCGGCTTCCAGCTCTCCAGGACCCCTGCACAGCCCCGTTTGTCCCGGTCCTTGTCTGAAGACTGGCGGTCTTGTGTACTGGACTCTGTCGATCCTGGGCCAGGCCATTTGCTCCCCAGCAGTGCAGACTTGTGGGGGGAGCTCCCAGTGGGGTAAGAAGTGGACAGGGGAGCTTTCAGAACCCCATTGGATGGGCCCACACCCACGTCACCTCCTCCAGGGTGTCCTGGGCCCCTTTTCTGCCCTGAGGGTTGCGAGTCTCTGCCATCAAAAGTTGCCGAGAGAGGGCGAAGCCCCTGGGGGAAAGGGACAGGGGTGGCGGTCTCTCATCTCCTTTGCCTGCACACCACCAGGGTATTTCCAGGGTTTTCTTGAGTCTCTTTCACTCTATCCTGCCCTAAAATCGTGGCTTGGAAAGAGACGATTTTACTGAGGTGCATGTGTCTTGTAGAGTCTGCTTACTGGCGAGGCGCCCTGAGGTTTCACTGTGTTCTGCATACCTTTTTGAGGTGCTAAGTCCCACATCCCATGAATCCCCAGGTCCCGAAGTGAGACACACCCCCTCGCCTCATTCTGACGGCTGTCCTTCGGCCCGGCCTCCCCGCTCGGGAGCAGACAGCTTCCGGCCTGCACTCAGATTTCCAAATGTCTCCAAGTTGTTCCCTTTTCCACTCGATCTGGGCCCTTGATTTGTGCAAGATCTGATCCACTCGCTTCTGCATTGAAGGCCTGGTTCTGCTATTTTGCATGAAAAATTTTCATTAAAAAAAAAATCCAAAGAGCAAAGTTGCTGAGTGAGCAAAGGACTGATCGGCCTCTCAGCACTGGGACTCCCTGCAGACCAGCTCTCGGTCCTAAGAAAAATGAGTCGATGGTCTCAGCTCAGTCCCTAATGAACGGTGGTAGATCACATCACAAAAACTGGACACGCATAATTTGGCACCATGGACAGCGGCCTCCCCCCAAAGCTGGTGCTCTCCTGTCTGAACTAATGTGAAGCTTGGAAGTATCTTTGACCTTATGGTGGGAGGAGGGAGCCTCCGGAGGAGGAGGAGGACACCGGGGCCGGGGGATGGGGCTCCTACCCCGGGGAGGAGGGTGGCCGGTCCACCACAGCACCCCAAAGGGAGTGCTGCCGGCGGGGTGCCCTCCCCACGCACCTGGCCGCTGGGGCAAAGAATCATAAATCAGGGTCCGTCCTGACGAATCAGCCCGGACGGCAAGTAAGTTAATTGTGGCCGCGATACACTCATTTTTGCAATGTCTTTCAAACACCAGTTGTGATGGGAAACAGCTGTTAGATCCCGGAAAAAAAAAATAAAAGGAAGGGAAGAAAAGAGAAGAGCTTCGAATTCAAAATCATAATAATGTCTGTCTTCTCCCTCCCCCTCCACAAAGGCTGGCAGCGGCTCCCATTCTCCCCGAGACAATCGGGCCCGGCGGGGGGTCTGTGGGATGAGCGCCCGATTGCGCGGAAAGTTCATCTGCTGAGGGAGAAGACGCCAGGAGAAGAAAGGACCCCTTCTCTTAATGGGGGAAATGGCATGTTTAAAATAGGTTAGGGATTCAGGTTAAAAGCGGGAGAAGTCACACAGAATCGGGGCAGACGCGTTGTAAATGGTGCCGTTTGACGGCGGCCTTCACGGGCCCAGAGCGGGTGCGAGGAGGGAGCCTGTCTGGGATCTTCATCCGGGGACGAGATCAAGTGGGTAATTAGAGTGTTTTGAACCTTTGAGATAAAACCGTGGGGGGAACCGTTGGAATCTGCCCCTGTGTCTGGTCCGGCCGACCCTGTCCTGGCGCAGGAGCTGGGGTGGGGGCTGCCGCCCAGGGCACACTCCCCTTTCCTCCTGCTGCCTGTTCTTGTCCCCCGTCTTGCTCCGAATCAGGCCGCAGGGCGAGGGCCTCCTGCAAAGACAGAGCTCAGAGCCGGCCGGAGAATCCTCCCTCTCCTGGTGTTTCCTGGGCTGGGGCTGGTACCCCAGAAATGTTGATGGACACCTTTTTCCATTTGTAGACATTTTTTCCATTTGTAGCGCCCGTGTCATTACAGAATAGGTCATAAACGATGTCGTCCATCCTGGAGACACAGACTGTTGCCGGCCAGCTCGGGCCTGCGAGCGGGCAACTTCCCCGAGCCCCCCACCTCGGAGGAACCTCCGCCACCCCCGGTCCTTGACAGCTGCATCGCCTGGGCTGGGGTGGAGACCCTCGGCCCCGCACAGACCAAGCTGATTTTAGAGTTCTCCTCAGACCCTTTTTGATTCCGGCAGGCCAGTAAAGGAACTTAAAATACGGATGCCTGCGACTCGATCCTTTACGTTTTGGATCTAACACAACGGACACAGAGGTAAGTAGAGGCCACGGGTCCGCTCCCTGGCGGCTCCCTGTGTGTGGGCACGGAGATTCCTGTCTCGCTCCCCCTTGCCAACTACAGAACTGGCCCTAGGAGACCCCCTGGCCCCCACCATCGTTGTGCTGAGTGGGCTCACAGAGCACTTCTAGAATTTTCTGGATCTGAGCCACGGTAAGTGCGGGGCGATGTGTGGGCATGTGCTCTCCCTCCCTGTGACGCCTGGCTGGCTTTGTCTCCGTCCCCGCCCTGCTCCAACAGCCCCTACAAAATGCCCAGAATTCCAGAAACTGGGCTGCTGTTCTGTGTTCCTGACCAGGGATGCCCCCAACGGTGCCCCACGAGGTGTCCGTCCTTCCCAACGAGCAGACAGGCAACGCGTCCCGGAGTGGCTCCCCTCAGGCGGGCCCGCGGCCACTCTGCAGACTGGTTTGCTGGGGGCTCCTTCCCAAACAGGCCCCACACAGGCTACCGTGTTTTTGCTTCTGTTTCTTTAGAACTTTCCCCGCTCCCCACAAAGACCAACCCCCCAGCAGTCTGGGCAGACTTTAATAGACCAATAGATGTGAAAGCGAGAGAAAAAAAAAAAAAATCAAGATCCTTTCATCTAAGATCTCTAGGGTCTTGGGGCTTTTAAAATTCCTTTTACACAAGAGTCCTGTCCCAGGCCTCTGTAGCTCCCCTTCACAAAGCACCTGCTTCCACACGCCGGGGTTGCAGGTCTGAGAAGGCAGTGCCAACCTTTGCCCGTGGCTGGCCCGCGGGCTGCGGGGCTCTGGGACGCCCTGCCCGTCACTGTCCCGCTGGGTCCGAGCGGTGCTATGCCAAGTGGGGTGTGTGTGTGGGGCGCTGGCCTCGCGCTGCCGAGTTGGCGGTGACGGCCACGTGCACCTGCTTGCACAGCCGCCCGTGAGACCCGGGGCGGGACCCACGCCTTCCTTTGTGAGAGACATCTCTGCAAGGCTGCTGCTTCTCTCTGCAGGAAAGAGGGGCTGCCCCAGGGGCTGCATTCCTCCCTTCAAGGTTCGGTTTCTCTGGTTCTCAAATTCGCACTTTGGGGCTGAATTACGGTGACAAATAAAACTGAGAGAAAACAGTGGGATCCCGCCAGAACGGATGGAAGGGAGGCCGCCGCTCTGAGCCCCGCGGGCCGTGCCCACGCCTGACGTCACAGCTGACGGCGTGTTCGGGATCGATGTCTTCACTGCCAGAAATTGGGGCGAACCCTGCAGAACCCCCAGAAGACAGTCCGCCGGCGCGGACTCTTGTCATTAGCAGGGTGTTAGGAACAGGGTTTGCCGGTGGCGCTGACACACCGGTCGCACACCAAGGGCTGGGCTGTGGCAGAGAGCAGCCGGGCACAGGGTCCCCCTCTGACGTGGTCAGGGTATCTCTCGCTTCCGGGTCTGTGACTCTTTCATTCGGCTGCCGGAGGAAGACCCTGCTTCGCCCTTTGCCAAACATTCAGACATTTGTTGGTGACAGAGGCTCCCAGTGTCCTTCATGCGGGCTAGACCAGAATGCAAATAAAAACAGGGAAGAAAGGGGATCTTAAAAAATATTAATTCTCTGGGACGTCCTTCAAATAATGAAGTTCCAGTTTCCGCCTTCCTCTTTTGAAGAGAAAGGCAGCGGAATTTCGTGTTCTGTTGGTAACTAAGTGAGTTAGCTTTTACCGTCCCCACCGGGAACCGCCGGCCCGGGCTGCGCGGGTGAGCCCGATCACACAGGCCCCGGGTGCCCAGCAGCCGCCTGAGGGTTTCGCTCTGGCCCCTCTGGGACCGCACCCCGCCCGGCCAACGGGACGCTCTCAGTCTGGGGCAGTTTGCACGTTCAGGACAGAGTGTCTGCCCAGGGGTTCCTCTGGCAGGGTGCAGGATCAGCGCGTCAGGGTGCCCCATGAGCTGGGGACACGTGTGAGTGTGCAAATATTTTTTCAAACAGGCAGCAGCTTGGCGTACTTATGCGGGAAAGCAGCCCTGGTAGCAAGCGCTGTGCGTGCAAATACAACTTCCTATTCCAATCAGAGCGAGAGGCAAAGGGATCGTGAGGCCAAATGAGCCCTGTGAGTGTGTACACACGCGTGTGTGTCCTGCACACAGGAATCAGGGATGCAGCAGGGCTGGCTGTCCTCTGTCCTGGGTCTCTGGATCCTTTCCGAAGGAAGATCAGCAGAGGCGAGGCCTGGAGGGTTCCCAGCTGATCCGCTTCATCTGTCCCCTGCCAGGCAGCTGCTGAGCATTAACCCCCTCCTGCCCAAGCTGCAAGCTGGGGATGGGCCCGGTGGGCACCAGCAAGGGCTGGGATTTCCTCCCGAGATGCACAATCACAGATACGTAGCTCTGCGGTGGCCGCCAACTTGAATCAATGCTCCTGTGACATGGCCATCTCTCCCGGTCGCCGCCGGAGACCTCAGGGTACAAAGCCAGCTCACTGGGACGAGTTCAGATGGATTCTTCCCGGAGGAAGGCAGATGACCTGTTGAGGTTCGTCATGCCAGGGCTCCGTGAAGGATTTCCTCGTGCTTTATGCCTCAGCATCGGGAAGCCGTGCTTTGTGTCCTCCTCTTATGCCCGGAAGGAAGCCGTGCGCCGGTTAGCGGGTACCTGCAGCCTGGAAACAAACAGATTTCCCCCAGAGTATCCCCCCAAAGCTTCCTTAGGGATTTGCAGATTCTACCTCTCTGTCCGTTTCTCTGACTTGCTGTGTCCTCCACTTGGCACGTGAACATCAGGCTCTTAAACTATCAAGTACCACAATTACAGAGCAAAATAACACACTATAAAAGGTACGTATTTACTATTTCTTAGGGCAGAGAATAAAGTTTTATAGTGTTAATTTCACTCCTCCTGTCCTCGCTCTGTTCTGTAACTTGGAAGAATGTCGGCCTCTCCTACAATCTGTTTGCTGACTAAATGTTTTGAAACTATCATTCCATGAGCGTTTTCTCCCGAGCTTCGAGAATGTTCTAACCATTCGCTTCATGCCAGAGAGTAAGAGCCTCTACTCACGGCACCGGGCCTCCTCCTCCTGTGGGTAGGGTCGGCCGGTAGGTGTGTTCACAGCGTGATTTCTAGAACAGATCCCATGTCTGGTGATGGGGAGTCCACGCTGATTTGTATAGTTTCGGTGTATCAGGAAGCACAGGAACACAGTCTCACGGTCGCCTCAGACACGCCGGTCTTTGTGCACGTGCGAGGATGGCCTGACCCAGAGCCCTCACCGGCCCCACGGAACAAGGGACACTAGCCCTACAGCAGGCAGCCTCTGATGTCCCATTTTATTTTTATCCAATGCGCAGATAACTAGAGGTTTTTCTGGAAAAATATTCCAGTGGCCTTTTTTTCTTTTTTTTTTTTTTTAATGCGAGGAAAGGACAGGTAGGTGGAAAATACAAAACAAGCCTGTCGACAAATAAAGATCTCATTGGGACCCCCAAAGCCCAAACTAGAGAAATCTCACCATGTTGTTGCCAGCCTCCCAGAGCTGGTAAACCCACGCGGCCTTTGAGATGTCTGTTCGTGCACGGAGACGCGCTCTCCCTGCTCTCTCTCTCTCTCTCTCTCTCTCTCTCTCTCTTTTTTTTTGAATTTTTAAATCAAGTGACGAGTTGCTTAACCACATTGCAGATTTCCAACCTCTTTAGAAGTACGAGGAAATGCGATTCTGCCGGTGGAGGAAGAGCCTGCCGTGGAGATGTGTGGTTTCCCTGCGGCTTCTTGGGCAAGGAACAAGCGTCCTTTGACTCCGGCTTCAATTTCGGAGAACTTTTAGCCCCTGCGTTGGGTACACCGACATGGCAGCGAGACTGACCAGCCAGGCCCTGATGGCTCTAAAGGGTCAGTGAAACACACACCATGAAGGATTTACACAACAGACAGTAATGGCTTCTTTGGAACTGTTATGGTCTATTGGGTCACTAATAATCCACTTTTTAAAGAGTGCCAAAATATGAATTTACGCAGCCAGCTGTAATGGCTCCTGATCTATCAGGTAAATGATACGAATTCTCAGAATTTATATACATGCCATAGCACCGGGATGCCTGTCTCCACGTACCAGTGTGTAAAACAGGCAGGTTGTCTAGACCAACATGCAGATTCTTTTCCAGTCGCTGATAGAAATGATGTAGTGCCGCTCAGGAAGTGGAAATACTTGTTAACATTCAGAAGTTTATGCCACGATTTATATTTCACCTTTGATTGCCTCTATTAAGATAAATATCTGTATTACTTGCATCAACATATACTCTCTTTTCCCTAAAATGAAGTTATTTCCAATCCAAACTGTATTTAAAATATCCTGATTGCACAATTTCGTGGTAGGCGGACACATATTTAATTGACACATCACGTGGCTCAGTAAACATCTCTTCTACGTATTGACGATTTCTGTTCTCCTCGGTGATCTGGAAACAGACCTCCCCGAGTCCGCGTCAGCCGTGCTCAACGAAGATGCCCAAATCCTCCCAGCAGGTGGAGGCATCTACTGCAAGAAGCTCTGAAAAGAACAACCCAAAATGTTTTTCCCCAGCACGCACTGACATTTAGGGGAAAACAAAGTATCTGCAAAAGAGGGAAATTAAATGAACAGTTTCCAACGGGAATGGTGGTGTCACATAGTTTTACCTAATACAGAATCCGGAGCCAAGATATTTCAGAGCCCCTCCTTGCTATAAACATTCCTCTCTCTTGGCTTTCTTTCTGTTACAGTTGGAAATTTTTCCAGAAGAAAAGCCTAGTGAATTATTTAATAAACAAAATCCTTTAAGACAACCACATTCAAAGATATCTTCTCAAATTTCCTCCAAATAAGTGGAGGAGTCAAGTGTGCCACGGGTAGTCGGTGCACACACAGGGGCGTAGAGTCTGGAGATGGGGCACACACGCATGTGCCCACATGCTGGCACACACATGTACATGTACAACCTGGAGAGCTCACACGCACTTGTGCATGCATGCTGGCACACACAGGCGCTCACAATGAGAAACTCTAGGCTTGCTCTTGCCTTGTTTCATTCCCCAGCAGTGTGGATTTTCTATTCTTTTGGCTAAAACAGTGATGGTTCTCGTTCTTTTGTGTTGCTGTGAGTGTTTCTGCCTGTGCATGAAAATAGTAAAAAAGAATTTATAACACGGACTCACTAGAAATTCTCTGCCTGAAAATTGGGCTTTTCTTGAGGCAGACAGATTTCTTTCAAAGACCTCGTAAAATACGTTGTCCGTTATGGACAAATGACACGGCCCAAGGATATATGTGCACGTATTGGATGGTCTACCTGGAAGGGTCTGGATGTTTCTGGGTCCTTAGTATGAGAACAGAATGTGGCAAGTTGTAGGTCTCACCTCGCTTAGCACGGAGCTGAGAGCAGAGGCTGACGTAGAGATGCCTTGGTCCCCATCCCCCAGTCTTTTCCCAGGGTCTATTTCCTGCCAGTATCTCCCATCTGCAGTATTGACTGGTTTATCAGGAGGCAGGTACCGCTATCAGTTTATCTTGAATTGTCATCCAACAGAAGATTAAAAGCTGCCTGCCTCCTTCTTGTGATTTTCGGTGTTCATGTCACAAAGTTTTCAATCAAATTTCAGCACTGCGCCTTTAGCTTACAGAACCCCGAGCAATTATCTTCCCAAAGCAGGGGATTTATACCATGTTTACCTCGCACAGTTTTAAGATATCTTCCTGCAAACCTGTCCACATTTAGGGAGTCAGATGGCTCCCAGATCTGGCTTGGGCTTTCTCTCTCTCTCTGTCTCTCTCTGAGCCCCAAACCAATAGGCTCTTGGCTGAGCAACAACCAATAAGAAACACAAATAGTGGACAAGTGCCGGGTTTTCGAAGAGCGATCCCAGTGCGGAGACCCCGTGCTGCTAGTTTTCACGACGGAAGGACCCTGACTGTGGACAGCACTGTTCTAAGTGGCCAGTCTTCAGGAGGCCCCATCTCCATGGCCGTGAACTCATGCATCAGCCGGAATGGAAGGGGGATGTCCACTGCGCCGTCGGATGCCTGGGAGGAAGCAGTGGTCTGGGGTGGGTCGGGGGAGCCCGAGACGTAAATGTTGCCTCCATTTATAAGGAACTGGGCCCAAACGAGTCGACACCAAACCAATGTACAACTTTCATTGAGCCTTTGGGTGCTTGGAGTGGGTGTTTTGGAGTCCCGAAAAACAGACGGGGAAGATGCTGGCTGAACGGCAGGCTCAGCAGAGGACGTGTGTCTTCTCCCACGTGTCCCCGGGAAAGCCCGATGGGAGCTGGGGCGCCACACTTCCGGCCCTGCTGGGGCTCACGCCCGCTGACAGAGATCGCCCGCGGCCCTGCCACCCCTGCCGACTTCTTGCACTCAGTATCGACCACTGAAACCTCTCCAGTGGGGCCGGGGTGGGTTTGCAAGAGGTCGGGGGCGTGCGCCGGGGAACCGAGATTCCTGAATGCAACACTGTTCAAGAGAGCACTGGGAACGGGCGCCCTTCCCAGCTTCGGGGTTTGTCTGTCTCCACATGCGTGATTCTCACTCAGTGTCTTACAGATGTGGGCAGAGGGACTCACGCCGCGGAAAAGCCAAACTCCGCCCCGCCCACCTGTTGGAATTCTAAAAATCTGAATTATTGCTCAGTTTCATGACGGTGGAATCCCGAGTCCACGGAAGGCCTGACGCATCGTTTGCTCGGTGACTTGGAAATCAGGCTACGGTTCTCCCTGTCACCCGTGGCCTGTCGTCCGTCTGCTGCTATGCTGCCCCCTTGTAGCCTGGCTCCGTTCTCTCCCAGGTGCCGGGGCTGGGGCCACGCCAAGGTGTGCCCAGCTCACTCTATGCGCGGGGGCTCTAGGTTGGAGACAAGGGTGGACCTTTCACTTTGTAGCTGGGTTCCTTCTGGCAAAATCATCCTCCATGGTTCCAGGTTCCAGCAGAAGGGGATACACTCGGAAAGAGGCTTTGCTGGCGATGGGGCCACGGAGCAGGGTCCTTGTGCGTTGCTGGGAACACATTCACCCATTTTTCCTTCTGTGGCATCAGAGTATGGGATGGGTAGAGCCCGAGATGGGGAGAGTCTCATCCATGCCTGGGCCTTGGGTGACCTGGGCCAGAACTAGGACTTCTGTTGACACCATGATACACAATGTCCCCAGGGCAAGCGTGACATCTGGGAGAGATCAACCTTCCCACCCTGTGCCACGGAAACACAGGTCTTGCTGAAGGTTTCTAGGTGCTTTCTGAAACCCCAAATCCACTGCCTACACAAATAATGTCACTGGGATTGGGGTGCCCGACCCGTGATACTCAGTGATGGAAACACTTTGTGTTTAACACCCATTGCCCACAGGAGCCTAGCGCTCGAAGAAAAAAAAAATCATCGATCGTCAGCCCCTTGCTGTTTATGGCAACTTTGGAAAGGTCGAGCCATATGCAGCCGCCACAAAAATGTCACTAATTCATTCCATCAAGTTTGCACCCATTAAAATGACCAGAGGTGTGAGGAATTAACAGCTTGGTGGAACAAAGAGACCCTTATGGGGTTACATGCAAAGTGAAGAAATGTCCCATGCGTGTTCTCCTGTGAGTGCTGATGCCAGAAATCCAGGAAATGCCACTCGCCGGGCCAGGGAAGAAACTGATCTTTGACGAAGGAATTTACCTCTCAATTTCCGGATTCTTTGCAGAATTTCTTGTGTCTAAATTGCCGATGCTCCCATGTGGACGAGTTTTCAAGAGTTAGACATCCTAATACTGTCTCTAAATGGCATAAAAGGGATCCTATTAGTGGGAACAAGGTGGGGGTGAACGGCGGGTCTGTGCATCACTCCGCATCTCTAAACTAGATGCGAAAATCAATATTTGTTGAATTGATTTGAATATATATTGATTTAATAATTTTTCCACCTGCATGGTATATAGCTAGGGAGATCATTTGCAAGGCGGGGGGTGGACGGGCGATGTTCTGTTTTGGAAGGCTGCTATAAAATTTGTTCGCTTAATAAGCTTTCATGCGCTAATAACTGGAGATTTGAAAATGACAGCATGCCATCCCTGCCCAGTAGGATCGTACGAGCTCGATTTGGGGAGTGGAGAAGACGGGAAATTGGCATGAACACAGGAATGAATTAATTGGATTAAGTGTCATAGTTTAATGTGTTTGGTGAAAATGGATGCGTAAAGAAGTTAATAATTATTAGTTTTATCTGGAGGAGGAAACAGAACGAATGGCGTTTGGCTAACATCTTGTCGGAAGAGTCAAAGTGTTGGCGGTGGTGGAGGAAAAAGTGGAAATTAGGCGTTTTAGACAGAAGAGCACTTGTTTCAAATTTGTTACATGTGCGTTTTTGCACTGGCAGACTGAGGAACTGTGCCTGCCATTTCGTACTGATGAGAACAATTTTGTTATGTTTGCTCTACATTTTTCTCTATCAGCAAACCGGAGAGGTTTCCTGGCCAACGCACATGTCGGGCACCACAGTCTGAGACTTTTGAAAAGCCTTCCCACCCCATCCTACCGCACAGCAGAGCTCTCCGGTGCGGCTCTTCCAACCCTCTGATTAACTGCCCGTGGTCCACACACCGACGGTGTAGTTTTGCCGTTTCTTAGACCAAAAGCTAAAGCAAAGCCTCAAGGATCTAGAAACTCATTTCGGCAGCCGTCACAAACAGCAGCGTGCGAAGTCACTAAGAACTGCGCTCTCCATGGTGTGCTTTGTGGTATAACGGTTTTGAGGGAAAAAACCTAAAGTTTCATCCCCTTCTCCCCATTAATTAGATTTGCCATAACCACCACGTGCAACATTCCCGAGCGCTAGTTTTCTACCTGTAAATTTAAGCCAATAATAAATGAATCATACTGGAGTTTTCTGTGCCCTACGCGGTAGGATGTATGTGAAAGCTTTCAAAACCGAAGAATATTATCATTAACATTATCACGTCAATAATGATTACTATTATCTGAAATTTCAGGAACGTCAATCCAGAAGTATTTCTTATTTAAACATGCCAAAACATGGGAGACTTCCTCTTTTATCAAAGTTCTGGATGGGGTTAATACTTCATCAAAGTTATCCATTTACCCAGGCATGAATGCAGCTATGCCTTTACACGTTGTACTTAGAGAGACTGCAAAATCGAATATGCATATTTTAGACTTTTAAATTTGCAGGGTGTTGGATTTCGAATTTATCTCTCCAAAGCGGCATATGGGATGAGATGTTTAGATATGAAAAAGAGCCCACAGTCTCTAGCATGTTGGTGTAACAAGGCTAACTCCCTGCTCAGTTGATCGGGAGGCAATGATTTTATGAAAATGTCAGAGCAGGTGTACGGAAAAGGCATTACGGTGTCAAAATGAAATGGAACAATGTTAATTTGTCTGCGGAAAGTCCGTGCCTCTGCCAAGACGAAACCAGACCCGTATTCAGCCATGTTGAATCTTGGCACTCCCGTGCCCGGAGACCTTGAGTGGAAGGCCCAGCACACCGGACGATGTGACAACCCACAGGGAGCAGGATTTATCTCCCTCTTCCTGCCTTGGGGCCGAGCACAAAGAAGGCAACACTGTTGGAGGGATTAGAGAACCGCACGCAGGAGTCCAGCCTCCAGCTGTCCCGACGCACGGCGGAACGCAAGCAGGAGGAATACCCAAGCCGGGGGGGGGGGGGGGGGGGGGGGGGGTGAGGGAAATCCTTGTCTAGGAGCCTCTGCGGATCAGGTTCAAGAGCTCGAGGCGGGTCCCCCCTCTTGGCAAATTGCTGTGTTTTTCTGGTGGGAAACGTTCTTGAGTGTTAAAATGTGTTCAGCACCTCGGTGGCATCTGTGGAACAAAGGTGAGCGTCACCCGTTCGGATGTTAATTTGGCCTCCATAAAGCGCTCCAGTAAAACTAACATTTGAACAGGGCCCAGAATTCAAGGAGCAGCCGAGGATATGAAAGGAAAATAACTCTAAGTGCTTTGAAATCTATAGCAGTTTGTTTAAAAAGAAAGCAAAAGGCCCCTTTCCTCCACCCTGAGGTTCCTCGCAGCCCGGTCCCCGCGTCGTCATCTGGCGCGGCTTGTCCGGAGCTGGCTGCACTCTTAACGAATGTCAAGTCCTCACTCTCCATTCAAGAAATGAGGCCCTCGCAGGACCTTCTAAACATTTCTGTTTTCCATCGAACGAGAGTTGGAACAGGGCCTGGCTGGTTTAGGGGACCCTGGGTGATGGGCTGGCTTTGACGGAGGCTGACGTGGGAAGTCCCTTCCCTGGACCTTGGCTTGTCATCTGTAGATCTGGGGCAGCCTGGGTGTTGGTGCAGATGACCCCTGAGGGTGTCTCCTACAAGGCCTGTCAGTTTTACAGAACTTTTCCAAGACCAGGCGTCCGTTGCTGACACGTGAGTGGGTGGATGTGTCCTTAGTGAGCGTGTGATAAGCAACACGGTCGGATTACTCATGCAAAGAAAAGAGAGAGAGAGAGAGATTATTCCTGAAAAAAGGGGTGTTCGTGGAGCTTGTTCCCAATGGTTGGGCTGTGCATCCAAAGCGCTTCTCAGGGCTGGGCTTCCATCCGGGAGAGGTGGTTGTCGAGGGGACCCCCAGCCTGCCGCCGGAGGCCGCGCCTGCGGGATTGTGGCATGCATCTGTCCATCCAGCATGTGGGTATCTCGTTTCTCTACTTACCCATAGCGTGTTCCCGGGGGGAGAGAGGTTCGTCACCCGCGTTCTGAGGTGACTATATTCCGGCGCCGTCCGACGCCTCCTCTTCTTCCTCCCGTCTGACTCCTAACTGCGCCCCGAGGAGGCCTGGAGCCAGGGGGCTTCCTTCCTACGGACCCGGTCTCCTTTCCTCTGGGGGTGGAGAGAGTTGATGTGGTGGAGAAATGCCTTTCAATATTTTTAAGTGCAATATTAACTCGCGTCGGAGGTAACAAGTAACAGTGCCATGAAATGAAGTCAGGAACAGCAAAGCCATTAAGAAAATGTTGCATTAGGGAGACGCCTTGTGTTTCCTACGGAAGAGGTTCGCCAGGTACACGCCGCACACATTCAAGGAAGTGATTAAAACGTTTATGGCCCTTCTAATTTTGCTCCTTTTAAGAAGGAGAGACTTTTGGAGCCAGAAACACTTTCTTAATTCACTTTATCGGTAATGAGATCTAGTTTCTTTTCATTCTGATGTGATGCAGTCTCCGTTCACGCATACATATGTAGTACGTGCTTGTAGGTCCGACCCCTCCCAGGGGAAGACCTGAGGGACCATTGGCCTGACACCGTGTTGGTTCTGTTTTACTTGTTCTTCTTTTGGGGGGATATATGAAAGTTCGAGCTTCAGGTTTTATTCAAACCTGAAAAGCGCATATCAAATATTTCCTTGTTTCTTTTTATGCTTTCCTAGGACAGGGGGCTTTATCCCCTTTTCCTGAAATTCAGCATAAATGGAAGTCGTCGGTCTACGATCGATCGCTTTTTGTTGCCTCAACCAGGAAGTGCTTGCCCTGTGGATCACCTCCCGACACAGGCGGTGTCCAGTGGCAGGGAGACGCTCAACTGTACCGAGAAATGCAGTCCTTCGGAGGCTGTGGGCAGGATGGGAAAGGCATCTGGCATTTGCTGATGAAGGACGCCCTCTGCCGCAGACTCCATCGCTCCCACAGGAGCACCCTGTGGTCCAAGGCACAGGGGTCTGGACACTGGTCTCCAGGCAGCGGTGATCCTCACACCCCCCTGGGACTGGACGTGGGGTTTCCGATCCTGGGCTTTATGCCCACACCGTCAGGTAGAGCTGACGACCTACAGGATGGGTCATTGCGAGGCTCTCCTTTGCTGCTCAAAGACCCTGGAATATGAGATCAAGGGACTTGCTTGCCACCGAGGCAGGTTGTGTGCTGGACCTTCACTTGCAGTCTGCAGTGCATGTGCTAGAGGCTGCCCGTGTGGCTGGGTGTCCAGTGTGAGCACTTGTCTTCCACTCTTGACCATAGCACTGAGCACCTGTCGCGCTGTACAGAATTCCTTAAAGGTATTTCCCTTTCTCATCACAAAGCAACAGATACCAATAAAAATACCAACTACGGCCCGCAGAAAATATTTGCAACATATTTGACAGTCGAAGGGTCAATATATAAAATATATTTTATATAAAAATGGTTCAACGTATCAAGAGAAAAATGGTCAGTCCGTGGGGGGAAAAAATTAAAACCGTGATCCATAAATGTCTGAAATGGTGATCCAACTCATTATAACAAAAAATGCAAATAAAAAGTGACATTTTATTTTCATTCACTTATTTATTGTACGACAGCATCACCCCTTGCCCTGTGCATTAATGAATCAGACATCGCATTTGTTGGTCCGAAGCTGAGACTCTCGAGCGCTCCTGTCCAGAACACAAGAGCCATTAGCCATAGGTGGCTATTTAAATTTAAACTTAGGATAATATAAATTAAATAAAGCAAAACATTGAGTTCCTCAGTGGCACTGGCCACATCTTAAAAAGCTCAGTGGTCACATGTGGCTGTGGGCAGGGGTTGGAGGGCAGGGGTCGGCGTCTAGGGCATGTCGGTCCTCACAGACGGGTGTCCTGGTCAGCGCTGCTCCAGACAGATGCGTGCTAAGTAGAAAATCAACATCTGTAACTCACGGCAGAATCCGGTCCGGGTCAGAAGCTGACAGGAGGCAGGGGCGGAACACTTGGGGGTTGCGTCTTGGCTTAGCGCAGGCAAGGAGACGGTGTTGGAGCTGACACGGGAAGGGAAGGAAGGAGCTAGCCACGTGGAGACGGGGCGTTCCAGCAGAGGGACAGAGGACTTTTAGAGGGTCTGCATGGACAGGGCTGGCTGCTTTTAAGGACACTGGGACTTGCCTGTTTCTGAGTGGTATTTGCGTTCTTGAGGCGACGGCTCACGCGGGGAGCAGCGTGCAGAGGAGGGAGGACCCAAGACTCAGCCCCTGCGAATCTCAGCTGTTCACGTCTGAGTCAAGGAGCAGGACCTGGCAGGGCGTGGGGTGCAGAGACGGGGGCAGGAGAGCCAGGATCAAGCAGTGGGCTGTGGCTGAAGCCGAAGATGCGACAGTCAAGAAAGACAAAGGTATTTTCCAAATACCCTAACATCAACCGTTTCAAAAGTTTGATAAAAACCCGTGCTGGCGAGACTCTTATGAAATGGGTCTCACACCACTCACCACCAGGTGAAGTCACGTGTGTCTGGCGCTCATTTATGCGCTGTAGTGTTGTTTATAATAGAAAAATCCAACAAAGAAAAGTTCCGCCGGAAGCTGGAACAGCTCTGACATCCACGGGGAAGAGACTGGAGGAGTAAGTTCTGCTCTCCCACCATTACATTAGATTTGAAGAGGCTGAGGGACTTTGAGAGAGATCAGCAGGAAAACCACAGCACGGTGTGAACACACGCATAGCACGCTCTCACTTGCATGAGCAAGTGTGTGTCGCACATGCATAGAGATTTTCCGGGAGAAAGTGGAAGAGCCTGTTTCCTGCACCGATGCCTGGGGTGGGTGTGCGGAGAGATGTGGAAAAGGAGATTTTCATTTTATGCCTCTCCATCCTATTTAATAGTGACAGGTGCGTGGGAATTTGTGCCGATGGAGCAGAGGTCCCACGAACACTTCCCCCAGGTTCCCCCAGCGGTTGCCTGGGGCATAACGGTAGCACAAGATCAAAATTAGCAAGTGGACTCTGGTAGAGTGTGTGTGGTATTATGCCATTTTATCACGGCATAAATTCACGCAACCATCACCCCGGCCAAGCAGCAGGACTATTGTCTCCTCAAAGACAGTCCTCATGCCTCCTCTTTGTCATGGCATCTGTCCTCACCAGCCCTGAGCCCTGGTAAGCACTCATCTCTTTGTGTCTCTATAATTTTGTCATTTTGGGAATGTTACAGACGTGGCACCGTCCAGCATGTGACCTTTTGAAACTGGTTTTTGTTCACGCAGCAAAATGCCCCTGAGAGCCATCAAGGTGGTGGCATGTGCCTACCGTCTGTTCTGGTTACTGCTGGGTCGGCTGCCATGGTATGGCTAGAGGATGACTGGTTCACCCGCTGAGACATTCCGCTTGTCTCCAGTTCCCGATGAGTGCCAGTAAAGCTGCCAGGACCAGTTGTGTGCAAGTCTTCGTTTCTCTGGGATAAGTGCCCAGGAGTACAATGGACTATAGGTAGATAGATGCTTAGCTTTTAAGAAACTGTCAAACCGTTTTCCCGAGTAACGGCATCGTGTTTCATTCCACGTAGTATAGGAGAGGTGCAGTTTCTCCGAATCCTCCAGCACTCAGTGTTCTCACTAGTGTTCACGGTAGCGTTGTACGAGGTCATCGTGGTCTCAGTTTGCACTTTCTACTGGTTATTGATGTGCAACATATTTGCTTCGTTGCCATCTGTAGATCCTTCTTCGAGTCTTCCCTCGCACTGTCTTCTGCCCATTTTCTATTTGATTTTTCTTTCTAGTGCTGAGTTTTCAGAGTTTTTTTAAAAAAATAATTCTAGATATGTGTTCCTCCTCAGATATGTGGTCCACAAGTATTTTCTCCCAGTCAGTAGCTTGTCTTTTCGTCCTTTTAATAGGGTTGTTTTCAGAGAAAGAGTTTTTAATCTTGATCAAGTCTAACTCATAGAAGCGTTTCTTTTATGGTGAGGGTATCATGTCTAGGAAGTTGTTGTGAAAACCTAAATCCTGAAGATTTTGTTCTGTTTTCTTCCAAATTTTTATAGCTTCATGTTTACATTTCTTTCTTTAATGATTATTCATTTATTTATTTGAGAGAGAGCGCAGGAGCCAGCCAGCAGGAGCTGAGAGGAGAGCAGGGCGCAGCTCATCTGTTCCAGCACGGGGCTCAGTCCCAGGACCCAGAGATCACGACCTGAGCCTAATGCAGCAGCTCATCTGTTCCAGCACGGGGCTTAGTCCCAGGACCCAGAGATCATGGCCTGAGCCTAATGCAGCAGCTCATCTGTCACTCAGGCACCCCTCCACTTATATTTCAATTTTTGTAGAAGAATTGAAGTTTAGGTTGAATTGCTTTTTCCTTTTTGGCCTGTGGACATCAAATCTCACCTTTTGTTATAAAGACAATTCCTCCATTAAACTGCATCTGCACCTTTGTTAGAAATCAGTTTGCATACCTGTGATGGGTAATTCTGTTTTATTGACCTGTGTGTCTGTCGCTCTGCCCATACCACCCAGTCTGCACCACTGTAGCTAGACTGTAGTCTTGATCTCATGTAGTATGATTTATCCTATTTTATTTTTCAAGATTGCTTCAGCTATTCCGTGGCTTTTAGACTTTTCATCTACAGCACTGGGCGTTACACACAACTGATAAATTATCGAAGACTACATCTGAAACTGATGATGTATATACGTTGGTTAATTGAATTCAAATATTTAAATTGAATTCAAATTAAAAGAAGAAATAAAATAAATAAAAAATAAAGTTTAGCATAATCTTTAAGCATTTGCAAAAAATCTGGTTAGGATTTTGATAGAAACGATGTTAAACGTGTATATCAATGAGGAGAGAACTGATATCTTTACTGCTGAGCCTTCCAATCCATGAATATGGTATGTATCTCTTTTATTTAGATGTTATTTGAATTCCTACATCAGTGTTTCCTAGTTTTTGGCATACGAGTTCTGTGTGTGTTTTGTTAGACTTACGTCTAAGTATTTTTTGATAGATATAAATGTAACTTCATTTTTAATTTGCTTCTCCTTGCTGATTGGTAAGTCACAGAAATATAGTTCATTTTTGTATGCTGCTTTCCTACTTGAGAACTTCCTGAACTTACTTGTTAGTTTCAACAGTTCTTTTTGTTAATTCCAGATTTTTACATAGAAAATCTGCAAATAGGGTAGTGTTGTTTCTTATTTTCCAGTAGGCATGTCTGTTACTTATTTATTTTTTTCCTGCCTTACTGTGCGGTTAGAACTTGCAGTACTTGATTGAACAGCAATGCTGTGAGCAAACCATCTTTTCTCTGTTTCCAGTCTTACGTGAGAAAGCATTCAGTAGCATCTCACCCTTAAGTAAGAGATTAGCTCATACTTAAACACCTTTCTGTACGTGTTTTTTTATTAAGTTGAGGAAGTTCCCCCCTTTATTCCTAGTTTTATGAGAGTTTTATCATGAATATAAGTTGAGTTTTTTTTTTTAAGATTTTATTTATTTATTTGACAGAGAGAGATCACAAGTAGGCAGAGAGGCAGGCAGAGAGAGAGGGAGGAAGCGGGCTCCCTGCTGAGCAGAGAGCCTGATGCGGGACTCGATCCCAGGACCCTGAGATCATGACCTGAGCCGAAGGCAGCGGCTTAACCCACTGAGCCACCCAGGCGCCCATAAGTTGAGTTTTGTCAAATGTCTTTCCTGCATTAATTCATATGGCCATATGACTTTTCTCTTTGAATCTGTTAATATGGTGGGTTATATTGGTTGATTTTCAAATATTGAAACTATCTTATATCCCTAAAATAAACTTCACTTGCTCATCAGAGATACACACACACACACACACACACACACACACACACACACACAATAGTGAAATATATTACTAAATAATAAAATTGTTGACTTCTATTAACATTTTGTTAAAGATGTTTATGTCTATATTCATGAGAGATATAAGGGTGTAATTTTTTTTCATACTGTCTTTGATTTTATCAAGGCAATACTGACATCATAAAATGAATGAGGAGGTATTCCTCTTCTTTAGTGTTCTGTAAGAAATTTTGTGGTATTTGTTTTAATTCTTCTTCAAATGTTTGGCTGACTTTGCTAGTGAAATTATCTGGGCCTGGAGGTATCTTTTCCAAGGGTTTTCAAATAAGAAACTCAGTTGGTTATTGGGCTGCTCAAAGCTGTTTCATATTGGATGAGCTCTGGTTGTTTGTACTTTCTGAAGAATTGGTCATTTCATCTGAGTTGTCAAGTTTATGTTATAAGTTGTTTGTGATATTCCCTTATTCTTTCGGTGTCTGCAGGGTCTGTAATATCTCCTGTTCCATTCCTAATGTTAGTAATTTAATATAAGTAATTTCTTTCTTCTTTTTCAATCTTACTAAAAGTTTGTCATTTTTCTTGGTCTTTTCAAGAAATACCTCATTGTTTTTTGCTTTTTTGTTTTATTTTTTTTCCATTTTTAAAAAACGAACTGATTTTTGTCCTTGTATTTATTGTTTCTTTTCTTCTGCTTGATTTAGATTATCTTGCTCTTTGATTTTCTAGTTTCTTGACTTAAATATTAAGATTATGGATTTGAGAACTTTCTTCTTTTTGAAGGTAAGTATTTGGTGCTATTCATTTCCCTAATAGCATTGCTATCGCTACATCTCACCAATTTTGATACATTTCCATTACATTCATTCAGTGTATTCTTAAAATTTTTCTTGAGACTTGCTCTTTGATTATTTAGAAGTTTTGATTAGTTTCCAAATGTCCTGGGTCTTTCTTGTTCTTCTGTCACTTTACCAGCTTGGGTGACGTGTAGATATTATATCCCCCTATGTCCTCTGTTGTTCCTGATTTAGACTACAATTGTCTTAAATATTTCCTCTACATACACATTATCAATGTTATTATTTTTGTTTCAGCAGTAACATATAATTTAAGTCAAGAGGAGAAGCAAAGTCTATTGTACTTATCCATATTTTTGTGTCTTTAATTGTTTTTCTTACTTCCGATGTTCCAGGATCCATCTTCTAGTATTTTATTTCTGAGAGCTCTATCAGCATTTTTTTTTTTTAAAGCAGGTTTGTTGGCAACAAATTCTCATAGTGCTTCTTCATCTTGAAATACTTGGTTTCTCCTTTATTCCCAACTATAGAATCATAGGTTGACAGTTCTGGTCTTTCAGAGTATGAAAACTGTGATAGCAATTCCTCCTGGCCTCCTGAGTTTCTTATCATAAATCTGCTAGCATTCTAATTGTTTTTCTCCTTTAGGTAAGATGTCATTTCACTCTTTGCTGCTTCAAGATTTTTTTTTTAATTAGTATTTTGAATTTGACTATGATGTATCTTGTCATGGGTTTCTTCAAGGTTATCTTGTTTGGGGTTTTCTGAGCTTCTTGAATATGTATGTAGATGAATGCCTTTTTCCAAATATGGGACGTTTTCAATTATTAGTCTTTGAGTACTTTTAAAATCTTACCTTCTTCTCTCCTTTCAAAACTCTGATATCATGCACATTAGATATTTTGTCACAGTCAACAGTTACTGGGTACTGTTGCTGATTTTTCTTTTTCTTTTTTAATCTGCATTCTCTCTGTTCTTCACACTGGATAATTTCTATCGTCCTGCCTTCAAGTTCACAAATTCTTTCTTCCTTTTCCATTCTTCTGTTGAGCCTATCCATTCAGTTTTTTATTTCAGTTGTTATTGATTTTTAGTTTTAAAATTTTTATTTGGTTCTTTTTTTATATGTTCTATTGCTTTTTGAAACTTGCTATTCTTTTCATCTTTCTCATGCTTGTTTATAAATTCTCATTGAAGTATTTTTATGATGATTGTTCTGAAATCCATACTAAATAATTATAACATTTCTATCATCTCAATGTAAGTGTCTTTTATTGTATTTTCTCATTGAAATGGAGATTTTCCTGGTTCTTGCTATGATGAATGATTATTGATCAAAACCTGGACATTTTTCATATTATGTCATGAGTCTCTGGATCATATTAAGCTCTTCTGTTTAGCAAGCCTTGTCTGATCTTGCTCTGTTAGGGAGTGGAAGGGTAGGGATGAAAGTCCATGCTCCTCACTTGGCCTCTACTGACATGGGAAGATGGGGAGGTCAGGTCACTTGTCACTGATGAATAGTGTGGGGGAGCCTGGACTTCCACTCAGAATTTGGTAATACCACCCGGCTCAGAGGGGCTCCCCACATGGTGCCAGTGACATCGCGGTGGGTGGCCTTGTTCTTCCTGTTCACTCCTGGTACCATCCTGGTGTGGGAGGGTTGCCTAGTACCCTGGGGTAGGCTGGAAGTCTTGGCTCCCCAAATGGCTGCCTTTGATGACACTGTATGAGGAGGTTGGGATGCCTCGTTACAGCTCGGTGAGGATGGAGATCTAAATTCTCCATTGACTGACAAGGATGGGGTGGGCCACAGTGTTTTTCTGTAGTGTTTGGCTGAGTAAAATGAGTTCTGTTAAAACTTTTCATTCTTATTAAATTTTGTTTAGCGAGAACAGGCTTTTTCTGTCACGAATTTTTTGTCTGTGTGTCACTTTGTGTTGCTGGGTTCCTGGCTTCTGTAGTCTAATACCTAGTCTAGTAGATACAAGACAAAAGATGATGGTGGTGATGATGATTGTGGTGGTGAGGATACCATCCTGTGTTTCCTTGTGTCCCGGTGTCCTGATGGTCTTCTTGTTCCTCTCTAGCCTTTACTCTCCTTGTGCTTGTTGTATAGGTAATGTACAGTTTGTTTTATAGGTGACTAGCTGACCTTAGTGAGAGGAACAGGAAAGGCACGTCTATTACATCTTTCTGGAAGTTTAAGTCTCTAGACTAATTTTTAAAGTGATAAATGGCATCATAGTATCTGCTGGACTTGCCAGTGCTTCCAGGTCAACCCAATGCTGTCCTTGTAGCTCTAGAAAGAACCCCTCCCTCCCTTCTGTCCTCCCCTCATTACTTCACCACTGTCCCTCAGTTGCCTTTGAGTTTTTTCTTGAAAAAGATTTTAAAATGGGTAAAAACAGAAGATACTAAAACAACTGTTAAACTTTTTTTGGAAATTAAAAACATTTGCATTTTTCTAAATCCAGTGAAAGTTCTCATCCCAGGTACTTCCCATGCTTTGGAAGAAATGTGGATCTACAATATACTTACTTGATGTGAGGTGGAGAGCTCTAAATAAAGGGAGAGAGAAGACATGTGACGAAATGATCACCTTCTAGCTCAGGCGGACTTGCATCGTTGTCTCTGATGATGGTCGGTGGCCTGGGTTTCCGTGTTACAGTCCTGGTGACTTTTCCCCCTTAACATTTTCTCAATCATCTCCTCATCCATGTGGCCATGGTAAAGCATAGTCTCTCTCCATGTCACATTTCCCTTCTTGTGAGGAAATAAGCTGCTTTTAGATGCAGAATTCATACTTGTTTGTCCCTGGGATAAGGTCAGCTGAATGTAGAAGGAAGTGATGTTGGGACTGGGCTTATCCCAGGTTATAAGGAAGGCTAGGCAAGGAGAATTTCAAGAGATGGGCTTTCTTTTCTTTCTCTGATCTACAGATTTTTATTCCTTCAATTGCCTGGTCACATTATCATTGCTTTCTTGTTTTTTTTTTAAATTTATTTTTTATTTTCAGCATAACAGTATTCATTATTTTTGCACCACACCCAGTGCTCCATGCAATCCGTGCCCTCTATAATACCCACCACCTGGTACCCCGACCTCCCACCCCCCACCCCTTCAAAACCCTCAGATTGTTTTTCAGAGTCCCTAGTCTCTCATGGTTCACCTCCCCTCTTGTTTTTTTCCCAAGCTTATGTCAATGCATCCTGTCTGCCTAAAGTGTGTACACTATGTGAGATGTCTTAGCAAGCAGGTAGAGAGATGCCCATGTTCTTTTTGAACATAAAACCCTTCTTCATTCCAGTGGTGTCATGTCACAGCCATGACTGGGGACAGCTTGTCTTCTGCCTGTGTGTGGGACCTGTCCTGCATACACAGTGAAGGCCATGTATTTAGGGACTATTGTACATCATGAACTGACCCATACTCTGAATGGAGCACCTTGTCACCTGCACCCCAACGTAAGGGACAGTGCTGCATTAACACTGTGACCCAGGGGAAAGAGCTTCGTGCAAGTGCTTGTCCTTGAATGCAAACCAAACAGAAGCACACACATGGGATGAGTCAGTTTTAGAACGAAGGGTTCTCTTTCAGGCAACCATCCATGGATTCTTCATCTCTCCAGTTCACAACCTCAAGCCACATGGAAGTGAGAGGACCAAGAGTCTCTGTAGCAGAAACGTTTGTCAACACAAGGAAAACGATGCTTTTCCATGTTGCTTTCATATTAAGTCAAGAGATGCGTGATTTTTCATAAATCACAAAAATGGGGACAAAATGTAGACCTCGTCCATCAGGCAGAATGTGATTCCTACTGATGGGCCTTTGGGTGTTCATGGTGAATGTTCTGGGTCTTGGGCAGCCCCATGCTGGGCAGAGACCCTTCTGAAGAGGAAGGGGGGACATCACGGAGGCGGGACACTGGCCACCTGCATGCACAAGGCAAGCCTTGACACAGAGCTGGCTCAGGGAGAACGCATCGTCCATGAAAGGAGCCGGCCAGCGAGCGGAGAAAGCCGCGAGAAAAGGCAGATGCCACCCATCTCCCGTAAATAGCGAGACCTCAGAAAAATAGTCAACGAGCCTGGTCCCTTTTTGTTTGGCTTTGCAACCATTGACTGGTTGTCTCAAAGTAACCGATTGTGTGGAATGGCGCGGTGGGAAGCCGGCCAGCGCCCCGAGCCAAGAGCTCCAGGCAACTTATCAAGAAAAGCTTCTCCTTTCTTCTCCGCCCTCCCCCTGCGCTTCTTTTTCTTCTTTTTTGAATTCAAGAACATTTTATTTAAAATGAAATTCCCTGTTAAGTTGTGCATTGCCTTTTATTTAAAGATGTAGTATCTTGGAGAATAAAGGAAGGAAGAGAGGAAATTAAAAAAGCACCGAGGGAAGACGTCTGGCGGCTTGGCCTCTCACCAAGCGACCCTTTGATAGACCACATGGGGCTGGGAACGGTATGAGCCGACCAGGGAAGTGAGCGATTTATGGGCCTTGTTTGGGCATTTGATAAGTATCTCCGTAAAGTGATGCAAGGAAGAGTCACCCTCGGCTCACTATCATCACAGGATTCCTGTAAATTATTTTAAGATGAGAGAGGCCATCAAGATTAGAGAGAAATCACCCCCAGGCTCAGGATATTTATGTGCGTTTCATTTTAAAAATCGGTGCCACAATGTCCCAATGATCATTAAGCAACCTGTCCGGGTGTCCTTCGAAAGCCAGAGGATTTGTTCCCTGGGGAGGATGAAACAGTTCGTCATAAGGCGGGAGGTGGGCGCCATTGGGCCACATCTCATGCATGAAACATGAGAAACCCCAGGCCCGTGGGATCACCTGGTTCATCCGGAAGTTCTCCTATTGGAGAATCTCTTGGAAGAGTGTAAGAGATTATCCTTCCCATCCCCAGCCCTGAGGTTTGGTAGTGGTGACTCTGCTGGTTCATTTAGTCAGCGGACAGGTGTAGACTGCACTGTGATGTCACAAACGAAGGAGACCTTCTAGTTAACTTAGGGCAGGGGCTCCCAACGGAGGCACTTTTTGTCCCTCTACCCCCACCCCGGGGACACTGGGGAGTCCTGATGGACGTTTTTGATTGTCCCACAAGTGGGGCTACCCCTGTCTAGCAGGTGGAAGCCTGGGGTGCTGATAAGCCTCCTACCATGCAGAGGACAGCCACCACAACCAGCGATTATCCCCCGTGAAACGTCAATAGTGCCAAGGTTGAGGCGTCCTGATTTAGGGGCTCCCTTGCAGGTCATTGATCTCACTGTCAGGGACTTAATCTGCCAGGACCACTGCGGACACTCTGTCTTCAGAGTATCTATGTCGGCTCTTTGAAAGGTCCAATTTACCCCCGGTGGTTAACGAGAACTCCCAAGAGTTGTTTTAGCATAAAATTACTTCTGCTCCGTGGCCAAAGGCTTTTCCCCCAGGAAGCGACATCACAAGTTGATACTGTTTTCCTTGACAGGGCTTCAGAAAATCCAGCACCGTAGTTGAAAAGCATCTTTTTACCCCATGTACAATGGGGCACGGCTACAACTGACCACCTATCGTGATGCTGTATCATGGCTGGGATGAAAATTTCTTCCTGTTTGAAAATATTAATGCTTCCAACTTCCCAAGATCCTTATAAAGTAACGATGTCATATTCTGGGAAGAGCTGCCCCAAATCCGGCCAAAAGGACGACATGCATACAGCAGCCTTTCTCCTGCAGCAGCCCTGGGGGGCTCGCCGGCGCGCTCCCCCCGCCTCACTGTCCCAGCGGTGTCGCTCCGTGGACAGCCCAGGACGCCAATGGCTCCTTCCATTCTGTGCCCAGCTTTGCAGATGATCTCGGCTGCTTCTGGAATACACCCGGCCAGTGTTTTCCTGCCGGCGCAGAACCGAGGTTGAGAGCCGAGGTCGAGTCGCTGCCTGCTCTTGCTCAGCTGTCATCGATGAGCAGCATCGGGCGCTGCCTCGTCTGTCTCCGCGCGAGCCTCGGCTCAGCAGAAGCGCTCTGCGGAAGCTTCCAGGGCTCCAAGTGTTTGATCTTCTGAGAGTAGTAGCACCAGCCCCCCTGGGTGCCTCTGCGGTGCGGTGCTCTTTCCTGGCTACGGCGCCTTTGGACACTGATGTGACTCTTTCAAGACTGACGTTTCCCGTTATGGCACGGGAGCGCGGCCTGCTGGGGGCCTGAACTCCGCGAACCACGCCCCCCTCGCTCTCTGGTCTCTCTCCCTCCTTTTGACTTTCAGGCACGTGGTGTGCTGAGATGGGCCGTTATTGGTAAATGACGCAGGATTCACCGATTAGAGACAGTAAACATGAATATCATGCAGAGCTTAAGCCGTAAGTTTCCGTGGCTTTCTTAGTGTGGAGGTGGACCACGCAGCCAAGGGGATGCCCTCAGATTTACTCCGCCAGGAGCAGTCCCTGGGAAGTGGACGTATCAAGGCCGTCGTGACCTTTTCTGAAGGGAATTTCTGGGTCCCCAGAGGTGATTGGCTCCCAGCTTACCTGACATGCTCTCTTCTGGGCACACTGGGAGCCTCGGCATCCCCCCCCCCCCCCGGGAATTCCAGCTGCTCAGCCGTAGACAGAGTGTCGTGGTACCATACAAAGAAACGCAGCACGGGGTGCCCTCCATAATCCGGTGAGACCAATGACATCACATGTGCGGCACCAGGAGAAAGCCATGTCGGTATTTGGAGCGCATATGTGTGGTGTCTAAAGCAAGAGGAATGTGTGAGAGATGCTGTAAGCTCCTGAAAGAGGGAGATGACCATGGATGATATCTCTCCTGGAAGGCTTCCTGGAGGTGGTGGCTCTTGGCCGGTGTTTGATGGAAGTAAAGAGATCTCATTTACTGAGATCTTACTATGACCCAGGCACTGTTTTAAATGCTCAGTAGGAATAGTGTTATTTGAGCTTTGTCATTTTTCAGGATGGGTGCTGTGATGACCCCCATTCCATAGGTCAGGAAGCTGAGGCAGAGCACCTAGCAGGGGAACACTGCAGGGGGGACTATGCAGAAGCAGGGGCACAGGGCTCGGGTCCACAGTTTTGGAAAGGAAAGAAGTCCTAGAGAACTTCTGGTCTCGACGGGGATATGCACTTGCCTCAAGCCACCTGGCACCCCAAGAGAACCATGGGACAGGTGTTTGCCAGCCCTTGGCCTTCTCTGTGTGCGACAGAGAGCGTGGTGACCTGTCAGGTTGGAGCAGAGTTTATGATGGAACAGACAGCTGGCTCTACCTGCAGTGGGCGGTCACGAGTGACAGAGGACAGGCAGCGGCTTGAGAAGAGGGACCTGGTAGTCGACCAAGGAGCCGGTGGTCCCGAGGTGGGGCTGGAACACTGGCCTGAGACCGTGACCTTCTCACTTCCTGGGGCAGCACTCGGTCGGGAGGGCAGACGGAGCTGCAGGAAGACCGTCCGCCGGTCCCCGATGGGCCGGGAGACGGAAACAGGTCTTCCCTTCTGGTCAATGCAAGGCAGACAATTATCACCGCAAGAGGAAATGAGCAGGAAATGAACTTGAAGGATAGCCGTGAACATGAAAACAAAAATACAGCAACAACCAAATCAATCCAAACGCTCTGGCTTCCTGGCTCGTCTGAGTCATTTTCTCAAGAACGCACTGGTGAGGACCGGCGGCTCCAAGTTGGTTTTTGGCAGTGACTCCCCTGGACGTTCCCATGATCTTGCTTCCCACACCCCACCCCCACCCTGAACCCAGTGCTTGGGGGACACCTCGTGTGCTGCTTTCAGAAGGGCGGGCGAAAGGTTCTCAGTGCGGATTAAGAGATCACACTGGCTTGGAGCTCCCAATCCCTACCTGGGTATGGCCTCACCGTCCATCACCCGGGAAGCGGATCCCCAGGAAGGCTCTGCTTCCCCGCTGGAGCAGAATGTGCATTTGGAGGAGAGAAAGAGCTTCCTTTTCTGTCTCCAAGAATTCTTGGCTTGGAGAGGAGATCGTTGGGAAGCTGTCCTTCCCCAGAGATCTCTCGGGGACATTGTGTGATTCTCCGGTTAAGTCCCAGAGGTGACGATTAATAAAACCATTTGTGAGGGGGAAAGGAGCGCTAGAGAGGAGTCAAGCAGGCGTCGGAGGGAAGCCAGCGCTCGGACGCAGGTGTGACCCCTGCCCTCCGTGTCTGCACGTCCCGTTCTGGCGACGCTGCCCAGGACACACACACGGAACGAATAATGGCTTCTGTCTGCGGCATAAACCGTGAGGAACGGGACGTTGCGGTCCGTGAGCACCGGTGCTGCCAGCCCAGGTGGACTTTAATTTGGGGACTGTTGTGTCCGGAGATGAAAAGGCGAGGCTCGTTTGTGACAGTGAGTTGACACCTGCTTTAAGACTGCTGAATGTCACTTAGAGGAGGTACAACTTTCAGTTCCCAAACTCTTGTGCACAAGTAGAAAAATCTTGTGTTTTACGTGACCTGATCCAGTCACCCTTTCTCTGAGGTTTTTGGCCCCTCAAGTCCGCCCCCCCCAGCACGGCAGGGGTGCTGAGGAAAGCCTGTGGAGAGCCCAGCCTCTGCTGCGGGCCGCGTGCCCGACCCAGAGAAGCTGCTCTGGCTGTTGCCCCTCCTGCTGCTCACACTGGCCGCGCGGGAGCTTGCAGGGGCTTCTCTCTCAGCACCCACTCCCCGCCGGCTCTGCTGCTCCTCTGTGGAAGCACGCTGCGCCCCACCTTTGCGCAGACACGAGGTGGGACTCTCCGGACCGCCGCAGGCTTGCTGACCCAGACCGCCCGCCTACACCCACGGACGCCCCCTCCGTGTCTTGCCGGGCGCCCGTCTCAGACCCTGGGGGCTCCCATCTCACAAATGCTGTGAGGCTCCCAGGAACCTTCCGGAAACTGTGCGCCCTCCCCTTTTCTTCTCCGCCTTTCTTCCCTCTCTTTCCCTGTAAGCCAGGAGGTGGTTACGTCGTCTGAGGCCATGTTAGGGCAGACGGCTGCGGGGAGAAGCCCATCTAGCCTCAAAGCCTCCTACATGTCTGGGCTGATGGCTTGTTCCTCCGAGGGAATACAGTTCCGGAACACACGAGCGAGAAGACACTCACAGGTGCTTCCCTTCCTCCTTTGCAAGTTCTTTCCCTGACACGGCACCAAGCGCAGAGCAGCACAGGTGCTCGAACGGGGTAAGAACAAAGGAAGGAAGGTATTATCAGAAAAAGAAATAGGACAGGGGCGCCTGGGCGGCTCAGGGGGTTAAAGCCGCTGCCTTCGGCTCAGGTCATGATCCCAGGGTCCTGGGATCGAGCCCCGCATCGGGCTCTCTGCTCGGCAGGGGGCCTGCTTCCTCCTCTCTCTCTGCCTGCCTCTACCTACCTGAGATCTCTGTCCGTCAGATAAATAAATAAATAAATCTTTAAAAAAAAATAGGACATTATTTAAAAAAAAAAAAATACTGTTCCGCCAATGCCAAATGTGGTTTTCAGGCATATGATGTAGGAGCGAGTGAAAGAGGCATGAAGGTTTGGCAGCATTGTGAAGTCAAGCTCTTTGGGTTTTCAGACTATAGGAAATTGAGGCAGTGCCTTGGTTAGCTCGATTCAAAAAAAACAAAGCTTCAGAAGTTGTACCAACTGCAAATTGTCCTGTACCTGGAACACTTGTTTCAAAGCAATACGAACTAGGAGGGACAAATTTTATTTTATACTTTTACCAAAATGTTTGGGTACCGGAAATCTATTAGGTTTATGTATCTGTGAAGCTCTGGGTCTGAACTAATTTGCATGCATTTCTATGTGGAAGGTGAGCTGAATCTTTGGTTAGAATTGTAAGTTAGGTTTCATATCTATTTGTCTTATACGTCTATTTTACATGTGTTGTTTCTTTTATTTTATGAAGAATCATCAAGGGCCTGGCAGGGTTGGGGGCAGAGCATTGAAGTCACTCTGGTCGGGCGGGGCCTCTGCTGTTTGGGCAGATTTCCCTTAGAAAGCTGTACAAGCTCTCCCTAAGATGGTCCTTTTCACAGAAAGGACTGTACACTCTAGTCTAGCGTCACTATAATAATTGGCTCCAGAGAAACCATAAGCGCTCTCTCTCTCTTTCTCTCTCTCTCTCTCTCTCTTTTTTTTTTTTCCTGCAAATCTAATGCACAAACCTATCGGAACAGAGCCAGATTTGGCAGAATCCTAACACATATTTGTCTTCCTTTCCAGATCTTTCTGCAAACTTCCGACAGCTCACTCTATCCGCTCAATTTAGTTTTTATTGCTGGTAAAATAGACCCAGCCTAAAATTTACCATTTTAGCCATTTTACAGTGAACAACTGAATGGCATCTAGTTCCTCGGTCGTGCTGGTCCACCTCAAGGGCTCCGGAGCCACACGTGGCTGGCGGTGGCTGTGCCGGCGGGTGCCAACAGGGGCTCTGTGATTGGTGCCGCGCCGGGCTGACGTGGAGGCCTCCAAATTCCAGCGTAGGGAGCCCCTGCACAGGGGCTGGTACTCGAGAGACAGGTTGAAGGCTTTGGCAACACCCGTTCTTCTCATTTTCTGGGGTCGTTGAGAAGCAACATCGTGAGCTCATCTTTAATGAGCTAAGACACAATTCTGTGTTCGAAAAGAGCTGCTTTTTATTCACTTTCTCAGCATAAGAATCTTTTAGAGTAACGTATTAATTTTGGAATTTACAAATACAACGAAATTAGGCTTTTGATTTTAGTTTAAAGGAGATGTTCAAGTAATCCACATTTCTTCATGTTCTAAAGTGTTTTTAAAGACTATTAGTGATGTTTGCAATATCTTTTATGTTTAAGTATTTGCTTCCTAAATTAAGTGTAGAACATCACATTAGGACAAATGTTTGCTCTTTTGACAACTCTACTGTCTTTAGAAAACAGTAGGTTTCATTTTTTGACGTGACTGTGAGGAAGCTCAAATTCAGAATTCAGTTACATTAAGTATCTGGCCCCTGGCTGCTTGTATAATTAGTTTATTTTATGTTTTTCAGTTACCTTTTTCTTAAATACCTTTTTCAAAAACTTCAAGTGTGGGGCGCTTGGGTGGCTCAGTTGGTTAAGCGTCTGCCTTTGGCTGAGGTCATGATCTCAGGGTCCTGGGATCAGGCCTCACGTTAGGATCCCTGCTCAGTGGGGAGACAGCTTTTCCCTCTGCCTCTGCTCGCAACTCATGCACTCTCTCTAATAAATAAATACAATCTTTAAAAAAAAATTCATGCATATACATATTTTGCTATGGTAAGCTCCATGAAAACATTTTTCAAGTAGAGAAAATACGTGTAATGACGGTGCCTTAGTATTATTTCAGAGTTATCCGTGCATTCTCAGAATTTTACCACCCGTGTTGTTCATCAATAAAAGGAAGTGTCCACATGGTTTTCCTGGGATCCTTTGGAGGCTCAACGAGATTCCAGGATGTGATACAGTGCTTGTTGAAGCCGCAAACGCAGGTCCCCACCAACCTGTGATACCCTCTGTCCCGCCTGTGGGGGGCGCTCCTCTTTACCCTACAGGGATGTGCGAGTTACCAGGGACCATACCAGCTCGTGGTCTTTGTCTCTCCATAGGCAAGTCTTCCGGGATCTGCGCTTCTGTGTTTTGGTTGTCTTGAAGGAGTTTCCCTGAGAGACTCTCAGAGCCCCTCGGAGCTCCCGTGGTTTCAGGTGAGCTGGGAGTGAGTGTGTATGAGGCCCCTCGTGGGGCAAGGCCAGCACTCAGCACCTGGGCACGAGAAACAGGGACAGTGACTTCATAAAGCGGGGGGTTCACGAGCCAACAGGATACAAAACTGAAGTCCGCCCTCTTTTGGTGTCTGTTATAGGGCCAGGATTATGACAGAAATGCTCATGCTACAGTAGGATCCCTGTGCGCAAAACCTTTCCCTGCTGGAGGAAACAGGTGTCGCACTATGACTCCATCATCAATCACGTGACCAATGTTTAGGGAACACCTGTCAGGTGCCAGATGCTGTGACGGGTCCTGAGGAAACAGTGTGTTCTAACACACGCTTTGGCCCTCAGGGAGCCCGTGTAGAATGGGGGAGACACCCCGGGTCCTGTCCTATGCGGGGGGGGGGGGGGGGGGGGGGGCGGGGCCCCGCGGGGGGCCCGGGGGGGGGGGGGGGGGGGGGGTGTGTGTGCACGGTGCCCTGCAGGATCCCCTGGGGAAGGCATCAGCCTAGCTGTCACCCACCTGTGGCCCATTTTCTTCCATTCCCTGGTCCTGATAGGAGCTCCTTTCTGAAGGAGCTTTGAGAGGTGGTTTCCAGACCAGAAGACATGAGAGAGATGAGGGGAAGTTGGCGCCACCACGGCTCTGGGGGACTCAGGCTGGAGCACAGCTCCTCCTGTGGGCCCGGATTCTAGGAAATCTTCCCAGGCTGGGGGTGCAGCAGCATTTTCATGCTCACAGAAGATGAATCTGTTGGGGGCAAGGAAATCATTCATTCAACAGAACCTACAAAGCCAACCTGTATTCAGTGCAGGGCCGGGCTGTGTGTTGATGGGACCAAGCCAAGGCCCAGATCGATCGCCTTGAAGAAGTGGCTGGAACCTGTTTGAAGGCGACCCACCATGTTCACAGCCCGCCCCCCGATCCTGGGGTGCTCTCGGTGCCGTGGACTCCTGGGGGAGACTCATTGTTGGAGCCTGAGTGTTTCTGCCTGCTTTCCTCCACCAACTTCTCTTAGATGTGAAGATTGGGTTGCCCTCCCTGGCAGAGTCTACGACATGAGGGCCTGTGGCCCCCATCCTGGGACATGCCCGTGGGGAGGGCCGCTGGGCTCAGCCCCTGCTCGGGCAGCTCGAGGACCCGCACGCCGGGCCGTGTGAGGGAGCTGGGAACGCCCACCTGCCGCTCTTATGCGTTTGGCTGCGGCTCTTCTGCTTGGTAAAAATACCGCAGTCATCAGGCTTATTTACTTATTTATTGATGCAATCCTGAGGCTTTTAAAGTTATTTTGCAGAGAATGTCTGTAGCCGCAAACACAAAACAAATGCAGGACAGGCGGGCTGACTGCCTCGGCCCGGCCGGGCACCCCTCTCCCTTCAGCGGGGGGACCAGCACCGGGTGGGGCTCCTGCCCGGCAGCTGGCGGGAAGCCCCTGGAAACCCAGGTGCCCCTGTTCCCCGGTTCCTGAGGCTTCTGGCCACTCGTCTCTGGATGTTTTATTGGTTGCAAAGCAACTCTTTTAGCAGATGAAGTTAAAGAAAAGAAGCAAAAACCTGTGGCAGCTCCTGCTGGAGACGAACAGCACGAGGTATGGGCCGGCGCTCACTGGGGAAAGGGAGTATGTGTTCCCACTGACTTGGCTGGAAACATCTCATCTAACCCCCCCTCGAGACTGGCTTGATTCTTCTGCCTGGTTCTATCTCCTGTCTTGGAAGGTCAGGACTCAGGTGAGTGAACACACGTTTTCTTAAGGTGTTAGAACTACTGAGCCAGCCAGCTGGGGCGTTTGGGAAGGACGACTCGGTTCTTTTCCTATCTGCTCCTCCTCCGGGGCTCGGCCTCCCAGAAGCTCCTGCCTGTGAAAGAACCCGCAGTCTCGCCCCCTCCAGGTGTCTGCCCCACAGCACTCTGGGACCGCGGCCGTGGGTGTGGGACGCCGGCCTCTCAGGACACTGCGGTTTGTGTTCAGGGATCTGCACACAGCTCTGGAAACGCCGCATCCCCGTGTGGGCTGCACTGCATTTGCACTAAGCTGTGCAGCAATTGAACCGGTTTGGTAAGAGGCACAGGTGACTTGCTTAGTTCCTGCCAAGGTTAGAACACTGAGTCAGGCTTATTGTTTACTAGTTCTGAAAATTTCTGATGAGAAGAATCTCCTGGGTGCCTGTGATAGAGAGTCCCATGGCCTGCCCTAGGACAGGACTCCAGGGAGGGTGCCGGGTGATCTGGGGTCTGATGAGCTGCCCAGGAACTCCTGTCATCTGGGAAGTTTGGGGAGCCTGGGGCAAGCTTTCAGGGGACCCAAGCAAGCTTCTTCAAGCCACGTCCCTGGATTCCTGGGCTGCGCAGGTAGAGTAGGACACTCTTCTAATGGCCTTGGAAGTCGCTGGGCTGGGGTGCGTGAGTTCTGGCTGGAAGAGCCTGGACTCCCTGAGCTGTCCTTTGTGACCCGAGGCTGTAGGTATCGTAGACCTGGCATCACTACGGATGTTGGCTCTGCCTGGCTGGCAAAGATGGGGACTCCCTGTCCCACTGGGTGTCTTCTGAATGGTTTGGCTTAGAACCACTGCCTAACAGTCAGAATTGGGGGAGAGCTTCTGAAGGGCCAAGGGGCTGGGGGGATCGGCAGTTGCGTGCACAGGATTAAGCTTCACAGGATGTCCCTTGTCGACCAGGTGACCCCCTTTCCGACAACAGCTCTTGTACTGATGCTTCAAACTCTGGGCTGATGGGAGCAATGTCCATACTGTGGAGACTTCAGGACAAGATCGGATGGTAAGAACCCAGCAAGGGGATTACGAACCCTTCTCTTGGCGACATGATCGTGGGCCCACGATCTTTCCAGGCTTCCGGCTCATTCTTGGTTTCTCCATTTGTAAAATGCCCACCTACCTCCCGGGTAATCGAGAGGTGCTGTTCACAGAATGATTTTAGAGCACTTTTCAAGGAGAGACTGCTGGGGAATTGCTTCATAACGGTGAAGATTTTCGCTTGAGTGGATATTGAAAACAAAGGATTGACCTTCCAGTAAAGGAAAACATACAAATAGAAACAAACACATTTCTAGTTTGTAGCTGTCAGGTCACTTGTTTGCAGCAGGCGGAGACTGGCATGGTGAAGTAACCATGGATTCATCTCACCAACTGGTCACGTTGGAGCAAGTTTGGAAACACTCTGTCCAGGTCTCTTGAGGCCATCACCCTACATTCTGAACCCCGGACATGGTCTAAAATGGGTGCAGTGTGTACGCCCTTGGCTAACCCTAGGAGAATAGGCTCTTTAGTGACCATATTTTGCCATAGTCCTTCCTAGAGCTCTCACTTTAGGATGGCCAGGATCATTCTGCCATGTTGGATAGATATATATGAATGCCACAGAAAAGCCAAGTGTGTGTGTGTGTGTGTGTGTGTGTGTGTGTGTGTGTGTGTGTTCGGATTAATTACCATGTTCATTTGCGGAGAGACAGGAGGCCCAGTCATTCCTTCCCCGTGAGACCTCTTAGTAACTCAGTGACCAGCCAAGGTTAGAACACTGACCTTTTATGGATGAGAAAACTGAGGCCAGAATATCAAATAATTAAGTAGGTGACACGGAATTATCAATATAAGAGCATGACTAGAGGCTGAATCGGAGCTAAAGTGTTCCCCACAAAATTACGCTGCCTTAATAACTGATTCTCTAGGTATTTGCCAAGTGTTTTTCTGGCCAACTAAAGAAATTAAATTTAGTCCCTAAGAGAGAGACCAATGGGAAAGAACAAGTGGTCTTGTCTGGCTTTTTTAGGTTAAATCTTACATTAGAAAGGGTATGCTTTCTTATTTGTTAGTGTCAACATGATGAATAAAAGTACCCGATTGGCCATGAACATCGGTGAGTAACTGGAATTGACATTTTATAATTAAGAAAATTTAAAAATGTCCTGGTGGTAAGGAGTGACACTGATAATATTGATGCGTCACGGTCTGGAGGCACTCACTTTAATGTTTATGTATCCCTAATACATAATAATAAAGTAAGCGGGCAAGCATGGGGTTCTAAGGATTTTTCTAATTTATATGATTAATAAACAAGTACTTCATTAAATGGGACAAAGTACTAGTTTAGAATGATGGTGTCGGAGGGTTTCTTCTGTAAGCCCTTGCGAGGACCTCTTTAGTAATATTGTAATCTTTATTTCTAGATGACTTTCATTTTTCAGAAAATGATAACATACCTCTAGTATACAACAAAAAGTCTGCCTAACCCTTTGATTTTTAAAGGTTTGCCGATAGATCACGCATCTATTGTAATTACTGATGTTAGTCACACACACCTAATTTTGCCTTTGTCCTGGCTGGCTGAGGAGCACTTACCGAGCCCGGCACATCGTCACGAGGCCCCGTCTGCCTCTGCGGCAGTGAACAGCGTGTTTCTCAGTTCACACAGGTAATCCCTGGGTGGTTCGCAGGGTCGCTGAGGAGAGACCCCCATGGAGTGTCATCCTGTATTTTTTAGTGATTTTTTTTTTTTTCAAAATACTCATTGAAACACTGCTCCTTCTTTTCGGGGGTCCAGCACCCGTGCTCTTGGGGTTGGCACAGCCCGGCAGATCCCGGAGTGGGGCGGTGGGCTTCCTTCTCGGCTGGAGTTAATTTAGACACAGACTCTCCCCCCTAAACGGACCGGGGGCCCATATACAAGTCAAATCTGCTATTTTTCCTCGGGCAATGATTTATTCCCCTCTTAAATTGGCTGGACCAGTTAGTTTTTTATTTTTATTAAGTCACACTATTCTTAAATGAAACTATTGATTTAAAGTCAGCTTAGTGAGGATTTAATTTGTTTTCACGGGATTAGAGCAGGTAGCATGGGATAATTTTACAATAAAGTGGGACAGAAACGCTCCTTCACACAACCGTCGCCTTTTCTTTTTTTTCTCGCTGGGCTGCACAGACATTACAAATTTCCAAGTAAATTGTGGAAATACATTCATAAATCAGTCCTGATTCCTCTGCCTCCTTAAGAGTGATTCAGAGGAGTGTTTTCCCATGACCTTGTCCTGCTGTCCTTCCAGGGATGGTCCAAGACTTGGTGCTGAGGCCACAGGAGCGCCTGAGTGTGCCCGCGTGCGCCTACGACCCGCCCCGCGGAGTCTTCTCTCCGAGGCCAGCGCACCGGCCCGTCCGCAGGGTCCCGCTGCCTCTCTCGGCGCCTCTCCCCGGTCTCCTGTCTGTGGCCCGTGAAGGGGTAGAGGAAGGAGGGCTTGGGGGCTCCCAGCGCTCCCCCTGCTCTGCTCCGTCCTCCTCGTGCCTCCGCTCTTGGCTCCCCGGCAAGGTCTGCGCATCTGTGAGCTCTGATGGCGGGAGGGCAGGTGGGGAACGGGACGTGAGCCTCCCTCCTGACGACCTGAAAAACCAACTGACCAAACACAGCCAGCAAGGGTTTCTGTTTGCTTTAAGAAGTACCCCTTGTCACTGCCAGTCTGTTATCTCTGAACTTGGCTGTCACTATCCATTTCAAAAGGAGTCTTTTCTTTCTATTGAAATCAAATAGACTCAGAGCCATTTTCAGATTAATGGCCCTTGGTCTAGAGATTGCTAAACCATTTTGGTCAATCATTCCGAACATTTCCAGTTGTCCCCCGCCCCCTCCCACTGGAGTAGCTGGGATGAGTCTTGCCAAGCGGGCGATGACCAGGTCCGTGTGCTGAAGCCCTCCTGGCCACATCGGATTGCCTGCTTTGTTCCCGACCGGCCCCACCTAGACCCAGCGCATCTTTAACCCCCTTTGCTTGACCACAGTCTTGACCTCACAGGGGAACAGGAAGCCAGGCTGCCTTTTCTCTGGAGCCACAGGAGTCTAGCGGAGCACATCGGAGCTGTGGCTCTCAGTGATGGGGTAAGGGGAGATGGCGGGTTTCCACAGCAGACAGAGACACCGGGGGCTTCTGGGGTCTTTTTGACGTGCTGTGATGTTCCGTGGCACTGGGGAGAGCAGGTGAGTGCGAGCCAGGAGGAACCAGAGATGCGGTGATGCTCAGGGCCCGGGAGGGCAGCTGCGGAGGCACGCGGCCGAGTCAGCCTGCAGGATGAGAGGAAGGCCTGTCCCTGCTGGGAACAAGCCCTGGAAGGCTGGCCCAGAGGGAGCTAAGGACCCAGCCGCCAGGAGGAAACACAGGGCCACAGAGCACAGGGGTCACCGCGGCGGGGGGAATCTAGGACTCGCGGAGGTGCGGAAGGTGCAGACGCGCAGATGGATGAAAATAAGGCTCCAGCTGCTTTCTGAGTAGTGCGAGGAAAGGGTCCTCGTACAGGTGTCACAGAAGCAGAAAGAAGCAGACGGAAATGCCAAGAGCTGTAGCGTGGGGACTGCAGGAGCGGAGACGGGACGGGGCCGCCGCCGGCAAGTTCCAGAGAGTTCCAGCATTGGAGAGGGGAACCCGAGCAATGGAAGAGGCCCAAGACGGCCGTCAAGAGGTCGTCTGCCTGCGTGGGTCTCAGAGAGGACGCCCACATCTTGTCCGGAGAACCCTAGAGTCCTCCGTTCCCCACCACAGAAAGAGCGGCTCAACAAGTAAAGAGAAAGGGTTTTTAGGTACATATTTAGGAGTTGATGTGCGCCTGAGTTAATGGTTCTTTAAACTCTGGATTGGCCATTCATAGGGCTTTCTTTTTAATTCTTCTTAATCAGTTGATTCATTTTTTGAAGTCCATGAACAGACGTGAGTCAAGAATGGGGAGAGCAGAGGGGCTCCTGGGCAGCTCCGTTGGCTGACTGGCCAACTCCCGGCTTTGGCTCAGGTCATGATCTCAGGGTTGTGAGATGGAGCCCCATGTTGGGCTCTGAGCTGTGTGTGCAGCTTAAGATTCTGCCTCTCATTCTCTCTCTGCCTCTCCTCTCAGCTCTAAACAAACAAACAAACAAACAAACAACCCCCCAAAACTGAAAAGGCAGAGCAAGCTCATACTTTGAGATTCTCTATAGTAATTTTACCATTAAATTCACCCAAGCCAAATGCTTGACTTAATAACTAGGCAAGGATCTCCCTCATGCGCCTCATTAATCTCAGGCCCCGAGCCACCTGTTACCTGATTGGAGCCAGAACACACCATGGTCCTTGTACGGACTTCGGAATTTCTCACATGTTCATGAAGGGGAAGGAAGAGAAGATGCTGTACCGAGGAGCCGTCCTGACCAGTTGTGTTTGTTTGAGGAGGACCCTACAACTGGTCGATGACTCTTTCTAATTAAGTTACACATGAGAAAAATTTCAGTGCTCAGGAGTACTGAAATACTGAAATACATAGCAAAAAAAAATCGACGGGTTGATCTTCCAAATTAAAAGCTTTTGCTCTTCAGAAGACACTGTTGAGAGAAGATGACCCACGCAGTGGGAGAGAATATCTTTCTCACACATATCTGGTAGAATATTGGTATCTAGACTAGATTAAAGTTTCTCAGGATAATAAGAAAAACATCTCAATAAAAAAACATGAGCAGAAGATCTGAAGGAGCCTCCTCAGACCAGACGCACAGGTAGAAAATAGCCCCACGACATCATCCGTCATGAAGTCTCATCCACCGCCACTAGGAATGCAAAATGGCACCACTACTCTGGAAAACAATTTAATAGAGCCTTGTAAAATGAGACATACACTCACCCTCTTACCCAGGATCCCATCCATGCCTACATATTTATCAAAGAGAAATGAAAATATAAAATGTCCACACAAAAACCTGTGTATGCTGAATTTGCGAGGACGGAATACACCTTCAAGCAACGGATGCTCTGGGATTATACAAACGCGCACGTGGTTTTCCTCATAACTGTTGAACTCTGGAAGCAAACTGAGTGTAGACAAGCAAGTGCGGACTCCCTGCGAGGAAAGGAGCGCTCCGCTCGTGTGCAGTCACGGAGGACGCGCAAGTGCGTTATGCTGGGGAAAGAGGCCAAGTTCGGGAGGCGACATACTCTGTGATTCTGTGTATTCGAAGCTTTGGAAAAGAGAGACCTACAGAGACACGAGCTGGTCGGTGGCTGCTAGAGACCGGGTGTGGGGGGATTGGCTGCCGATGCGACTGAGGGCGGCGGGAATGTTTCATGTCTTCATTCTGGTGCACGCCTTTGCTGACATGGATAATTGTCAAATGATAACTCAATCAATTTGACTTAAAATCTGAAACAAAAGGAAATAAAGGAACCTTTTCATTTACCTTAGGAATTTTGTTCATGTCACTATTTTTGTGTGGCTAAGAAACGGCTGATTTTATGATAAATTTATAGAGTTTCTTCCGAAATACATCTCTTCTAGTCAGGAGTGTGTTTCCTATCACCAATAAAACAATAGCCAACTTACTGAATGACTTCCATTAGACAGTGCTCGCTGCTGTAGGTCTCGAGGGATATTTTCACCATTACTTTGCAAATTAAAAGAAGGAAGTCAATGTAATGGTTTTGACAAGACGCAGCCTTAAATAACTGGGAATTTTATAGAACATAGACTCGGTAAGGCCAGATGCATTACAATCTGGGGGTTTATTGGATTTTTTTCCTTCTTTCTCATCGCTAAGTTTTTGAGATTTAACAGGACTATATTCTGTGATTATTTTTGAAGTTTTCTTTTATCTGTACAAACGACTTTTAACATGGTTTTAAAAAGAAGTGACCCTGGGTGTAGCGCTTGCTGTTTCCAGAGTGCTCTCATACCCACTTGATTTTCTCCAGTCCCTCCCGTGCTAGGTCTAGAATCTTCCTATACTAACTTTATAGAAGAGGAAGCAGAAGCGCAAAGATATTAAGACTTTTCCCAGTTAATGAGCAACAGGGCAATTGCTTGAACCCGGACCCTTTCAGACCAAAATCCCACGTGCTTGTCCCTCATCCTCGTCCTCAAGGTTTTTACCAAATAAAGACTCCTAGGGCACGAGGTCTGAGGGGAAGGAGAAATGACCCTTATCCTACATTATTTCACGTGGAAATGACAATTTAGAGTAGCCTTACTCCGATGTAAGCAAATGGAAGGCCCAGCCTATTTGAATTGAAAGGTTAACTGGAGTTTATATGTGCGAGAAGAGATACAGTGGAGCGTTGGTAATTAGATGAGTGAACAAAAGCAAAACCTGTGTGTGTCTGGCTCTCAGGGAGGTCATCAGACCACAAAGCGCTCATTGTCGTCACGCGCACCACCAAAACGGCTACTGCCATCGAGGGGAGAAGAAGGAAATCAAATAACCCAAGGCACTTTGTCCAGCTCTTTCAACAGAAGAGCTTCATAATACAGAGCGGCTATTATACGCCTTTCAGCTTCTCGGCACTGCTTTTATAAATAGGCCGCGCTTGCCTAGAAAGAGCATAAAGGCAATCCACTGCATAGGCCTTTGTGAAGTCAGGTTTAGCGAGGGCAGTGCGGGATGCAAGGCAGACCCCCTCCCTCGGTCACGGCGCTGTCCCAGCCGAGGCCCCCGCCAGGGGACACCGGGGGACGGCCACCTTGGCCGTCCCGAAGAAAGGAAACCCATGCAGGTTGGACCCAGAAGTCGGCAGAGGAGCATGAGGAAAGCAACTCGGATTAGATGAGTGATCAGAAACCATTCTCTGGCTTGTATTTGGGTCACGGGGTTTTCTGCATCTCCCAGTCTTGCTTTTCAGCTGGCCTCCAGCTCGCTCTGTCCTGCTCTCATTCTTAAGCAACAAAAGATGTTTTCTGTAAACCGAAGGAGGAAGTACAGTCGGCCCGCTCTCTGGCTGCTGTACCCATGTGTAACTGTAGGGTTTAATTTTGCTTTACATTAATCAAACAACAATAAAGGCCATACAAACCCCACGAAGAGGCATTTTAACTGAGGACCCAGCGCTACCCACCCGGGGACTTTCCCTATTGTCTTCTCTGGAGCCCCTGTAAAAGCAAGTGGAAGCAACAGAAAGAAAGAAAAATTGAGCCACTTTTTATATATATATATATATAGGAAGGGAGAAAACATGTAATAAATTAAGGGTAGTGGGAGTGAAATCAGGCCAGAGGTAAACGACGTTTAATTGTGTGAGCGGCTCTCCCTTCTGGTCGCTGCCAGCCGCCGCCGCCGCCGCTGCCTTCCTGCTCTAAGATGGAAGCGGTGATGGCAGACACGTGCAGACACACAAAAGAACCTATTTGGACTGGCGTGTCAGCTCATCTTTATCAAATGTTGCACAGGTATATTTTGTTGCCATGCTTCATTACCCCAGAATGGCATGCCTGAAATGTTTGTCTCTTCTATAAACCCAATAGCTTCCCCAGCCAGGCACATCTGACAGAGAAAAGACGGGTGTTTCTTTCGCAGGCCTGGGTTTGTAAAGGCCGGGCAATTAAGGAGAGAGAGAGAGAGAGAGAGAGGGAGAGGGAGAGAGGGAGAGAGAGGTAGGATGGGGGAGAAGGAGGGAGAGAGAGGAGGAAGAGGAATCTGTGTGAAAGATTACATGTTGTATTATGTGCTTGTTTTCCCTGTCCCGAATAAAGAAAGAACACATAAAAAGCTGCATAATGAGTCTGGACTGGGTTTTAGAAAGGGTCATTCCCCAGTGATTGGGAAAAATCCTACGCAGACATCCAGTGGTTGATTTAAAATACGAAGTTTTGAAAATAATTTGCGTGGAACCAAAGGGGACAGGGCAACTGTCGGGGAGAAGTGCCGCGACGGTAAACACGACCGTCGTAGAAGCGAAATTTGGCTTCTGGCACACGTAGGACTCCTGCATCAAAATCCACCTGCTGTCTTCCAGTAGCCTACTGGAAAATCAATATTTTAATCCTGCGTGATATAGATTAAGTTCTTGGGAATTAGAACTGGGTAGGCCTATATTTTATTTTTCCCCCTTAGAGCAACTGTGGTAATGGCTTTTGCAAATCAGAGAAGGAGGGGTGAAGGTTTGGCAAAGCGGAGGTGTGTGAGGTGTCCGGCCTTTCCTCTGGGGAGACTGCCTGTTGGATCCCACAGGCTCCACGTAGCCCCAAGGAAGGGCCCCAGGGCTTTCCTCAAATCAAAGGGCTGCGTGGTTGGGAGCGAGCTCAGTGCTCCTGGCAGAACTATTACTAATCAAGACCGTTCCTTGCTCTCCGGAAAAGAAGGGGAAGTAGGAATGGATGGACGGCTTCAGCATGGGGGGACGTTCCCAGAAAAAACAACGAACCCCGTGTTCCCTTGGTCGTTCTTTTGTCGTCTCCGAGGCATGATGGGATGCCGGACGATGTCTGCACAGAGATTTGCAGACCCCTTCAAATCTGAGGGGGATGTGGGGGAAGCTCCTTAGGATCTGATCGGAAACCAGCCAGCCAGGTGTGCTTTAATGCTCAGTCTTTTTGATTTGAGAAAGGTGCCACCGTGCACGTATATTTTATACTCAGTAACTTCTCGGGGAAGGGGCAGTACTCTCAAGTGCATGAGTCCAAGGTAGGAGTCTTCAGTCTAAATGGGAAAAAATGGACACTAGGAATAGGTTCACGCCAGTGAAGGTTAGGTCAGATTTTGTCGCAGAGGTAGTTATGAAAGTCTTCTCAGTGTTCAAACATTTTTGGTTTTTGTAATTGCACATAAGGGATGATACACCCGTACTTTTTCTTTTCCCACAGGCACTCAGTTTTTATTGTGCAAATTGTAATCATAAGAGAAAGAAGACAGTATATACCTGGACTCTTAATAGAAAAACGTCACTAAAACTATGCGTCCTCACGCAGACCCGCGAACCCCGAGGAAGGCGGCCGCTCCCCACGCAGGGGACAGTGCACCTCAGCAGGGCCGAGTTGCTCTGCACGAGACATTTTCTCCACCAGCTGACGTTTTCTCCACAGTTCAACGCAACTGGTGAACTGTATCCGAGTGACAAGGCGGGAAGGAGGCGTTGCTTTGTGGCATGGTGAGGGGACCCTGCGACATGGTGAGGCGACCCATTGTCGCTTTGACTTATCCCTGGCCTGCCGTTCCCAGGAGAGACACCTACACTCGTCCGTCCCCTGGCCCCGAGCATTCAGGACTCCAGAGCTCAGATGCTTCTTTCCTCCCTGTGTCCTAGGTGGGTCAGTCCTGTGCTTGTAAGTGACACGCCCGAGTCCCTGACACCACGAGGACCACTCTCCCAAGTTTGCATTGACTTGTTTTATGTCCCCTCCTGCCCAGGGCATGGTCTGCGGCTGCCTGGCTCGCCTGGTCTCATGAAGGTCGCACTGCTGCTCTGGGCCACCGTGTTCTCGTCCGTGGACCCCCTCTGAGCTGCAGGGGCTTTTGTCTACTTTTCCACCCAGGGAAAAAAAGGTATGTTATATTTTCTTTTTTTTAAGAATTGAAAAAGGCCGTGTGTGTGTGTGTGTGCGTGTGTGTGTGTTTAATCCCTTTACGGTGGAAGAGAAACACATTTTCATAATTTATGAACAGTTCCGGATGGGGGCGTAAGTTTCAATCCTGGGCTTTCCATTAGAACTTTGTAAAAGAATCTATTTATGGCCCATCAGAGAAACCCAGACCCTGGGACTGCACAGGCCACGAAGGCTGCAGCAGAGCAAAAGCCCGACAGTCTCCTTTTGGGAACATCACTAAATAGGGTTTCACAACAAAATTTCCCCAGAAGAACTCCCTCTGTGGCCAGAGTTTCAGGGTTTCCTTAGGCTGAGTTAATTAAATGCTCACCAGGGGCGGATGGTATCGGGAAAATCGCAGGCAGTGAGGAGAGAGGCGTGGTGGTGGGTCCCAGTGCTCATAAAACCAACCCTGTTTGCTGACTTCATGGTCACATCTGTAGTCACAGGAAACAGTGGAGAACCAGTGTGAGATCTTCAGGAGCCTTCCTGAGGACAGTGGGGGCGATGGCGGGCAGCAGGACCAAGTCCCCCAGCTGCCCGCTTGCACCTCCCGGCCCGGGCTCGCGAGGGCACGGCTCCCCCCGCAGGGAGCGGGGACTGATCCCTGCGCCGAAGCGCATGGGGGACGCATTGTTTGCGCTCCCGATGGCATCGCCGGACCTGCCCGGTCCTGCCCAGGGCCGGCCACGTCTTCCCTCTCCCAGCAAGCCTGCCGTGGGCACTCCAAGGGGAGAAGAGGGGAAATAGAGTGGTTGTTATTTCATCCAGCAGAAAAAAGCAACCCCTCGGAGGTGAATGATCGATATTATTATAAGCGAGGTGTAGCTCAGGGCAGGTGAGCAGCGTGTTAATGAGACGCCACCTCCTGCTTTCTGACAGATGACTGTCATTGTTCCCGCGTGCGCGGGCCTGACGGATGGCCGGCTCGTTCTGCCCTGCAGTGGGAGCGCGCTGTCTTCTTTCTTCTGCTGGTGTCTCTGATCTGCTGACCTGAGAATGACCCAGCAGAGGTGGAGCTGGAATTAACGTGCCATTTTCTCTCGTTACATTAAGAGAAGGGGGACTGGGGACAGAGGAAGGAAGGAAGGACGAGATCGGAAACAGAATGTGTGAGCTCGACAGCAAAAACACGGATCCTGTGGCAAGTCCCCACGGTGTTTTAGGCTAATCTGTTCCTAATAAAGATTGAAAACATACGTGAAGGCTCACTTCTGTCATGCCAGTTTAGCCCATATGAAGAGACACTCTATGACTTCTCTGAATACAGAAGGGAAGGGGACACGGCAGCTCGTGGCAGCTGCGTGCGCTCATCACCAGCGGCCCTATCTGGTCCACACTCTTCTGCACTCAGTAGTGTTTATTTACTGAGAACCCCTCCTTTGCCAGTCATTACTCTGTCTTCTGGAAAATCTGCTTTTAAAAGTATTTTCAAGCTGCACATTAAATTCCAAACTTAGCAAAACGTAAATAAAATATTGGTGCTGGAACGTCCCAATAATTTCATTTTGCGTGGGAGTCTGACATCCCACCCCTGTGGGGTTGTCTGACTTAGGCGGCTAGTTAGTACCAAGTTTGTAGCAAAGCTGGGGTGGGGGGATCCTTCTAAATGCTTCCTCTTGATTTCCTCTGGAAGATGCGCTTGCAAGGGTCTCTCCACTTCCTCCCCAGTTAGAGATGTTCTTTCTCTAACTTCCTGACAATAGTGACTGGTTTTTATTTGTTTATTTTTTTATATATATACCCTATTGGGCCACTGGTTTAACACCATAAGAATTGGCTGATTTGGGTACTTTAGAAGTAAGGAGAATGTCATGATTTCATGATTTCATTAAACATCCTGAGACTTTTTATATGGTCTCGATAGAATCTTGACTGGGGGCTCTATCTAACGTTGTGAAGGTGTTTTTATGTGTTCCAGCTCAGTATTAACAGCAGAACGTGACACTTGATTTTAGTAGGTGTGAAGGTGGCAGAGAGGTCTGTCAGAAAAGCCACAGCATCTTTGTGCACTCCGGCAGATTGCATGATAAACACTCGGAATGGATCCACAGGCTACTAACTATTAACAGGAACAGATGAAACAATGTTACCATGATTCTGAATGAGCTTGTTTCCCCCCATTCATAAGAGGAAGATGGTGTGTTTGTGGCAGGTTATGGTAGGCTTACCATAAGCATATTAGATCATTGATCGTCCTTTAAGCTGACCTATACGGGGAGTTATACATTACGTAGCAAATTTGGAAACAGTAAAATTTTCCTATGCCTTTGGAGATGAGACTTACTCACAATGAGCATCAAAGAGTCCAAGTTGTTTGGGTCTGTGTGTGATTGGATCTTTAGATCTTGCCATGTAGTTATTTTGGATTTTCTGAGACAATTCTGAATTCAAGTAATTTACAAATTTTCCAGTGAAGTGATTAATTGACGGTATAATGAAGTGATGAATAATTATAAATCAGTTCATAAATCAGAAAAAAAGACCATTGTTAGACTTAGTATTCCACAATTCGGTTCAGAAATGGTCATGTTAATTCTATAACAAATTGCCAAACTGTATTATTCTCGGTAGGGAAATTGTCAAGGGTCTACTGGTATCTGAGAATCATTTGTGGTTGGGACTTCCAATGAGATCAAAGGGGGTTCTTGTTTTCCTCGATTTCAGGGGATATTTAAAACATACCTGTTGGTATCTACTGAGTCTCAGGCACGATTTATCGACATCTACGATTAGCTGTGGGGAGAGTTACCCACTAAGCAAAGAAGGGCAAGTGCCAGCTAGACTGAGGGCCTTGTATGTCTGTGCATTACAGCCAATGAGTGGTGGGACACGGGGCTCCAGTCCAGAGGACTTGGGCATGCAAGCCCCCTTCCTTCCTGATCTGCAGGCACTTCATCCACAGCATCACGGAGTGGCTGAAGATCTGCCGAGTCTCTGCTCACATTCCATCATTCTGCTCAACGTGCACCGCTCTGCCCTACATCAAAAGACCACAAGAAAGAATGTGTAATTAATGAGCTACTGAAGGATATTTTGTCCCTTCTGGATTAGAAATACAATCAAAGGTACCGACATTCAAATTTGCAGTGAGCGTTGGGCGCGAGAGTGAAACTCACTGGGTATGTAATCTATTTACGTTTCGGCTGGAAGCTGACTTTTTTCATTTCTGGGACAAGCCACTTAATCACATTTGGGTTCAAAACCATGGACCAGTGAGGAGAGGACCCACTCAGTAACAACGAGTGTGCAGGCTGTCTTCCTGGCGGCGCGGCCTTGCTTGTTCCTGCGGATCCTTGATGCATAGGCTCAGAGGAGAAACCTCAAGATAGGAGACAATGAATCTGTCAGATCCATTTTTCTTCTTTTTCTTGAGGGTGAATTTATTTTTCATGTTTTGAAAGGAGTGTGTGACCATGTTGCGACAAAGTCCTTTTTCCCCTGGAATCATATTTCCATTTTCATTTCTAACAAAGCACATATCTGGGTCTCAGTATCTCATTGGTTCATCTCTCTCTGTCCTAACAATCCTTTGCATTTCAGACTTGATGCCAAAGGAAGAAATGTTGTGAATGCAGCTCATAATGATGATGGATTACAATGTGAGGAATCGTGGCCGGCGAGTTGGCCAAATTACCCAAGCCTGCCGTGGTGCTGACTTGGGTCTGAATTATGGAGAAGATGAATTTTGGAATCTTTTCTGCTGTTAGGACAATGAATACGCTTTGTTAGTAGACTACAGAAACATTGTAGGAAACAGTGGTTGTGTAGAATCAGAAATACAGCAAAGTGGAGGCCGGCGAGATTTGGGCTGGCGTCCAAGAGCCCAGAAGCACGCACAGACACAGGAGGGAGTCGGAGGAGGCAGGGGACGCTTGTGGGGCCAATCCCGCAGACTCTGCCAGGCACTCAGCCCCCTCACCCCAGCCCCCGTGCCGTGCCGGGATCCTTGACCTCTGCCTGACGGGGTGCCTGGCGCTGCGGGGACTGCGGATGGCTGTCAGCTCATCTCTCAGGGACACCAGATGACCACGTTTCCCTGCTGGATAACGGCCTTCTCGTGACACTCCTTGTACCTTCAAACCCCGTCAACTCACTGAAGACTGTGCCTCACTTACAGCTGCTCTTTAAATAAACAACTGCTAACACGGAGGGTCGGACGCCCTGAAGTGTGCACCTTCCAGTATCTGAGCCGTGCCCATTTGCCTCTGGCCTCCTCGCGCGGGAGGCCTCCCCTCTCCGTGTGCTCCGACCTGCACCAGCTCCCCTCCTGCCCCGAGCTCCTCCATGAGCGGTCCGTCTTGCTTCTCTTCTGTTTCTGTCCCTCCGGGGGCTCCTTCCTCTCAACGTTTCCTCAAATTCTTTCACCCTTTCATCTGTGCTGTCATTTGTTCAGTTTATGGGTCCCGTATATGTTTTGTTAAGTTTACCCACTAATAGTTCATTTTTTAATTGATTGCCTATGGCCTTATGTTTCTAATTTTGATTTTCCCCTCATTGTGAATACAGCCAAATGTAGTCAACTTCTCCATGTGGATCTTCTTCCTGAAAACTTACTGGACTCAACTTGTTGAACACGTCTATGGATTCTTTGGGAATCTGTAGAAATAATGAAGGAAATAATGCCATTTGCAAGTAGGGAGAGTTTTGTTTCTCCCTTTCTATTCTATATGCTTTGTATTGATTATTTTCTGGCCTTACTGAAGTTGCTAGAATTTCCAGTAGGATGTGTGGTCATCTCAGCCTTGTCTCCAGTTTTAAGGGAGTATCACCCAGTTTTCCATCATCAAGTATAATGTTAGATGCTGATTTTTTTTGGAGATATTCTTTATCAAATTGAGTTATCCTTGTATTCCTAGTTTTCTGAGATGTTTCTTTTGTATGTTTCATTTTGTTTTTTAAATCATGAATGGAGTCCATGTGTCAGAACATGTACTATGCATTATTTCAATTTTTTAAGGTTTTTGTTTTATGGTCCAGCATGTCAGGATATGCTCTTTTTTCCCCCTTGGTAACTGTCCCATGGATCTTTAGGGGAAAAAAAATCCTAAAAATGAATATTCTGCTGTTGAATGGAGTGTTCTGTATGTTCTGTTTGTTGAATTTTCGCTTAGAACTATATCCACGCTGACTTTCTGTCTAGTATAGTACTGTCACTCATACAGAGCGTGGAGCTGAAGTCCTTCACTGTAATTGTAGGTTGGTCTATTTCTCCTTTTAGCTCTGTCAGGCTTGGTTTCCTATTTCTTGAGTCTCTGTGTTTGATGCATTCACATATATATCTTCCTGACAGATGGATCCTTTTATCATTAGGTCGTGTCCTTCTGTTTTCTTTCTTATCTAATGGTTTTCTTTGCTCTCAAGTGTACTTTTTCTGATACTAATATTGCTACTCCTGCTCTTTGGGGAAAATGTTTGCACGGTATCATTTTTCTATCCTTTTACTTTCAATCAATCTATGGGTTTGAATTTAGAATAAATTTCTTTAAAGCAGCATATGGTTGGGTCCTGATTTTTTTTTTTTCTCCACCGTGTCAATCTCTGCCTTTTACTTTGTGTATTTAGACCATTTACACTTAAAGTATTTATTGATATAGTAAGGGTTAGGTCTGCCATTTTATTATTTGTTTTCTGTTTCTTTCTTTTGTTTTTTTGTTCCTCTGTTCTTATTTTCTTGCTTTCCTGTGGGTTCCTTAGGACTCCATCTTGATTTATTTATAGTGTTTTTGAATGTAACTCTTTGTATAGTTTTCTTGGGGTTTACTCTGAGTGTTACAATGTACCTATATGACTTATCACAGTCTATTGGTATCAACATTTTACCACTTTGAGTAAAGTGTGGACACTTTACTTCCATGTCGGTCTCTTTACTTCTACACATTTAAGAGAAACTTTCTGGAGTGTCTGATTATCTTATAATCCTTGTTTCAATCATCACATATTATTTTAAAAAATCACAAGGAAAAGGATAGTCTATGATATGTTCTCATACTTATACTCTTTGCATTGTTCTTTTATCTTTTTTGATGCTCCAAAAATATTTCTTCTTCTTCCTCTTCTTCCTCCTCCTCCTCCTCTTCTTCCTCCTCCTCCTCTTCCTCTCCTTCTTCCCCTCCTCCACCTCCTCCTTCTTCCTCTTTTTCTTATATTTTCTATATGCTTTAAGGATTAACTTTAGTCATGCTTTCAGAGTTGATTTGCTAGTGAGGAATTCGTTTTTTTCCCTTTTCATCTAAGAATGTTTTTATTTCTCCATCTTGAAGAATAGTTTTACTGGTTGACAATTCTTTTAGCACTTGAAAAACATAGTGCTACTTTTTTCTGGCTTCCATAATTTCTACTGAGAAAATCTCTGAGAAGATCTACTGAGAAAATTTCTACTGAGAAAATCTCCATAATTTCCACTGAGAAAATCTCTTGTCACTTAAATTCATGTTCCCCTCTAGGTAAGGTATCATTTCTCCTTAGTTTTCAGTGGCTTAATTATGATGTAACTCAGTGCAAATTTCTTTGCTGTTACCCTATTTGGGTTTTATACAGTTTCTTGAATCTGTATGTTTAGGGCATTTGCCACATTTGAGAAGTTTTCATACATAATTTCCTCAAATATTCTTGTAGCCTTGCAGTTCTTCTGCCCACCTTCTGAAAGGACATGATGTGAATGGTCTTTTATCAGCCCCGTTTGTGGTGTCAATTCACTTACTCATATTGTGTCTGCTCTCTGTTGTTCAGACTAGATATGTTTCATTGATCTGTCCTTCTCTTCACTGATTCTATACTCTGTCTTCTCCATTCTACTATTGAACACTCTACTATTTAAAAAAAAATCCTGTTATTGTATCTTTAAGTTCTATTATTTCCATTTGGTTCTTTTGTATGACTTCTGTTTCTCTGCTGCCATTCCTATCCTTTTTCATTTGTTTCAAGATATGCTGTGATTGCTTATCAGAGCATTTTTATGCTGCATACTTTAAAATTCTTGTCAGATAATTCTAACATCTGATTCATCTTAGTGTTAGTGTCAGTTGATTAACTTCTCATTCAACTTGTAATTTTCTGATTTTTGGTATGATGGGCATTTTTTTTTTAAATTAAATCTTGGATATCTTCCCTATTATTTTAGGAGTCTTTGAGTCTTTTAAAATATTTTACATTAGAAGAGAGTCACCCTATTTAGGGTTTGCATGTAGGTTCTGGCCTGTCTTTGTAGGCTGTGGATCCAATGACAATTACATTTTCATCTCTGTGGTGTTGTTTTGGTCTGCTAAATTTATTTTGTGTCGCTGGAGTTCTGGTGCTGCCTGAGGAGGCAGATGACAATTCCCCAGGCTGAGCCACCTAGGATTTCTAGGGAGAGGAGGAGAGTCACTGACCTGTGGGGATAAAGAGACTTCCCATGTCTGGCCACTTGTTATGGTAGAATTCCCCTTCCTCATGCTGCTCCATGTCACAGTGAGGGTGAATGAAGTGAATGAGAGTACCTATCTTAAAATAATGAAATAGGGAAATAAAAAAAGGCAACTTAGTCATGGTGGAGAAGGTAGGTCAGGAACAGGATAGATGAACAAGAAACACGAGACAAAGAAAGAAGAAGTTGGGTGAACCATCAGTGTTCCATCAACAAAGATGGTCAGCACTGAAGAAATAGCAGAGGGCGGTGCAGTCAAATATAAAATGGTCAGTCTCTTATTAAACAAATTAAATTCAAGGATCTTTTTTTTTAAAAAAAAGATTATTTATTCATTTCTCAGAGAGAGAGAGAGACAGTGAGAGAGAGGGAATATGAGCAGGGGTAGCAGGAGAGGGAGAAGCAGGCTTCCCAAGGAGCTGGGAGCCCGATGCAGGGCTTGATCTCAGGATGCTGGGATCATGACCTGAAGCTGAAGTCAGACCCTTAATGACTGAGCCACCCTAGTGCCCTAAGTTTAAAGATCTTTAGAATATTTTTCTTAAATATCTTGGAACTATGAATTTGAAGTAGCTACATCAGATTTGTGTGGACAAGTCATTGAGTGAGCATAGATATCACCCCAGGGAGAAGAGGTTGAGAATTCAAGATTGTGAATCCCAAGTCAGTCAAGTTCTAGGGAAGTCATGGCTGAAGAGACATACCCAATTAAAAACAACATTGGATCAATTATAAATAAGATTGATTCAACGTGGTTGGCTTACTAAGTTAGGGGAGTGAAAACATTGGAATAGAGGAGAATTTAAAGTATTCAGATTTTTCGGGATTAAATGCAACTAAATATTTTGTTGATTTTGTTTTCATCAATGCCAAAATTATGTATTATATTTCATATAAGCTTTATGAAAATTTTACATGTAAGCCATGAATCTGTAGTACAAGAAGCTGTTCAACTCTTTTAAAAACATGATTTCCTTGGATTGAGTTTATAGTCAATCCATTCTAGACCATATTTAATTTTAGAAAATCCTATGTTCACTGAGATATCCATCATGAGATTGGGAATAATAACATTCATTCTCCTGGAAGTGCATTTGGATTAAATGAATCCCACAAAATTCAGATCTTGAGGAACAATAATGGCTTTCTAAAAAAAAATTGTCTTTAAATATAATAACCTAAGGCCTCACAGTTGAAACACTGTTAATATCCATATCGGCAAAGGTGAAACACAATGATAGGACTATAAGTAGGTATGTTTCTGGAGGGGAATACAGCAATAGAAAGTAAAAAACAAAACAAAACAAAAAAAGAAAACAAACAAAAAAAATCCCTGATGCAAAATAAGCTTTAAAAGTCTTCATTTACCATAATGATACCTTAAAAGCTTATACTAAGGCAAGATTTAGAGATTATTTCAGAGAAAAATACTGATATGTTATTGGATAAATTGGAAATTCTGTCTGTAAGCTTTTGTGGAAATCTTGAATTCAGTAGAAAGGACACATTCCTCACGTTTATATTTGAGTGTCTATCACAATCTTGCTGTGTATGTGAGGACAGCAGAGGGAGTCTTCAGTGTACATGGTGCCAGATCAAGTGCTCAGTAGAGGGGCGGGTCGCTGACCTCAGTTTGGGGCACCTCCAGCCGTCTCTCCCTCCTTTTCTTTTCCTGTGTTTCTTTTCCCCGTAGTCTTGTCCTCTACTCATTTTTTTTTTTTTTTTTTTGGTCTTTTTTATTCCTTCTTCCTAAATGGTTTCAAACCTGGGCACAGTAAAAATTTAACAATACTTCTTGATTTTGCGAAGAATGCAGAGGTGACCTTGAGGTCATTAATTAATTAGGTCCTACTTCAGGGACTCTAAATCCAGTAGAGTGCACATTTCTGCATTTACCAGAATTTGAATTAGGAGCATCTAAAGCGGGAAGCCCCTGCCTTCACATGGAAAGTGTCTTACACTCAGCATGCTGAGTGTTTCAGGAAGTGATTGTACGCTAGGTCTCCTGAGTCACACACCCAGGGACATGCGCTAGCTGTTGACATTTTCGCTGGATCAGAAGCATCCCGCACACTGGCCAGGGATGTGCGTGAGCTCAAAAGGGTCTGGAAGGCTGAGTTCTTCTGCAGAGACACTCAGGTCTTTGATGTGAGCACACGGAAGTCGCTGCCTGAACAAGGTAGCATCATGTTTATGCTATTGGGTGCTGGGCAGGTGGGTGAAGAATTTGGCCTGAGTCCATGGTTTAAGTAGGGAGGTGTCTCTCAATCTCTCTCTCGTTTTTTTTTGTTTTGTTTTCCTGAAAGAAGGCTGCTGAATCCACTCAATTGTGGCAAAATATTTTTAAGTGAAGAGTGGCAACATTTGAACTCAACTCAAAAAAGCCCGGAAATTCTAGGTGAAGGCAGGAAACTGTGCTTGACTTTGGTGTCTGCTGGTGGAGCCCAGCCAGGAAGAAACGGTGCGCATCGCGTGTAGGCCAGAACACTTCCTGGATTTTGTAAGGGTGGTTCCCATCCTGGTTGCTTTAGGAAACGGTATGTTAAAGCCCTTGAGGAAGCCTGGTGAAAGACTGTTGCGTTGTCTACACGGAGAGCAGAGGTGACACTACCTGTGCGCAGAGGCAGAAGCGACCGTGACTTTAGTTCTAGCTGTTTTACGAAGTGGGTCGGGACGGGCCCACCAAGGGGCACTTGGAGTCCACAGGGCTCTTAGAGGAACATGGTTCACCAGCCTTTTTCTCACGTGGGCATGGACGGGGACTTAGGGACGTCATGTGGGTCTACCTTGTACCACCGGAAGAGCAACTTCTTCGAACCTGCCCGCGGTGACAGCACTGTCTTCTGATGACAGCCGTAATCATATTATTGTCGTAGGAACCCTTCAATATACAGCAACATACAACAGAGAACCGAACAGCTCTCACACCCCAGCTTGATAAATGAAACACATTATTTCATTTTTTTCCCTTCCTGATGATGAGTGAGGATCATTTTTTTCTCATAAGTTTACTAGATCTTTATTTTGCATAGATGTGTGAGAATTGTCTGTTAGTGTGCAGTTTTCTACTGCATTTTGTATTCATGTTTTTGGTGTTCTACAATAACTTCAAGCATTAGGAATGTTCTCCTGGTATGTCCCACGCACCTGGGTGTTGTATCTGGGGGCACACGCAGATACAAACACACTCCTTGTTTCCCAGAGAAGTTATTTCGCTGTTAGATGTAGTGAAGAATGCAAGCCTTGGTTTGGAAGAGCTCCATCTGTAGATGGGAGTAGGCTACGGACGATTCATCAGTCACCACATGCGTGTGCGTGCAGACTCGTAAGCGTTAGGAGGTGTAACCTCACCGTGGGGCGGGTGAGCCTGCTTGTCTGTCTCTCCCGGGTGTCAGGAGTCCCTATCCGGGCGGGGCGTTGTCTCTTCCCCAAGCTGATGGCACCTGCCTGTGGGTCGTTGGGCTGCACTTTCCACCTGTCCCCACTCCGAGTCACCTCGGTCTCAACTGCCTTGTGGAACTAGAGCATGGGCTGGGCCCTCAAACAGGCGTGGGCTTGAATGGCCTCATCACAGGCTCAGAGCAGGATAGCAGCTGAGTCCTCCAAGGCACACTGTGGGGGGAAACACCAACCTCCCAGGAGTGATGCTGGGGTACATGTATGTATACACACATGTGTGCACACACAACAGAGCAGGTGCACACACCACACACACCAACACATACAGAGATGCACATAGACTCGCGCACATTCATGTATACATGCACATATCCACCTACACACATAACACACACATGCACATACAGCACAGACACACGTGCATCTACACATACACACGTGCCCACACGCGCACGCATACACACACACACACACACAGAGCCGTGCATGGGCCACTCATGCACTAGAACACACATGCACACATGCACATGCACACGTGAGAGGGAGGAAACCCAGCACAGTGGTCCTGCAAGTGGGACCCTGGTGTGGCCTGCAGCAGTCCGAGGGAGTGCCTGAAGAGCAGAGGCAGCATAAGACCGAATGTTCACTTACTGTTCCTCTACTTTGATCCGTGCCTCGTGGGCTGCAGTCGCCGGATTCAGGGAGCACATGTGATGGCACTGATTTCCCACTTCCTGAGCTGCGGGTGTGGCCGAGAAGCCGGTGAGGTGAAGCAGGTTGGAACACTGCCCAGTCTGCAGCTGCTCTGCAGACTGTGCAGGTGTCGCAGTGTTTATTTTCATATTTGGATGTTTGCTCGGTTCTGGGGGCTGCATAGGTGCCTGTGTGGACTGGCAGCTCGTCTTCTAGAACTTGCCCAGCTGAAAGGCCTTGGGCAGGCACCTCCTCTTAGAGACCTGTCCCGTGTCTTCCTTCTGTGCAAACTTGCTTTCCTTGTCCACCCTGAGGATTCCAGGTGCCTCTGGAATGTTCCGCCCGAGAAGCTACGTGCTCAGGCACTCCTCGCCTTCTGGGACTTGTACTGACGGCCAGCGGGTATTTCTCCCTCGTGGGTCTGCCTCCTGGACGCCCATCCCCGCCGGGTAGAGAGCAGCCCTCCGCGGGGTCCGCTCGGCTCAGGGCTGGTCCCCTTGGATCTCTCCGCAGGCTTCCATGCCTCTCAGTGGCTGACTTCACGGAGTGTGAGTGTGTGTGTCAGCGTGTGTGACGCTGTGGTTGGGTGTGCGAGTGTGCGTGTGAGGGCACAGCTCGGCCCTGCGGAGCCCCGTTGACCTACCAGTGAAGTGAAGCGCCAGCAGCTGTCCTATGAGAGTGTGAGGGGGAATGAATGAATTCGTCCGTGACAACTGCTTAGAGCAATCCTGGCATCCAGCCATGTTTAGTAACTGTCCCTGTCTTGTCCAGGAGGTCCAGCAGCGTCGGGGAGTCGGGAGGAACGGAGGCACATCGCGCTGGCCCGTCCTCACTCCCCACATGTGGGTCTACCGAACGGTTCACAGCGTCCACGTGGCGCTGGTCATCGGCGGCCGGTAACGGCAAGCACCTGCTCCCGCCTTCCACGGACCGAGGGACGGCAGCCCCGGCCTCCACAAACCCCAGGCCTGACCTCGGCGCTTTCAGAAACACCCAAGCCAGCAGAGTCAGCTTCTCGGGCATCTTTCTGTGCGCGTGACAAGACAAGAGGGAGAATATTGGACTATTTCCCGCATCTCCCTGTAGTCTGGTAACCTGATGTGTAGGATCAAACCCTGTTCTCTTCTCTGGGTTTTGCACGGACCTCCTGCTTGTTCGCACGCAGGGCTACCCGGACTCGTGGCCGCAGCCACCGCAGACGCCCTGCATTTGTCCATTCGTTCCACCCCGAGAAACATTTGCGGGAGTTTCTAGTTCCAAACCCAGGACCACAGAGGAACAGTTTTGTGAAATTAGGCACTCATTTCTTTGGCTTGACTTGAAAGCAGGCCTGTCAACTCAGTCTGGACGGGTGCGGGTCGTGTTGAAAGCTACGGGGATGCAGGGCTCAGGAGGGTGAGCTGCGGCGACGCACTTAGAGCGCTTCCCAGGAAGTCGCGCTCAGGCCAGCGTGGGAGCAGAGCACGCTTCCTTTACGAAGTGCTCCTTCGTTCCAGCTACAGCAAGAGTCCCCGTGTGTAGGGAGAGCCGCTGCGTGCCAGGGGCTTCCACGTGTGACCTGACGCCTTCCTACCGCGCCCTGGGGGATGAGATCATTTCCTCAATTTTACAGCGGAGAAAGGCAATGCTCCAAAAAAGTGAAACGGCTTTCCCCAAATCAAAGAGGGAAGAAGCAGCAGGACTGGGACTGCTGGGATGTTCCCCGGAATCCGGTGACCGTTTCGGAGGAAGAAAAGAACAGCCCGAGTCCATGAGATGTTCATGGGTCACTGTGGTCCGTCATGTATGACAAGTGCTGGGAAGACACAGAGGCCCACACGCCTCCTCCAAGGGAACCCGCGTAAACGCACAGAGACGTCCCGCACGCTGACTGTGTTTCAAGTAGTTGCCAGCACCTCGCGCGACTGCAGGACGCAGCCAAATTCAGGCAACAGGGACAGAAAAAGAGACTTTGTCACCTCTGTAGATGGCTTTCAGTTCTCCTGTTTGCTAAAATCTTGTCCTGGCTCACCTCTGTTGAAGATGTTCCACTAAGATATTTGGTGTTAAGTTCCGGTCACTGACCAAGTAAGGAAGGCTTTGTTCTCTTCGTGGTTGAGGTTTCTCTAGAATTCACGCCTCACGTAGACATAGGACAGGAGGATGAGCTCTGTAGCTGCCCACGCTGTAAGGACCGCTATGACAAGCCTTCCCGATGGAGCCAGGGGAGACCTGAGTGCTAGAAAGGGGTCTCGGGGCCACAGGATTCGTGGAAGTGATGCTGGGTCACCAGGAGCAAATGAACCAGTGGAGGCAGGATATTTCGAAAAGGACAAATCAGACGACATTTGTCGCGATCTCCAGGTGGTGTCCTTGCAAAAGGAAAGCGACTGTTTCCCACCTTCTGTCAAGACCCTTCCCGAAATTATTCATTCTCCTCAGACACGCAGTTTGGAGACTTGGGATCAATTTTTCGTAGAGCTGCTGACGAGAGCCAATGCTTCCCATGTACCTGAAGGGAGGTTCTCTGGTTTCGTTCATCTTGATATTGAAACTCACGCAGGGCCCGCTGTGGGTCGGACATCATTAGCTAAAATGGGCTCGTTATTTTGGGGGGAGCAGGCACCGTTGCAGATTAAAAATTTTGATCGACCCAAAGCCAAGGGAAGATACTGTGGCCAAGTACTCGGAAGGCGGGCGGGCACACGTAGAGTTGTGTGGCAAAATGCTTGCCTTGTTGAACCAGATGAGGACGTCCACTGGGATGGGAAGTAGTAAAATCTGCTGCATTTTAATTTTTATTTTTATAGTTGATTAGTTGCCTTCTTCAGAAAACCCTATACAGATCTCCATATAGTGAAATTTCCTTCGGAAAAGGGGTTGGTGTTTTAGACCCAAGACAACAAAATGGTTTATTTTGGCAGGAACTTCAATATGAATACTTTTTTCATAGTTCCAAGTGTGAAACTACGAAACATAAATATCAAATAAGTAGTTTCTAAGTAAAATCCGTGCACAAAACTAAAGCACCTGTTTTCCCTAATTCTTCCTGACAACTGCTTTTTACATGTCTTCCCCTTTCTCAACTCCGCACTCAACGCCTGCCGCGTCTCTCACTCCGACAAGTCCAGATCCTCTCCAGGCTTCACACAGAGCCCCGCGCAGGACGGCCGCCTCGTCCTCTCTGGGCTCGAGTTGGGTCCCTCCTGATCAATGGAGGTCGGCCATAATTCAGGTTGTATCCTCTCGTCATTAGATCAATTATACCCAATTTGCGTGATGAAAGTCCACGTAGCAAGACGAAAGGCCATCGTCAGAGGACAAGCCTGACACTTGCACATTCTTAACATTCTTAACATTTTAAATGTCACCCCAGAAATCTTACTAATAAATTTTAACTGTTGTCTTTTGATGCAGCTATAAATCTAGGAAAATCATATGACCTTACACAGAAAGTAGAATGCCCGTTTACAACAGGAATGAAAAGTTTAAATCACTTTAGTCCGTTCCTCGTGCCTCGTAGAATTTAAAGTAGCCTGGTCAGAACATGTTTACTAAGCCCATGGGCTGACACTTCTGGAGACCTTTACTGTACACACACCCATCCCTGGGGAGAAGGAACGTCCACGACAAGCTTTAGTTTATTTTCTAGGCGTTGTTTACGTAAGCGGTTGCAGCTTCTCCATTCACTTTACTCTTCCTGATTGACTTTTTCTCAACATCTTGATTTCCAGGATTCGTCCGTTGTGTTCCGCGTCTCAATGCTGAGAAGCCATCCCTTGCGTCTTCGGGACTCTTTAGGGACGAGTCTCCGTGAGCTTGAGGCGTTCTTGATGACTCCTGCTGTTATGAAACCAGAATGTTCTGATTCTCAATCAGCAGAGATGATGCGAGCTAATCCATTTCGTGCTACGTCATTAATAACTTTTACTTCAAAGCGTACAAAAACTGACCTGATGAAGCATTTGGAAGGAGAGTGCTCGAGTCTTTTGGAGAAAAATGGCGTATCATTTAACACGATAAGCTCTACGCTTTTGAAAAACCTCAGGGCTGATCCAGTGCCATGAAGACCTGTTGACCCCCCCTTTGGCAGAGGCACAGAGGAAACAAGTGATGAAAACACCCACGAAGAAACAATAAAAAAATACCCAACCAGGTGTGAAATCGTGTCCCCCTTCCAAAGAACGCGTTGGTCCAGCCCGGAAAGGGCAGATGGCATATTCAGCTGCTGTTTGATGCCGACCTTCAGGGTCTGACATGCATGATCTCATTCAATCCTCGAGATTCTGTGATGCGGGATCCAGTCCCGTTTTGCAGAGAAGGAATGGAGCCTGGGAAGAAAGCCCTGCGGAAGATCACAGCGCTGGCGACCAGCGGCACTGTCCCCATGCATGGGAGGGACCCGCACGGTGGCACAGGGCAGAAGGGGGTGGTCACGTGAGCTCTGCCAGACACAGCCCAAGCAACTCGAGGCCCCAAGTTCTCCACAGCAGGAAATGTGCAGGGGAGAGGTGAGGCGATCATTTTACTAGATCATAATTTCTCCACATCTACATAGTTACTAAAGCTATTAAGTAGTATTTATTCATTTCCTTATTAGGAATCAATTTTACGTGATGCTTATTGCCTGAGTTAAGTTATTGAAGAGGCGGACGTTTGAAATTCATAGCCTTTGTTCTTTTTTTTTTGTTGTTGTTCTTGAATCATAATGAAGTTGGTCTTCTCATAGGCAGGGTACTTGGCTGGTTTCAGGTGCGGGGGTACTTGGGGGTGGAACTTTCCCTACAAATCTGTTGCAGTCCTCAGTAATCTTTTTGGGAAGCCAGATTCTGGAATGAAAGGCAAGGTTGAATGTCACAGAGGAAAGGGAATGACAGCATACTTGCCATGACTTTGCTACATGGAACTCATGTGATTTAAATGTGGCTTAATCCAATTTGCCTTCCTCTTAACGTTCCTTGTCTGGGAAGTCTCTGCGGTTTGCACTTTCAGTCAGCGGGTCCGTGAGTCTGTAACTGTGGGCTCACGGCTGCCACAAAACGGCCAAACCAGAGCAAAGTGAACAAAGCCCACAGCTGGCATTGTCACTTCACCGAAGACGTTCTGACGCCCCCGTTCAAGCCAGTCGAAATGAGGGACCGGGGCACGCTGGTTCTCAATGTGGCTGCATACCAGGCTCACTTGGAAGGCTTGAAAAAAATGCAGATACGCTGCTTTAATTAGCCTCCTCTGACGATTCCCAGGCGGCAGAATTTGAGAATCACTGGGGTAGAAAACAGGGTCTTGGCTTTAAGAAGCTCTTAATTTTATTTCCTTTTATTTGAAAAGTCTCCTTAATTTTTTTAAGAACAGAAATGGTTATTTTATTTACTTATTTATTTTTAAAGAAGATTTTATTTATTTATTTTACAGAGATCACAAGTAGGCAGAGAAGCAGGCAGAGAGAGAGGGGGAAACAGGCTCCCTGCTTTTGCAGAGAGCCCGACGTGAGGCTCGATGCCAGGACCCCGAGATCAGGACCTGAGCTGAAGGCAGAGGCTTAATCCACTGAGCCACCCAGGCGCCCCCAGAAACGGTTATTTTTTAAATGACAGTTATTTCTGTTTATATCAATAGCCCAGTGGATATCTGAAGGAAGTTATGTAACTGATCTGGGAGCACATGGATATTAAAAAATTTGCAGGGACAAATGAAACCAAAATCCATGAGAACTTTAAAGTCACTTTCATATATACTACATGTGTACACAGATTAGAAAAACTTCCTGGACCATGTCTAAACATTCTTCTTCACCCGTGCTCCTGGGAGAGGCCATCTGCTGGCGCGTCCTGTCCCTGCTTTGGGGTAATATTGGGAACTGAAACGGGGCACGTGCTGGGGCACGGGAGGGGATGCTCGGCTCATGAGGGCTCTGCATACTTGGGCCTCACGTTAGACGTGGCGGCTTGTGCCAGACCTTCTCCACTAAGCTAGGATGGCTTTGCCTGCAGGTCCCTTGAGCCTGTAGTTCTGGGGGGATGGGGACAACAACAGGTGCTCTCGTGCTATTGAGGTGGCCACGTGCTCAGACGGGACCTGCAGCTCACTGGCTCGCCAGGGTGCTGGGCGAGCAGCCAGGCTTCTGGTTCCCCAACCCTCAGGGGCTCCATGTGCCGCGTCTCCAAGTGCTCCGCCAGATGCACGCCCAGCCTGGTGCAAGAAGCCACCACCCCTGCAGGCAGCCAGTCCCGCGAGGCCCGTCCGTCCACGTGGGCTCCCACTGTCCTGGCCTTCCCTCCCGAGGTCAAGAACAGCACAAATTGTGCCAACAGGTAAGCAGCTCACACCTGCCCCACGTCCTGACTCAGCGATGGGCGGGCTCCTGCGGCAGGCCCTGCAGGAAGGGGTCACGGGCTTTCCAGCCTGTCCCGTGGCGCCCTGTCTCAGGGGATCGAGCTTCCCTGCATGGGGGCAGGACCTGTTTGTTGTCCCTGCTGTTCCGTTGTTTGTTTTGTTTGTTTTTTCAGGAAAGGGGGTCCTCTTATCCCGATGCCTCGACATGACAGCTCATGAGTGTTCATCAAGTACGTAAGACTCAAGATTTACCGTCATCGATCTAATATCCTGATATTACCTTTTTCAAATAGTATTTTGCTCTTAGGTCTTCATTTCCCTGAAAGTTTGGGAGGGTCTCTGAATTGCTTAATTATCCTGCAGGATCTCCCATTTGACTGTGAGGAGCTTCTGGAAGCAGACACAGTGTCTTGTACCTCTGTCCATCCCTGTTCCTGGCCTGGGCTGTGTTTCATCCTCAATAATCTTTTACTTGGCGAATCAGTATCTGTGCTTGTCACCCAAGTCACAGGACAGAGAGGAGTGTGGGTGTACGTCTGGTAGTCACTCGGATCTGCAGCCCTTCTGGGGTGGGCTGACATTGCACCCAGCTCTCAAGCATTCTGGTGCCCGTGGTCAAAGCTGCCATTTTCCTCTGATCTCAAAAATGACTTCTCTTTCCACCCTGCAGATAAACGGGATGAAGAAAATCCAATAAACATCCTTGAATGATCCTCTCTTGCATCTGCTGATGCTCTTTCAAAGCAGGTACACAGATCCCAGGCCCCCTTGCCTGACAGGCCTGACCATCATCCTTCCCCCTCAGGGCCACTCCGCCATCGAGACACGTCTCTTCTGTTTAGAAGACAATCAGTCCGTGGACACTTAGAACAGGGGCTCTTTGAAGAGGAGCGCCATGTGTCCATTTTCTTATCGATGAACATGAAAGTTATTTCTGATTTCTTTTTGGGTTGTGGAGCCCAGTGTGGGGCTTGAACTCATGACCCCATGAAGACCTGAGCTGAGAAGCTTAACTGATGAGCCACCAAGCATTCCCTGAGGAGAAACACCGTGTAAATCTAAGAAAAGAAATAGAAAATGCAGCTCCTTCACCAGTGAAACAGGCCAAACCCAGCAGCCGGTTTCCTCTCCGCGTTTTCTCTAACTGCGCCTTCCTCCTGCTCGTTTCCTGTCGAACTCCATTTAAACCAGTTGGTGCAAATGCACATTGAAAATATAGGAATGTCTCTTTCACTGAAGATGCGGCGTGCTAGCGTGGAGGTGTGCTCACCTGCCAGCCCACTCTTCTTGGGCAGGGTGGGTCCTTTAACAAGAAAAGAGCCGTCAGCAAGACTCATTTCAGATCCTTATGCCGCACGTGGATGCAGTTTCACTCAGGATTCTAAGTAAATGTTATCTTTCCTGAACTGATATGTATTCAAGGGCTCTGGTCATATCTTGACACATTAGCAGAAACGTCCAAGGCCATTGACTGACTGTGTGGCCCAGGAGATGCTGCACTGTGGCCTGAGCAATGGGTGACCATGGGTCTCTTGAAGGTACATTTCCACTAGTAAAGCAAGTGTTCTAATATTTAAATTTTTCAATTAAGAGAACGACACTTGCTGGTGGTTTTGCAGATTTGGGCCAAAGATTTTGGGGGGCCCAAATTTCTTTCAGAGCACAAAGCACAGAAAGGGGAAGCTATAGACATGCTTTGAGGTGAGCTTAGCTCACCTCCTGATCCCTACAGGGAATGCACACACAAGCCACTTCAGAACGCAGTCAGAGGCCAGGCAGGCATGTCATCAGAGGAGGGAATTGGCCACAGGTTTTCCCAAAGTATTCCATGAAGAACTTCAACATTTCATAAAAGAAGGTTGCCATTGCACTTGAAGCTGAAAATGGGCTTCTACTCAAAGGAAAACAGATGAAGAACTTCAGATCTAATTAAGGAAGGGAGTCTTGATCCAATTATACATATGCAGTGCCTTCAGCAAGTCTTCTGGGACAGAGAGCTTCGCAGGTTTATTCAAATGATGACTGGTTGCTGTCACTTGTGACTTGAACAATGGTAATGGCTCTGGCAGTAATTTGTCAGCCTCCCTTGGTGCTGCTTTCTGCTCCAGTGCACCAACATTTTCTCAGTCCTTAGTACTCATTTCGGACCTGCCATCCAGGATCTTCCTTATCCTTAGAACAGCTTTCCTTCCGTACTCATTTCACTAAACCCTCTCTATGTTTTGGGACTCCAGGTATGTCCCTTCTTGCAGGAAGCCCTCCTGAACTCTCAGACTCTGGCATAGTTGCCCCAAACACCAACCACCTTTCTCATAAAAGCTTTTATGAGAAAGCTTTCTTTTTCACTGCTTGACTTACCCATAGATAAGAAGCACTAAATGTGGGGAGCATAACATTCCCAGTAATGCTGTAGTCAAACAGACACTCATCACGAAGATGAATTATACACTTAGCAGTTATATATTCTTCTCCTGAGCACATGGGAGGGTCATATTTTCTTGCTGCATTTGGAGTTAGGTTGGGACTAGGTTACTGTTTTTATTCAGTACAGCATGGGAAAAGTTACAGAAGCCACTTCCAGATTGGCCACGAAGACATCTGCTCCTTTGTCCTCCTCCATTCACCTTTTGGTAGTGATAACAGGCCCAGCAACATCAGATGCCATCACTGAAGATGCAGGGGGTTGGAGGTGAGCTGTCAGGGAGCGCTGTGTGATTCACGGTGGATTGTGACACAGGCAAAATCAAATCTTCACTTTTTTTAAACCTCTGAGGGTTTGGAGGAGCTTGCTTATCACTGCAGACTATAGCCTGTCCTGGCCAATATAGCACTTGGAGTGCTGTCCCTTACATAGAGGATTAAGTAAATGCTTAGCACCACTATTCTTAACAGCGGGTCTGTTGGATCCTCAGGGAGTGTAATGTGTTGTGTTAGGGCACCTCCTTAAGCCATGGGTTAGTGGGTACAGGGCAATCAAGGAATGCTCCTTGGAAGGGGACACACAGATGGGTAAATGTCCACAAAGAGCCCTGTTGAATTACTGTGATGTATTCTATGGACCCCGGTCTACACCTTCTCCTGGAGGAGTTCTGTTGTCTCTGTCTTGATAACAATACAAGATCTAGAAAACACAGATGGACTATAAATGGTGCCATTTTGAGAGTCAAGATAGTGTTTAAAGAACACTGTTACCTACTGAACTGTGTGGTCCTGGGCAAGTCACACAGCCTCCCCAAGGCTTAAGAAGGGAAGAAAATTGTTGAACAGAGGAATGAATGAATCTGTCATATGGAGTAATAGTATCTTCTCTGAAGAGATGATGTGAAGACCAAAACAGAAAATACCTGTACATACACTTGGCATGCAGTGTTCATGGTCAACAAATATTCCATGTTTGTGCAGGCAAAGACCCATATTAATGTATTTGTTATCTGGAGCCCTATGGGGTTGATTTAGGGAAGAACTTGCATATTTGACTTGGCTAACTGTTTTTTTTTAAATTAATTTATTTTTTTCAGCGTAACAGTATTTATTGTTTTTGCACCACATCCAGTGCTCCATGCAATCCGTGCCCTCTCTAATACCCACCACCTGGTTCCCTCAACCTCCCTGTCCCCCCACCCGCCCCTTCAAAACCCTCAGATTGTTTTTCAGAGTCCATAGTCTCTCATGGTTCACCTCCCCTTCCAATTTCCCTCAACTCCCTTCTTCTCTCCATCTCCCCTTGTCCTCCATGCTATATGTTATGCTCCACAAATAAGTGAAACCATATGATAATTGACTCTCTCTGCTTGACTTATTTCACTCAGCATAATCTCTTCCAGTTCCATCCATGTTGCTACAAAAGTTGGGTATTCGTCCTTTCTGATGGAGGCATAATACTCCATAGTGTATATGGAGCACATCTTCCTTATCCATTCGTCCATTGAAGGGCATCTTGGTTCTTTCCACAGTTTGGCGACCGTGGGCATTGCTGCTATAAACATTGGGGTACAGATGGCCCTTCTTTTCACTACATCTGTATCTTTGGGGTAAATACCCAGGAGTGCAATGGCAGGGTCATAGGGAAGCTCTGTTTTTAATTTCTTGAAGAGTCTCCACACCATTCTCCAAAGTGGCTGCACCAACTTGCATTCCCACCAACAGTGTAAGAGGATTCCCCTTTCTCCACATCCTCTCCAACACATGTTGTTTCCTTCAGTTTAAACAAGTGGCAGGGGGGTGGGAGGTTGGGGTACCAGGTGGTGGGTATTGTAGAGGGCACAGATTGCATGGAGCACCAGGTGTGGTGAAAAAATAATGAATACTGTTATGCTGAAAATAAATAAATTAATAATAAAATAAAAGAAAATTAAAAATAAATAAATAAAATCATAAATTTGAAAAAATAAAAAACAAAAAACAAACTTATATGTAATAAAAAGGAAAAACAGGATATAGAGCCCTGATTGTTTTAGATATATGTGAATAATGGCTGATTTTGAAGCTACTTCCTTATATAATTCACCAACTAGTTTTGTGAGGTAGAGTCTATTATTGATTGCTTTGTCAAGGAGAGAGTCTTCATCTGCCTTCCACTACCAGATGGGAGTAGCTATTCTCCAATGACTAATCTGGAGTCAGAAATAATTGAAATAAGGGCCGCTGGTGTGTACATCTTAGCACAGTTGTATGGACAATGCTGCCACAGCTGAGATGGTTTCTGGCTGAATGTCATGAAGTGGTCAGAGGAAGGATATGGGATCAAACGTCCTGAGTTCAAATCCCTTCCCCATTACTGACTTGCTGTGCAAGCTTGAGCGAGTCACATCTGTTCTGTTCCCACCATCTGTATAATGGGAGCAAGAAGAGCACTAAGCTTATGTGATTCTTCTGAGGATTTCATACTTTGGACCCATGCGTGCCGTGTACGGACTGCAGAAGCACTGGTAGGTGGTAACTATTCCTCTTCTTTTATGAGCATCGAACTAAAAATCACTTTATTCTGCTCATAACTTCCAATAAAAGAGCACTCGGATAGACTTAATGTAGTTCTACATTTTATTTTGAACTGTGTTTGTCGCATCCATGAAAAAAAAATACCATCACAATATTGTACTATAACACAAGACAGTCAGATACCAATCAGATTTCAACAGTTAGTAGACTGTTTACTGCCACTCATCTCTTCTTCTTCAAATAAGCATATATTTTTGTTTCACTTTATAATTAAACCTAAATAAAATACTTAGTTGACAATGAGAGTTCTGTTCTGCTTTTATGAGACAGTAACTTCCACCCCAATTTGATAAACTTTAATGACTTTTTGCTTTTCTTTTTTTCCCTTAGTGGGAGAGTGGGAGTGGGTAGAGATCCAGAGGAAGAGGGGAGAGGGAGGGAATCCCAAGCAGACTCCCCACTCAGCATGGAGCCTGACACAGGGCTAGATCCCATGATCCTGAGTCATGACCTGAAGTTGAAATCAAGAATCAAACGCTCAACTGACAGAGCCCTTCTGGCACCACCACCCCCACCCCCCCACTTCTCTTTTTTTCAGACAATATTTTAGGGTAGTTTTAGGTTCACAAGGAAACTAAGAAGGTACAGAGACTTCCTGTAGACCCCCTGCCCCTACCCATGCAGAGCTCCCCACACTATCAATAGCCCCCAGCAGAGAGGGACATGTCTTCCAAGGATGAACCTATATTGAAACATAATCACCAAAAGTCCATAGTTTGCCTTACCAGTTCATTCTTGGTGTACATTCAGTGTGTTTAGACAACTATACGATGACATCTACTCAGTATAACAGCCTACAAAGTATTTCCCTGCTCTAAAAAGCCTTAGTACTCTGTCTGTTCTTCTCCCCACTCCTGAACCCTACTCTGGATGCCTGATCTTTTTACTGTCTCCATAGTTCTACCTTAGTTTGACCTTTTCCAGAATGTAATGTTGTTGGAATTGCAAAATATGTAGGCTTTCTCAGATTGGTTTCTTTCACTTAGTTAACGTGTTCACTTAGTTTCACTAAGGTTCCTCCATGTCTTCCCATGGTTTGATAGCTCATTCTTTTTAGTGCTGAATAATAGTGTATGGTCTGGATGGACCCCCATTCATTTATCTGGTTACCTCCCAAAGGATGTCTCATGGCTTCCAAGTTTTGACATTATGAAAGAGCTGCTGTAAACTTCGAGTGCACACAGGTTTTTGTGTGGACATTCGTCTTCAACTCCTCTGGATGAATACCAGGAAACACAAATACTAGATGGGCCACATCTTTGCCAGCATCTGGTGTGGACAGCGTCCTGGATTTTGGCCATTCTGATAGGTGTGCAGTGGCATCTCGTTTCGATTTGTATTTCCCTGCTGACATAAGACATGGAGCATCCGTTCCTGTGCTTACTTGCCGACTGTGTGTCTTCTTTGCTGGGGGGTCTTTCTTATTGTTGAGTTTGAGGGTTTATTTTGGATGGCATTCCTTTATCTGATTTCTTTAACATATCCTTATCATTGCCAATGTGTTCTCCCAGTCTGTGGCTTGTTTTCTCATTCCCCTGACCTTGCCTTTCACAGGGCAGAGTTTTTAATTGTAACGAATTCCAGTGTACTCGTTTTTCCTTCATGGACTGTATCTTTGGTGATATACCTAAAGAGTCATCATTGCGCCCAGGCTAGGTTTTCTCCCATGAGATCTCTAGGAGTTTTATAGTTTTGCATTTTACACTGAGGTCTGCGCTGCCTCCTGAGTCAGGTTTTGTGAGGTGTGTGAGGTCTGCGTCTGGTTCATGCATTCCGCGTGCGGATGTCCAGCTGCTCCGGCAGTGGCCACGGATGAGGCAGTCTTTGCTCTTTTGTGCTGTCGTTGCTCCTTGGTCACCGGTCAGGTGAGCACACTCACGGGGTCTACTTCTGGGCTCTCCGCTCTGTTCTATCGATCTGCGTGTCTGTCCATTCACCAGTCATTAGTTCTTCTCAACCATCGTTCCAAATGTTCCTCCACTTCCTCTCTCTCCTTCTTCTCCATCTGGTGTTCCCAGACAAGCCCACGACACCTGTGGTTGTCATCCCCCAACTCCCGCACACAGCATTGCACTCCTTCAGTTTTGGTCTCTGCTTTTGGTTTTGAAGGATTCTTTTGGTACATCCTGTAGCTGAGAGATTCCTTCCTTGGCCAGGTCCAGACGACCATTGAAGAGTTTCCTTATTTCTGTCACATGGCGTGTGATCTCTAGAACCTGCTCAGGTCCTCCCTGAGGGTTTCCATTTTCTGATCACACCGCCCATCCGCCCTTGTGCACCGTCTGCTCCAGCCAACGGAACCCTCAACATATTCATCAGAGCCGTTTTAAATTCCCCATCGGATAATTCCAATATCTTGACCATGTTGCTTCCAATGCTTGTTCTGTCTCTTCAAAATTGCTTTTTGCCTTTTGGTATGCCTTGTAATTTTTTTTTTTTTTTTCCTGCCAGCTGAGCAGCATGTGCTGGTACAGGAACTGCTGTAACTCGGCCCTCATGGTGTGGTGGCGAGTGAATGGGGAGAACTTCTCTAGTTGGTTCTGGAATCCGGGCTCTTCTGCAGTGAGCCTGCACCTCTGGACTGTGGATTTCACACGTGCTTCTAAGTTCTTCTCTCCCCGAAGGCTAGAGAGATATGAAATTGGGTACTTCGCTTCCTCAGGCCAGTTAGGCTCTGATAATTCCCTAGTGGGTTAGGCTCTGGGTGTCTAGTTTCCCCCGTGCTAAGGCCTGGTGAAGAAGAAAAGCGTGCTCTGGTGCATGTCAGGGTAGTTCCCCTCTCCCCCCACCTCCATTGTAGGAAACACGAAGAGACTTTTCTCTGATATTGATGTGAGAACCTGGTATCTCTTAGCGTGTTGAGGCCTCGTAACTGGGTCTCCCTGGCGTTGTTACCACTGAGACGTGTCCACATGGGGCTGTCAGTGCCGTTCACAGTGCGCATCCCCAGTCTGGCACCTGTTCACATAGCAGTTTCACTGCGAGCCCGGTACCTGATAAGCTGTCGCTCTTTTTTGGCGTCTCCAGTCACGGGCTGTGGTCAGCTCTACGTCCTCCCTCACTTCCACATCCAAGAAAGCTTGTTGACACTTCAGTGTGTTTAGCTCTTACCTGTTGTTAGGATGCAGTGACAACTACTATGCTCCCTGCGTGCAGAACTGAAAACAGGTGTTGACTTCGTCCATTTTGGAGTGAATGATGGCCTCCAGAATGACACAATCTGGTGACAATCTAGGGTGGCCCTTTAAAACCGTGCTTAGGGGAAGTTCCTAATACTTGCTCGTAATGCTGGAACTGTGGTTGAATAGAAAGGTGATGGGAAGATGAGATTTGAATTAAAGAAGAAGTATATTGCCAATGGAATGCAATTTAAAAGAAAAATTAATTTAAGAGTCTAGCCAGAGATTTGCACATTTTCATGTGAATATCATTAAATATGTACTGAATGAAAAAGGTGTTTCTGATCATCCTTGGACCATTAGTAAAGGCATATATCTATAAATTATTTATAGCATATACATTTACCCTACATATAAATATATGTTTTATAAGTACATATAGGTTTAATAATAATTATATATATATATTTGTACTGTATTGTGAAGAGTGAAGGTGATAGAAAAAGTCCATGGAAAGGAAAAGGGACATTATTTCATTTTTAAAGTAAGCATAAACAATTAGCTGGGCCCATTCGAATTCTTCCATGGGAAGCCATACTCAAATATGTACATTAAATATGTGCAAAATTTCCATAGAGGCATGTAGTGTGGGTGTAACTGTGAGGCCTGATGCCCCGAGGATGAGATGTTGAGATGAGGCATCCACTTCTCACTGGATTCCCTAACTTCAGGAGGCTTTCCCAGGATTTGGTCCTTCCTATGGGCTTGGCCATCTTTATCCCACCATGAAACTTGCCCATTTGTCATCAAGGCTTTGTTGCAAAGCACCTGGTTTGAAGTAAAAATACTGCTCTTCACTGGGGTTTCCTCAGTATCTCTGGGGTCTCACGTGGAGGTTCTCCTTCATGAGAGAACCTTTGCCATACCCATATCGAAAGGCCAGACAGCGTAGCTCTGTCTCAGTAGGACCATGAATGTGGATGAATGGGTCCTCTGCCCTAATCCACCCTGAGACCCGTCACCTGGAGGTGGGGCATGTCCAGCACCCCAATGTGGTAAGTCAAAAGCCAGTGTGGTTGGGGGACCACTGGTGGACAGTCTGGCATGTGAGGAACCAAGCCCGATGGACACAAACACGTGGGCGGAGGGATGTGAGGACGTCAGCCCATAATAAAGGGCACGTCTAATAAGTGCACAGTTGTAACATCTGCGCACCGTGTGTTACACACACACATACAGGGATGGAGTTCTCCACTCCTGATGGTGCAGGAGACAGCTTGGAGGCATCCTGCCCACCCCGTCAGCTGCTGGTGTGGTCTTCCCGGGCTGGATGACTCAGCAGGCCCCGAAGATCCAGTGCCCAGTTACTAACAGCTCATGCACAGGTGCATTGGAATACAAAAGAGGGAACAAGGTTTATTTATAATTTGCATGAAGCATTTAAGAGAAACCCCATTTTGTTCAAAAAATAAAAATCTGTCAGAATCGAATTGCTTAAAAGTGTAAACCCGTATGCTATTTTGGCAAATAACAGCTGTACTTCAGATAAGAGTTGTGAAAATGTACCTTCCCTATTTCGACCCTTATGACACGGAGAAGGCAACAGGTCACGTGAAATCCACGGGCGCCGTTGAGCAATGGAGCAAACAGAAAACAATGTCGCTCCCAGCGGTCTTCGACTGTGTAGTTCTTAAATGGGGAAAAGTCTGCAGTGTTGGATTCCTCTGGAATCATTCTAGTTTTCTTATAACATTTAAGCCCAGCCCAACATGATTCTATACTTTCAGCTAAAACTAATCAGGAGATGATTTATTAGGTTTTTAGAATATTTGTAGGTTGCCTTGACATTTAGTTAATATTGCTTCCCACATCATGTGCCCACCAAGCAGGGAGACGGCTGGTATTGAGTCTTCACGGAGGTTTTGTAGGAGGTCTACCCCCAAAAGGCACAATTATTTATCTTTATTTTCCTTTAAGGAAAATTCAATCTCTCTCCTGTACTTTAAGACTCGGATGGCCAATCTTAACGCCGGGCTCCCGGCGTGCTGCCATCTTCGCCATAAAAGCACACGCGTCCGAATGTGTGTGCAGGTGGCTCAGCCAGATGCCTGTGAACAGGAGGCGGTTTTTTGGTCTGTCCCGTGGAACTTTTTCTGTTCTTAGAAAAAAAAAAAAGGCAAATAGCCAAGGAAGAATGATGAGCGATTTTCATGTGAAGAACAATACATCAAGAATATCTAAATTAATTTAACAATTACAAGGAATATTCTTGGCCACATCAATTTAGGATATGCTGGCAAGCGGGAAATGATTTCCAATTTATATATGTCATTTCTGATATTTCTTCAGTAGCTAGGAAAAAAAAGAGAGAGAATTTTGGATTTCTGTTAAATTGACCCATAATAATTTTTTTATGGCTTTTTGTGTTTGAATAGTTGGCAAGGGTCATATAAAGGTCAGAGATTTAACTCAAAAAATGTCCCAGGCTTTTCTATGGATAAAAAAAGCAATGAAGGAAAGACTAAGTAAATAAATGAAAAATAAATTTAGAATCAGTACAGTGTAAAATGTTGTCTAATGATTAATTAATTATGATGAGAAATTGCCATTTATGATAAATTCATTTTATGGGAGAACAGATTATTGAAACAAATGATCTGCTATAGGATCAGAATAGCAGCTGCGGTCGGTATTTTGATTTGGGTTTAGAATGAACAGATGTCTTTTACCAGCAGGGTTTGTGTCCCTCTCACAACAATTTCACCAGGAAGGTGACAGGGAACCCCTCTGACTTCTGGGCCGTCAGGTAGGTATTGGTGGTTTAATTTTAAAACCTCATGCTCTGGTGGACAGTGTGGTTATCAACGTGGGTTAATTTGCGAGGGCCGCCGTCACGAAGTACCACCAGCTGGGTGAGTCAGACTCTAGAGATTTATTTTCTCACAATTTTGGAGGTTCGAAGTCCAAGACTGAGGCACTGGAGGGCCTGGTTTTCCCCGGCCCCTCTCCTTGGCTCGCATGCGGCCCCTTCTCCTGGTGTCCTCACATGCTCCTCCCTCTGTGTGTGTCTGTGTCCTGATCCCCGCTTTTTAGGACACCGGTCATTGGAGTAGGGCCCATCCTGGTAAACTCATTTTAACTTAATCATCCCTTTGAAGATCCTTTTTCCAAATAAGGTCCAATTCTGAGATACTGGGGATTAAGACCTCAATGTATGGATTCGGTGGGTGGGGGGGGGGGGTTGGATTATCCCCTAACCCATTCCAACTGTCCATAAGTAAGACCTGTAGAACTGCACTAGAGTGCACTATTTTATATTCTGTTCTCACCACCATAGTATTAAGAAGGAAATGGATGTTTGTGTCCATAACCCATTGCAAATAATTGGATTCCAAAAAGTACGGCATAGGAAATACAGTTCCCAATGCTGTAACAGCCTTGTGTGGAGGCAGACGGTATCTACACATGTGGCGGTGAGCACTGCGTCACGTATGTAATCATCGAATCTCCATGTCGTACGCCTGAAACTCGTATAATTCGTGTGCCAGCTATACTTCAGTTAAAAATACAATGTAAGAAATAGTATATTCCAGTCAATAGAAACAACGTGTGACTTCTGGTGCTCATCGGCGAGAAGAGAATGGGAAGCAGAGCAGGTCCTTGTCCTGGAGAAAAGGCAGGAGAAGGTGTCAATGCCAGGCAGAGTGTGTGCATGTTGGTTCCTTTGTTTACTCGTCTCTTCTTTTCTCCACCATGGACGGGCCGCCTGTTCTGAAGCAGGCACCATACCAAAGGCAGGGGACACAGAAGAGGTCAACCCCTAAAGAATAAAAGGTATTAACTCATTCAACGAGTCGCTGTTAAGCACCTACTCTGTGTCAAGCCTCTTCAGGGTGCTTGTGGTGTATCTGTAGATGCAAAGAACCAAGACCCTTTCTCATGGGTCCACCTCAATTCTAGTGGAGGGAGATAGTCTGTGAATATTCAGTGCAAAAACCAGGTGCGTTGTAGTGTGTTGAGAGGCATTAAGCCTATGGAGAAGAGACATAGAGCAGGGTAAGGGGCTCGAGATCGCCATATGTTGATGGGGTGGACACACAGGTTTCTGAGACCGGAAGGAAGGAAGGAAGGGAGAAAGGGAAGGACCATGAGAATAACTGGCTGGGGACAGAGTGAGGTTGGGGAGGGCATTCCAGGTAGCGGGAATAGCCCTACTATGTTCAAAGACCCACGGAGCTCGAGTTGGACGGTGCTCAGGGAGTGAGGCAGGTGAAATGGAAGATGGGCTGAAAGATAACACGAGTTCATATCAAGTAGGGTTTTGTTGGCTTTTTTGGAAGGACTTTGGCTTTTTTTTGTTTTTTCGTATCACAGCCACCGGAAAGTCATTGAGCAGAGTGGAGATAAGATGTGACTTAGGTAGTAAGAAGCCGTTTCCTGCTGTGTTGGGTGTAGATTAAGCACATGGCTGGTGTGCAAGCAGAAAGCCCGGTGAGAAGTGGGGGAATGTCCAGGGTGTTGACAGTGGACTTTGCGAGAACAGGTTGGGTGTCTGTTGAAGGCAGAGCCCATCTGACTGCTTATGGATGCACGTTTCTCCCCCAAGGAAGACCGGAGCCAAAGATCCTGCACAGCTTATTCTTTCCTCTTGAGCAACTTCATTACATTTCTTCCAGCTCAGAGAGGGAAGTCTGTGTGAAGAGTGGGTTCAGCTTGGACTTGTTCTGTTTGCAACATCGACTGAGGTTGAGATGGCAAGTAGGCGGCCGGCCAATAGTCTAGAATTAAGGAGAGATGTTGGGGCTGGAGATGTAGATGTGAGAACCCATGGCATTTCGATGGTGTTTAAAGCAGTGAAGGGGAAGATGGTCAAGGGCGTGGTGAAGACGTGGGAGAAGGAAGGTCCACGCTCCAGTGGACCTCAACACCAGGAATTCCATGAGACCGGGAATCCAGCAGGGAGACTGCAGGGGAGCGGCTGTGAGGGAGGAGACGGATCTCAAGGGAGAGGCTGAGAGGTGGCCAGTTAACAAGGGGCCAGTACGCCCACTGCTGCCCACAGGTGGAGGGGGATGTGACTGAGAGGGACCATTGGCTTCCTCAACGGTCAGGCGTTAGTGACCCGCACCAGCCGCTGGGGAGGCGTGGTAACGCGGAAGTGTGGTTGGAGGGACGTAGAAAGGCTGGGGGAGAAGGAAGTGGGCTGGCAAACAGGGACCACGCAGGGTGCGAGCCCCGAGCGCAGACAAGCCACTCCCTGGCGACGGAGACAGCAGGAGGCCTTTGGTCCAAGTCCTTAGGCACTGGTAGCAGGATACCAGGTGGGCAAGAAGAAAGAGAACACTGGGAAGGACAGACCGTGCATGTGAGCACATGTCCTGGGGACAGTGTACGCCAGGACCGGCTCGCAGACGTGTGACTCTGATGCTCGCGCGGAGGCGGGCGGTGGCGGTCGCTGAGCACCAACCGTGGGCAAGTGTTGGCTCCTTCAGAGGACGCTGGACTTTATGCTTCCCTTTCTTTTCTCCTCTTGATCTGTGACATTACAGAGTTCTGACACTGACTTCCAAATCTGAACTCCCGGAACTTTTCTAGAGGATGGAACACGCCGTTTGCTGTTTAATTAACGAAGTAACGAGCTGTCTGCAGAGCCGGCCGGGATCTGGATTGCGTGGGGATTGGAATTGCTCGCCGCCATCTTGAATTTCAGTCCTAAGAGGCAAAGAAACGTGTTGAAAGTCTCCAGCTTGAGGAATAACCTGGAGCCCTCGGGTGTTCACGGGGGGCCTTCACGTGCCACTATGGCCCCGACGTAACCGAGACGTTTGAAGACAGAGACGATTAAGGGAGGTCAAGATCAGAGAGAAAACTTCACTCTGAAGGGCTGCTTTCACGGAATGATTCCCCCAAGGGGCTGTCACAGATGTCAAGGAAAGGGTCCTCTCCAGGGGAGGGAACGCATTAGGAGAAAGCCTCACTAGAAATGGTGTCAACATGCTGACAGGTGCACACCTGGGTGAAACGCAGGAAGGGGCTGCTGGGGAGATACCTTGTTCTCCGTGACAAAGCCCTTTTGTTGTGATCACCAAAGAATGGCACCAAGGTGGGGACAGAAACATCCAAAGGGGTTTCTTAAGTTTTATGGCCTCCTAAGAAGGTGCCTACAGATTCTGTCCCTGCTTTGTGCCTGTCTCCCACAGAGAAGGCTCGCCCGCTAATTTTTAGATTCTCCGATTCCCCGTGAAAGAAGTTATTTTTGTCGGGTCGGGAATTGTAAGCGGGTCCTTGAAGTCAAACCCCATTGTCGGTCGCCTTGACCTGCCCCTGCCAGTCAATGTTACAAAGAGACACAATTGAGAAGGGCAGGAGATCCGAGAGCCGAAGCCTGCTTGTCCTAGAGAAAAGCTGTTGGTGATGATTTTCAATTAAAAAGTTTTATTGGAGGTACTTGGTCCTTTTCCACCTAGTTAAAAACTTCATGTGTTATGGGTAAAGCCAAAAGTAAGGAAGACCGTGAACACTGCCTCCCCACGAAAACAGTACCCTGCTGTTTATTAACTTTCCGGAACTCGGAGTTCCCATTCGGTTATTTCCGAGACTATTCTGTAGCCCTGAGACTTGAGTAGCAATTTGTATTTTCTTTGATGATCATTGTTAGATTTTTAAAGAGAAATCGAAGCGAGTTGTTTCTACGTTACACACAGAGTCTTATTCCAGACCTGGGGGATTGTTTGTGGCTGATTAAGAAGTCGCTCAGATGCCTGAATTAATCTGGGTGACGTCTGCCATGGACACAAGCTTTTATGAATCTTTGTAAGCCTGAGTCCTGAGGCCCCGAGCATAGCCGGTAATCCCAGGGGTGGCCTCTGCTCTGGGCTGGCACACGGCAGCGGCGATCCTAACCTCAGGGGACGGCAGGTTGCCCCTGCTCTGTGGTCGGTGGTCAACCGTCAACCGTCAACCATCAACCGTCAACCGTCAACCGTCAGCCGTCAACCGTCAACCGTCAACCGTCAGCCGTCAACCGTCAGCCGTCAACCGTCAACCGTCAACCACGAGGCTGACCTCCCTGGGTTTTACTCACATGTGTCTTCTGAGCTGATGTGTGGGTCTCAGTTCTCGGTTCCTTCGTGCCTGGGGTGGCCACATGCTGGTCCTTCTTTCCCTGGTTGCTTTGTCTTCTATCCTGATTCTGGATCTCTGCCTACATTTCTATGGCCTGACCTCTCCCCTTCCTGCCTGGGACGGTATCAAGCTCCCCGCTTCCCTTACCTGCGAGATCGTCCCAGCCCGAATCCCAGGTTTCCGCAGCACCTGGGGCCTCGTGGAGGATGGCCGGTACCCACGATGGCCAGGTAAATAATACAGGAACGTGACTGTGGCCGGGTTTAACAGGTGTGGGTGTGATGGGTCTAAAGGAAGCATAGTCTGTGGCTCCAAAATTTCCCCCAAGTAAGAATGGAGTCCAATTTGCCAGAAACAAACCAAACCAAACCAAACCAAACCAAAACAAAAAAAACCCCACTTAACACAAAGTTAATGTGCCCAGGACGCTTTTTATGTTGTAGGGACTATCCTGTGTACTTAATGTATATTCACTCCTTTGCGGCGGAGGACAGCACGGTAAGGTATGTATTTTTGTGATCTTCTATGCTGTCTATAAAGAAAGCACAGAGAAGCTAAGGAACTCACCTCAGATCACACAGCAAATTCACGCAGTGGTGGACTGAATGCAGGCACTCTAGCTACGGAGCGTGGGCTTCTGGGCCTGACACTCCCCCAGGCTTGCTTTTTTCTCTCCTTTTTTGTTTTTTAGAGAAAGAGAGAGTGCACAGGACAGCGTGCAGGGAGGAGGGAGAGGGAGAGACAAAACTCAAGCGGGCTCCCCGCTGAGTGCAAAGCCTTATGTGGGGCTCGGTGCGGGACCCCATCTCTGGACCTAAGCACAGACTGAGAGGCAGACGCTCCAGGGACCACAGCACCCAGGCGCCCCTCCCTCCAGCTTTCTAAAAGAAGTCTAAGAGAACTTTCTTTCTGAGATAATATGTATGCGTATTTATGAGAAATCTAACCAATTTTGAAAATTGTTCAGTAATTCAGATTAAGAGGTGAAACCGAGCACGGCGGGCCCTGTGACGTCCCCGAGCCCTGGGCTGCCGCCATGGCCCCCATCACTAGTGTCGGTCCGTAGGGGAGTCCATGCACCTGCCGGGGGCTGGCACCACATGTGCACGCAGAGGCTGGCCCCGTGCTCTCTGTGCTCCCCACGACCCTGCCTTTGCCCAGGGAAAGGAGAGCCTGGAGAAGCCCGTGCCCTGTGTGAGCTGGAGGGCAACGGTAGGACAGGTTCTTGGACGGATGGGTTGGGAGAGGTTTGTCTCACCTGAGAGAAAAAGAATATTTCTTTGGGGGTGACTGTGCTCAGAGAAGCCTCAGAGAAGGTTTCTTTGGGGCTTGCTAATGGGATACCTCTGCAGACAGTTTACATACAGGATCTGTGTCAGTGCTTTCTGGAACACAGCAAGGCATGCACGGTTTGCAAATATTTCCTTTAAATCTCCGTTTCCTCGTGGGTGGACATAGGGCCCCATGGCAGAACAAATCACAAAGTCAAGATTCACATCTAGGATGAGGGTGGTCCAAGACACGGAGATGCCTCGGAGCTGACAGCAGTGAGCAAATGAATGCCTGGATAGGATTCCTTTCTGTCCTTGTGCTCGGGCCCTGGGGCCGGAAACAGAGCCTGGAACCTGGGGTTGTGGGCTCTGGGATCCTGGGGTTTGTCCCCACGGCTAGAGTAGGTTCCTTCCTGAGTGACACAATGTGAACCTCTCCGTCAGAAGGAAACGGTTGGCAACGGACCCCTGGGAGGTCAGGAGTGGAGAACAGGCTAGAAGACAGGTGGTTATTTACTGGTGATCCTGAGCGGATTTGAGGCTCATCCAGTTCTTCTGTCCCAGGTCTTACCGGCTGTCACCAAGAATATCCTTGAAGGGACAAGGAAGCGCCAAGCCCAGCCATCTCGCCCCACCCCACTCTGCATGGTAGACAGACACGGGAGGCCCCAGGCAGGAGGAGACCTGGCTGAGCGGCCAGCTCTGGGCTCATGTCCCTGCTCTAAGCGCCTGGCCCTCCTCAGTCCTCCGAAGGGCGCGGGTCCGCCCTGGGGCCGGGCTGGTCCGCAGCCCCTTGCCTGGTGCTGGTGGCCTGGGGATTGGCTTGGCCGGTCGCTAGAGCTCCTGGAGATGCAGGAGGTGAGAAGGGCTGACGCATGGTTCTCTCCGCTCTTCCCCTGCCCCTGGGCCAGGCCCTGCGGGGCTCCTGCTGTCTGGGCGTGGCCAGATGTATCTGTTTCAGAGGAAGCCCCCACGTTTGTCTGACACACACACACACACACGCGCGCGTGCACACACGGATTTAACTGGACGGTCAGGGCTGATGTGCAGTTGCTCCTCTGTGCTCGTCCCTGCGAGGGGCTGGAGAGCTCGCGGAAGGAAACACGCCGGACGTCAACGTGACGTAGTTTTGCTTTAAGAACGAAACAAAACACGGCAAAATGCTTCCCTCCCTAAGCATTTTCAAGACCCTTTCCTTTGGGAGCGTCCGGCAGCACCCCCACCAAACCCCGGGTTTTGGAGGGAGATCACAGCCTGGTCCTCAGGAGCAGCCAAGTCTTGTCCCTTGATGACCGGCATCACCACTGCAGGGCACCGTAAATCAAATCTGGAGGCTGCGTGCCACAGGCCAAGCAGCCAGGAGGGGGGCGGCTGAGCTCCTCCCCCAGGGCCCACTTCCCCTGTCCTGGGGGCAGTGTTTGTGTGCAGAAGCCTCTGGAGCTGTTGGGAAATGGGTTCTGCCGACGGGCCCTAAATGGCTTCCTTAGGATTTAGCCAAAAACATGTCCGTCCCAAGGCGGGGGGACCTAGGCCAGTGTTTACAAGGTGTGGGACATCCAGGAGCTGCCCTCCCTGAGGCAGCCGCACCCCTGCTGCCGGAGGCGGTCGCGGAGGAGCCCGCCGGGGCTGTGCACGCGAGTGTGCCCCGCGAAGCCTGCAATTACTATCCCTGATTTCACTGTGAAAACTTTGCAGCGGAGGCACTGAAAAATCTTCCTCTCCCATCCCACTCCTTCTAAGAGAAGGGAAAAATCCATCAAATTAACACATCAATGAGTTGATTGTAATCTCCTGGGCTCAGTGTAGCACTCTCCAGCCGCCCAGACAGGAGGCCGGCGTGATTTATCAATGCAAACCTAATAGCATCAATATGAATCTAACTAAAAATCAATATTTCATTACCAAATTGTTAGTGAGAATGAAGAAAAATGGCCAGAGTCAGAGCATTCTCTAGGGTCGGAGCATCTGGAGTTCAATGTGACAACATGAGTGATGTGTGACTCGGGGCCTGGGGAAGGACACTGCGAGGACAGGCCACGCGGACGCCCAGGGCTCTCACAGGGAGTGCGCCTCGTGCTGCTGCTCCTTTTCTCTTCCTTTTTAGGCCTTTCTGAGGAGGCAGGAAACCCTGGGGGGGAGACGGAAGGGAGGGGGGACACTGAGCTGGCTCCCCAGCCTGACCGCCTCTGTCGGGAGCAGGGGTCTGGGAGCCGGGCGTTCACCGGGCTGCCCCTTGTCCCCGTGTGTCCCCTGAGGGTCCCGGTTAGGGCTCCCCCTCCCCAGCCCCTGGCGGTGCTTCCTCACACCTGCTTCCGGAAAGGGCGGGCTGGTGCGTGAGTCTCACAGGTTGCTGGTGTCCAGGAACGCACCCGCAGACCCTGCGGGAGAGGTGCGAGCCCCCAGCTGCGGTGACAGGAGAGCCCGGGAGTGACAAGGCTCGCCCTTGGTCAGAACATGCTTCCGACAATGCTCAGGAGCCATTTATCGCCGCGGCTGCTCTGTTTCTGTGATCGCTCAAAGACCCAAGGTCATCTATCAAAGAGGCCAGTTATCAAATGAGGGGCAGAGAAGAACATCACCAAACGTTGGGATGAGGGAACGAGCTGTGAGGCAGCGTCAGGGTGCGGCGCTGCAGGTCAGAGCCCCGCCGCCCACCCCTGCCCCGCTCCGCCCACGGCCAGACCTCAACGCCGGGCAGCCGGTCTGGAGCGGGGAAATGTCTAGTGACCCGTGCCTGTCTTCTGCCTGGTCTACACCTCACCCCGACCCTGCTTCTGCCGACCAGGGAGGATGGAAGACGCGTGGGCGGGCGTGTCGTTCTGGACAAGACCGGCTTGTACCGGTGACTTTGCCTAGACTCGGCTTCGTGAAAAATGATTTGATTTGAATCCTGGGCAGTATGAAGTAGTGACTTAAAGCTCGGGTGCAGGAGTCCGACGGAGCTGGGAACACACCAGAGAGTCACCTGTCAGCGGCAGGACTAAACGGAACGACGCGTCTTCACAGGCTCTGCTGAACCTCAGTGTCTCCACTTGTCCCAGCCACGGTGCCCGGCTGCGCGCTCTCCGGGCACCAGGTCAGGACTCCGCGCGCCGACCGCACAGAGCCGGTGCACAGAGCCCGTGTTTGGGGAACGTGAGGCTGTGGCTGTTCCTTTCCGGGGACGATGATGGCAAAATTCAGAACCCGCCCGTGATGTGTTTCCAAACATGTTCAATCTCCACCCTCCCAGCAGCTCCTCGCGTCCCGCTCCGCGGTGTGGGGGTCCCTGGAACAGCAGTGTCTGTCTGTGACACCGTTCCTGACTCTGGACTATCTGTGACCACGTTCACAGGGTCCAGCCTGGCGTCGCGGAGGGTTGAATCACGAGAGATCCCCAGGGCGATGCGACAGACCTGGTTGACACCCAGCGCATCTTCAGAAGATTCCTGTGACCTGTTGTGAGGAACCCGTCGCCTCTCTGATGCTCCCCTCTGCCCATTTGCCGTGTTTTCCAGCCCGAGGACTCTCAAGGTTGAGCTGTTTTGTCACCGTACCTCGGTCGGACCAATGCTGACCGCACTGGCAGAGCCTCGATGCGTGTTTCAGAGGGTGGCCCTGGGGACGGGAGCTGGATATTTTGAGGACACGCCTCAGACAGCCGGGCAGGGTACAGCAGGATCTTTCCTCACGATTCTTGTGGGGCCGATTGGGGGATCGTGGCCACCATCTCCCCTTTCCTGGTTGTGCGGCTCCTTCCTGTTGGCGGGGGTTGGGCACTGACCGCTGCCGGACGGTAGGAGACAGGCAGCTGCTGTTGGCTCCCGGCTGGGCATTCCTCCGAAGTCTGGAAGGAAGCCTAACCGTTTGTAGAAGTAGGTTACTCTGGGGCGCCTGGGTGGCTCAATGGGTTAAGCCTCTGTCTTTGGCTCAGGTCGTGATGCCAGAGTCCTGGGATCGAGCCCCGCATTGGGCTCTGCTCAGCGAGGAGCCTGCTTCCTCCTCTCTCTCTCTCTCTCTCTCTCTCTCTCTCTCTGCCTCTCTGCCTACTTGTGGTCCTTGTCTGTCAGGTAAATAAATAAAATCTAAGAAGAAGCAGCAGCAGCAGCCACTCTCACTCGGGGCTTTTCAATCTCTTCGGTCTCCTGTGCTTCAGACCCCGGTGGCCTAGATCCTGCTTCCCCCATTCCCTCGGGCCCTGGCAGGCACCCTCAGGGACCTGGTCCCTCCTGTATTTTTGCCACGGTCACCTAAGAGGGATGTCAGGCCTGACGTCATTTTCCTTCCCTAATGTTAAAGGGCCTAGCGCTGCTGTGTGAGGATGTCGGCACCGAGGTCTTCACCTGGAACTCAGTGTCGTTCCAGTCTAGGTGGGGTGGACAGCCGAGTGTGGGTCACCCTCCGGAGGGCCTTGGCACAACCCTGTCCTTCCCTGCTGCCTTGGGCGGCAAGTGTGTTTTTCCTGGCAGCTAAACACTTTCCAGAATACAGGGACCAGAGCCCCTATACCCACAGGCACCTCAACAGTCGCCATTTTGTGTTTCTCTTTCCTTGTAAGTGGAGCAGTCGGCTTTCCCTCGCCAGTCCAAAGTGGGGGCTTAGCAAGGCCTGTGCTTGGGGAGCAGAGCCCCGAAATTTGGGGAGCGCCTTTCATTTCTGGCTCAGGCCCTCAGAAACCACACTGTAGGGCTAGGCATGCTCTGAGGGGGACAGACTCATGGCCCATGACCAACCCGGAGAAATGAGAGTGAACCTGGCCCCCGAGTGGTGGGGAATGAAAGCTCCAGGCTTCCTCTGTGTGGTCCAGGAAGCCCCGGGCCTCAAGGACTCATGGAAGGAAGCTGCTTTGTATCCTTTTACTTTGGGTCTTACCTCCAGTGCCCGCGTCATCTTACCCGGGCCACCACAAACCCCCTACCTTGTCTCTCTGTGCCCTTCAGTGTCCTGGGAAGGTGTGCCTCGGATGCGGGGCGGGGACAGGGAGCATCTCCGATCCGATCCCTCCCCAAGCCCTGGGCCTCCTCTCAGAGCTGTCTCTCTTCCTCAGCTCCCCGGACCAAACCTCTCCCCGACCACGCCCTCCCCTTCAGTTCTCCGCCCTCCCCTTTCTGCTCCCACCTGCCCGAGGTCTGGACCCAGGCCCCTTCCAGGTGGTGGGTGCTCGGGTCCGTCTGCGACCCTCAGGAGGACTTAGCTCCCAGGACCTGCTCTGGGCGCCGCGGAGGGGCTCCTCTCTCTGTGGGAGGTGAGCGCACCACGCTGAGAGTCCCGGGTGCTGGGGCTGCACGTTCCCCCTCTGCCCGCAAGTGTCTCCCGGGGCTCCGCAGCTGGAGGCACGTCCGGTTCTCAACGCACTGGAGTGAGGAACCTCTCCCCGCATTAGTGATCGTGACTTTCTGCTTGTTTTGCAGCCGACAGTCTAGTTTCCACCGGAACAGGCGTCTGTGGGCCTCGGGAGCCAAGCGGGGGCGAGCTTTCCTCTGTCTCACTTAATTGTTCAACCCCACTGAGCCCACTGCGCGCACCCGACTCTATTGCCCCATCGGGAAAAGATGAGGCCATCCCTGTGGCTGACCTCCGAGGGCTCCAGGCACCCTGCCTTTCGTCACAGGACCTGGGGGAAGAGAAAACTTTCACTCTACAGGTGAGTGCTTTCTCTAAAGGGTTTTCATGCCTCGAGCTTGTTTTCATATTGTTGGTGCGAAACCCTATCCCACTTTATCCCAAAACAAAGAAAAAAGAAAAGCGATAGATTTTCCGGGTACCCCCACCCTGCAGGTGGCGTTGGCCTCCCCTGGGCGGGCAGAGGGGCTGAGCACTGCGCACCGGTGCCCGGGTGACCTCAGGCCGCGGCCAGGATGCCCTCCCAGACCCCGAGCTTGGGCTTCCGCGGCACCTGTGCGGGGTCATGGCCACAGGTTGCATGGACGGCCCCGCGCATGGCGTGCCCCAGACCCTCAGGAAGGAAATCCCACCCGTCGGGTGTATCGCTAGGCTCTTGGGAAGTAATAAAACATTCCAGCTCCCTGCCCTTAAATTTGAAACCTGAGATCTCCAGCGAAAACTTGTCTCAAAAATTTTGCCTTGAGACTTCACCACAGGACTAATGCAATGATTGTTCCCAAGGACTTTTTAAAAAAAATGTATCATTATTATAACGTCAGCTTGTAATTCCAGGAGCTTGTTATCTCTTTGTTTGCTTATCTGTGCAGCTGGTAGGTAAAACAGACACATTCTAATTGTAAAGCTATCACCACTGTTAAAAAAGGATTTTTTTTCACAGGTTTAGTCTTTACAGCTCAAAAATCTTTGAAGAAACTTTCCATTTCCAGTCCACTGTATCAGTTGTCTCACCGGAGGTCTGCTTCACAACTTTATTTGTGGAAAGCGACAGCACTCTTGTATGTCATTACTTCGTGCTTTGGGGGTACTTGTTTAATAGAATTCAGGGTCCCCCCCCCAATCTTCTTTATATTTAAACGCTTTTTTCACGTTTGGTAAGGAAAGCAGCAGACATGAGGATTGGCTCATGGCATCGCAGCTGAAGAAGTTTCTGGAAAAATGCCTATGTGGCGACGTCTCTAATGACGGCTGAGAGAGACTATCAGGAGCCTTCGTGTTTCCAGAGTCTCTTCCCTGTGAGAACGTCAGCGTGCCATGTCTGTTGTCTTTTGGTCAGAATAGCACAGTACATGGTAGGGGAGTTGGTTATTCAAAGAACACGGACAAAGGGAGCGAGGTTTTACCCTGCAAACCGCACGCGAGTGTGCAGGCAGGGATCATGCAGGTGAGGCCCCAGGGGTAGCAAATCACGCCTGTGTTCCAGTGGGCGAAGAACGAATCACACAGGATTAGGGGTCCGAGAAGCGACCCTTGTTTGGGACGCCGCCTCGGGGTGCCCCAGCACCCGCTGACAAAGTGCGGGTGGCCGTGCCGCACCGGGAACCACTCCGAGGATGGACGTGCCCGGGGTCCTGGGGCTGCTCGGGCAGGCGGGAAGAGCCTGGAGGGCCACGTAAGGGTGGAAACCCCGACCGCCGTCCAGCCCATGCTGTCGCCTTGGGAATGCTGAATCTGGGGTCCACACAACGAGTGCTTTGCCCAACGTCCTGCACTAACTAGGAGGAAATGTGAGGACACTGGATCCTTCCAGCGCTTCCCTCAGAGGGAGCGTCCCTTTGGAGAAGCCCTCCCGCAGCTGGGTGTCTTCCCACCGTCCCGGGAACACGCATGACAGGCGTCTCTCTCCTCAGAGGGCGAGTCCGCAGTCTTCACTCTGCGGCTGCAGGGCAAGGAAACGGAAACAAAGACGCCCAGGCCAGCCCAGCCCAGCCCCTCGGAAGCGGTCAGCGGCTCCGTGTGACTGTGACGTGAGGCGTTTTACTCAAGGATCAAGTAACGAGCAAGGGTTCAAGCAGATTCTTGAGATCCTTGTTGTCAAGACACCACGGAATTGCTTTCAGATGTGGGAATAAAATCTTTAAATGCCATTAAAAGTACACCAGAGCTTTTGACATAAAGAAAAGCATCCCGTCTTTCAAGACTAAAATGTTTGAATCGATGCATATGTGTTCAGGCTTGGGTTCTGTCCTGGAATCTGCGCACAGCCTCTGTTATGCGCATGAGGGTTCACACCATGACGGTTACCTTGAGCCATTCACAAGGCTGATTTCGGCGTAACCCCCTCTGTAGAGTTTTAAGAGTGAAATTGGCTTTTGCAAAGGCAATATAAAACATAGAGATTTCTTCATGGTCAGTTATAGATCTGCGCTGCTAATAATCAATGTTCCACCTCAATTTCAAAACAATACTTTATGGTAAAGCCACCATGGGGAACTTGTGCAAAGTTTAGCTTTATATAGGGATTTTTTTTAGTGTTTTCAGTACAGATGAAAGAGACACCAATTCTGAAATTTAAAATAGTCTGCTTCCCCCCCCCTTTTATGTTATTCTGTGCTTTGAACATTCAGACACATGGTCTAATTTAGGGAGACTGATTTCCAAAAGAAATCATTTTCTGCTTACATTTCTCAATTGATTTCAAAACTGCAAAAAAAGGGAAAATAAACACCTCCTGGTTGCTCTTAATAAGATTACCAAGCTTCACTGGGTATCTATTTTTATTATCCTGTGTACTCACTCTAGCAGCCTAAATTAGCAGCTGGAGCGTTGGCACGGGAACATCCTCTGTGCTCGGGTCTGCTCCGGCCTGCTTTGAATATTAGCTATAAGAGCTCTATACGGATTCATCTAAGGGGAGAAAAAGTTAGTTGAAGCCATAAAGATAATTAATCTTTGTTTGAAATGATATTTTCCTTTCTGCTACCATTTGTCATGCGGAAGCATTTCATGCGGAAGCATTAAAAACCCTTTCTCTGTAGTGGATGCCAAAAGGACACCATTTGGAGCTGCTTGAAAATACTGCCTCCCCGTTCCTTCCCCCACACCCTGCTCCGGCCAAGCCTCGGTGCATTTGCTCTGTTTCAAAGGCTGTCACCCAGGGCTTCTTGCACGTGATTGAAACCCACTGATGTCCACGAATCACCCCAAAGACAAGGACAGCCGATGGCCGTGCTGGTGAGCAGAGGGGCCGGACACTGCTCTCTAACTGTGGGTGTCATCCCTTCCCAACGGCCACGATGACTCTCTTCTTACCACCAACGAGGCCCAGATGCGGAGCGTCAGGTCGCCTCCCTCGTCTCCCCGAGGCTCTTTATTCTTCACTCCTGTGTTCTCATGAGTCCTTTCTATCCAGCGAGGCTTCGGCTTCATTAGATATTCAAATGATTCTGAGCAATGCTGTTTCTCTAACTCCTAACTGCAACAAACACACACGGAGCATACTGTTGGCGGCATTTAATCAACGGCACTCGATTTGTCATTTTCACAGTTTCAGAGCGCGGTTATGAATCACGAAAATCACAGGTACCGTGGGCGCAGCGCGGCGACGCCATCATTATCAAACCCGGGCGCGCAGAGGGATGACTTGGTAATTGAGTGGGACTAATAGGAACACATCGTTTAGCTGCATGTGACAGACCGTGCCTCCAAACACAGGCGTGCAAAATCCACGTTTTGCTTAATAAATAAATTACACAGCCGATGTATTATACATAATTTGTGTCCTCGTGGATTTGAGTGATATATAACGCATGGTCCAAGCCATTTATTTATTAAGACTAACCATATATATTGTAGGAGGGATCAGAACGCTGCGGGATCCTTGGGATCCGCCGCCCCAGGGTTAGGCTGGGCCGTGCAGGAGGTGTGTCGGGGATTCAGAAACGGGGAGGGGGTGCATCCCAGCCCCCCTGCTGGCTCTCATGTGTTTAAAAGCACCAGTTCTGTCTGTCTGCAGGAGAGGAGCAAAGACAGGGGAATTTCTGCAGCGATTTCTGAGATGAGAGAAATTTAAAAAGCCCTTACGAGTATCTGACATAAGAAAGAAATCTTAAAGATCAGCGCAGGAAATGCATTTGGGGAATGCCAGTTTGCCAACGTGTCATCGTTCCCTTTCAGGAGGCTGGGTCCGAGGAGGGCCCAGGCGGTGTGGCCCACTCGGGAGCAGACAGCGGCTGGAGGGGCCGCAATCCCTCTCGGCAGGAGGCGGGAGCAGGAATCGGACTGCGCTCGTGGGGTCAGCCTGCACCCGCGTTCACAGCCGCCCTTCCCAGAGGGGTGTGGGAGCATCAGAGGCTGGAGCTCGCCGCTCCGGTGCGGGTCATCTTCCCATCACGCTTCCGAGCTTAACCACACACGCGTGCAGCCCTCAAGGCTGAGCTGGGCCTCTCACGGGCCCCACGCGTGTTTCCGTCCCTTTCCGCCAAGGACAGGACTGTGGGGGCGGCTTCTCTCATGGGTCAGCCCGAGTCCTTTCCGCTGCACCTGCTGCCACGCCTGCCGCGGGGGACGGCCACCTTCGTGACACTGGACGGGGGGGGGGCTCTGCCATGGCGGGGGGTACCGAGACCGGAGTCACCTCAGGCTGCGCGTCCAGGTTCTGAGCACGTGTCACCCTCCAGTCCCCTAAGGTCCTGCAGGCTTTCTTCTAATTCCTTGCCGCCTGTGTGTGCCTGCCTGGAGGGCGTTCTCCTTCGCAGATGCTTGTGTCCAGATCAGTGACGCGGGGGGGTCACATGCGCTGCAGGAAGAGTCGTTATCTGACTGGGGTTTCCGCGCGAACCAAGTGTGACAGTTCCAGGAGGCTTCTGGAAAGAACCCGCTGTGCCCTGCCTCGGCGACGGCCACCCACGGCCCACTTGGAGCCCCTGCAGGGCGCCCCCCACCCCTGCCCACCTGCTGAGTAACTTCTTACAAAGCTGGGTCCGTGGGGTCCACGGGGAGGCTTCTCCCCACTGCTCCCCTGAAACTACTCTTCTCAGGAAGACTGAAAATAGCTTTGCTAAATCTGACGGCCATTTCTTGGCTTCATCCCACTCAAGCTCTAACATGGTGATGACTTTCTTCTCTTTGTACTCATTCTGCATCGCTTCCTTTTCGTTGTCTCTCTGCCTCGCGCCCGACCTGCCTCTGCTGTGTTCTTCTCGTCTCTGCCGCCCCGCCCCCCACAGTGTCACAGGGCCCAAGGGCTGAGTTCTGGGTCCCCAGTGGAGCACACTCATTCCCTCTAGGTCGCAACTCCCACTGCTGTGAAAATCATTTACGGGTGACACCTTCCCCTTTACTGTCTCTGGCCAGACCCGTTGCAGTGGCTGCTCCCTGCTCCACCTGAAGGCCTGGCTTGCATTTAACATACAAAACACCCCCAAATCAGCTCCCTGTCTCCTTCTACCGATCTGCTTTCCTCCCACTTGGGTCCATCTCAGTCAATGGCAACTTCAATTTTCTATTTTTTTTAGAACCCAGACCTTGAAATTACCCTACCTTCTTTCTTTGTCTTATTTCCCTCGTCCAGATTTATGGATGATCCCTTGGACTCGGCTTCAAATAAATCCTCAAAATGGAATCACTTCTTGGGTGTGGCTTTCAAAATGCTAGTGCGAGGCCTTCCATATTCCATATACCCGTGAAAGGAATGGAAATCCTGGCAAAATAATCCTCAGCTCCCTTGTCCAGAACTCTGGAAATGGGCGGAAGACTTACACCAATCTGGAAAGCATTTCTTCCTGAGAACCTGCTGACGTGGAGTAAGAACAGCAGGGCTGGGGTGCGCTGATGCCCCCACCACCCTTGCTCCAGGCTGCGGGAGCCTCAAAGACCGGCATGCTGCGTTCCCAGCATCTGTGAAAGGTGGCGGCTGGCTGCAGGGGGCCTGAGGCCTTGGGGGTCCTGTGGCCTTGGGGGTCCCAAGAAAGGTCCACCCCCAAAGTATTGCCACTGTTCTGTCTGCTTAGAGCTCCCTAGAACAGCCCCTACTCAGAGGCCATGGCGGTTATTTGACCTGACTCTGAGCTCCACGGAAAGATCCCATCTCCAGGGCATTGGTCAAAAATAATTAGCCGCAGGTTATTTTTTTATTTTTAATTTTTTGTTATATCACACCTGCCTAAAATTGCAATACCAGTTAGGGCAAAGAAGAGCCCACCTATAACTTTTTAAAAAATATCCGGAACATCTGGGGAACAAGATGTCCATAGGGGTTTGGAAAACTCTGGCTTATTTCTGGGGATTTGGTAGGCCGTCTGCCTGTATAGGGCCTTCTTCATGCTTAGAAAAGACATAAGGGGTCCCCAGGTTGGCCTGGGGACCCTGCACAGATTGCAGAGGAGTCTAAGGAAGACTTAAGAATGGCCTGAATGCTCGGCGCCTCCCCAACACCCATGAAGGGTGACGAAGGTCCCGGAGGACTTGTAGGCCCTGACATTCCGGGAGCACTAATGAGGCCGACAGGACGCTCAGATCTTCCAGAATCAGACAGACACCTGCAAGCACAAACCCTGGGCCAGACACAGATTTCCAGGGTTGCTGCATTCTTCGATCTAACATGTCCCATTTTTCAACAGATATTATGGACACAAAGAGAAAGAGGGAAACCTGGCTCCGACGTAGGAGACGAGACAAGCAGCCAAAGGCCCTTGAGGGAGCCCCAATGTTGGACTTGTCAGGCCACAGCTTTACATCACGGAACCAAAAAGACACTGAAAGACTAAATCCAATTGCTTCTTGTCATCTGCGAGGCTGCCTTGAGCTTCATTTGTCCTGGACTTTAGCAGATGGCTTCCTACCAGCTCCCTGTCCACTGCTCCCCCCCATGGGGGATCCCCTAAACGCTGAGGCAGGACCTGGCCTTCCCTCCCACTGCTTGCTATCTCTGTGGGGTGGAAACCCAGGGTTCCTATCGCAGCCCCACGAGTTCCCAGGCGTGTCTCTGTTCTCATCCCTGTGACCCTCCGTTTCCTTCCTGCTTCCCAGGCACCTCCCACTCTTCCTCCCGGGCTTCCTCCCACTCTTCCTGGCCACGGACCACTGTTGCCCCAGGGTCTTGCACGCCCCTCCTCTGAGATCACGACAGTGCATGGTCTCATGGGTAGCTCTTTCTCTTTGGCAAACATCTGAGACAACCCCTATGTGCTTTCCAGGCCCTGTGCTAGGAACCTGCCCTCTCAGAACCTCCATCCTCCTGGAGGGAGAGATACCCACCATGTCACTGCAGAGAGAAGTGTATGACGATAACAGCAAAACACTATAGAAGCTATCGGGGACAAAGACAGGGCAACAGGGACTGCCACTTTTGGCCCCACAGAGAGGTAAGGTTTCTGTGAAGGAGTCATGATTCCCTGAGACCCAAGGGAGGTAGAGACTTACCAGACGAGGGAGGGGCATGTGTCTCCATCAGCGAGAAGGGTGGACGCAAAGTCATCCGGGCAGGGTCAGAAAAATGAGCAAGGCCGGCGGGGTTCTGGATTCTTGAAGGAGGATGTGAGGCGGGAGCTGTAGGTCGAGCTATGGATTTTGAGTTTCTTGCCGGAGTGACCACCACCGCCCAGTGACTCCAGCAGGGGAGTGATACAATCCATTGGGTGGCTCCTGAGGCTCGCACTGTCTGCTTTGCGAAGGTCACATAAGGGAGAGGCAAGGATGGGTGCAGGGTCCCTTGGCAATGGGGGAGTCCTGGTGAGAGGGACTGCCCACGCCTGCAGGGCAGGGCTGTGGGTGGGGTCAGGCCCCGTCTGAAACGGAGAGGGCGGGACTTGCTCGGGTTTGGATGTGAGCACGTGGGCACAGCCAGCGCTCCTCCTGGATCAGCATCAAACAGAAAAAAAGCACCTTGTGAAGCTGTTCAGCAAGCGAATAGTCTTGACCCAATCTAGGTTGGTTCCTTGTACCTTAATCATTAAACCATCTCTATAGCCCAAGCAGGAATTTGGGGACTTCCTTTTCCCCCTGCTTTCATTTCTGACCTCCCTTCCCTAAGCCCATTTTAAAGGGAGGGAAAGATAAAGAGCAAACAGAGACATCTTGGTCCCCGAGGTCACGGAGATAAGTTTAATAATTTAAATTGACCTAGGGGCCTCCGTATGGAAAAACGCTCCAGGTAGATGATCCCGCGAGTCTTAACTCATTTTCAAGTCTGCGCCCAGCCGGAGCGAAAGTGCTGATGTCCCTCGGTCACACTCCGCTGGGTACACTGATCTTCTCATACCCAAGAGCCGGAGACAATGATTGTATTGCTCATAAGATATTTTTACCTGAAGTGATAACGCATACTGGTTTAGTTATTATTTCTTAATCTTTTTTTTTTTTTTTTTAAACTAGAATCTTTCTTCATAGTCCTGGGAATACCCTTAATTTTTATATTAGAAATTGTCTTTTCCACACCTTTAGTTGTTATTTCAGAAAAAAATAGCAGAAAATAAACAGTGGGAATTTAAAAGTGAAAGCCTATATCCTTTTTGTAAATGAATAGAGGGTATGTATATAGATATGTGTGTGTGTGTGTGTGTGTGTGTGTGTCTGTGTGTGTCTGTGTGTGTGTGTGTGTGTGTGTGTGTCTGTGTGTGTGTGTGTCTGGGGGTGGTTTCTAAGGGAAAATCTTTCGGATGGTGTCCGCGAACTTCCTTTCCTTTTTGGTCACCTATCCCTCTGGAAAGCTGCTCAAAGTGCAGAGTTGTGGGCGAATTCACAAACACCTAAAATTGGGGGTTGAAATTTCGTGGCACCGGGAGCCTTTCTGGAGTCCAGGTTCCTTGGGACATGGCTCTCTCCTGTAGGAACAGAAGTGACGTCCAGTTCTTTTGAGGTAAAAGGAGTGGCAGATATCCTCCACTAGGCTCTCCCGATGCAGCCCTGTGGTCCAAGAATTTCCCTCAGGATCACTCCCGAAAGTCTCGGAGTGTGTGGAATGCAGCGCACGTCTTTCTTGAAGTTTAGATACAGTTAGACGAGTGGAATTCTTCAATGTTGAAGCAGAGGATTAGCTCTTCCGGGACAAGTATTCATTGCTGGGGCATTGGATATCATCAATGGCTTCTGTTTTCATCTTTTTCTCCCTTTCAAATTTTTTATTTAAGTATAACTGACATATAGCACTGATATTAGTTGTTGTAGTCTTAATGTTTACAAGAGGTCGCCCGGCTTACAGACCGGAAAAGTCAAACGCCAGACTCGTTGCCCTGACTTACTAACTTCCCCATGACCGAGTCTTGTCAGCTTTCCCGCAGGGTCTGCCTGACTTCACACTCCTTTCTAGTCTGTTGTCATGTCATGACCTTCCCTTTTCAGGCCCCTTCAAGAAGAGCTCTTTGATTCCTGTCCCCCAATTCCCTTCAACTTCCTCAGTCATGGGGTGCGTTTCTGCAGAATTTTGTGGTATGAAATGAAGGTTTTGTAGGTCCTGGTGCACACGCGCCCTGGCCAACACGTTACCAGTTCTTACTGCTGCCCGGGGACCCACGTGCCACATTGTCGGAAGGCCCCACCATACCCACAACCCTCAGGGAGCTGCTCCAGGGGGGTGACTTTGACCTCAGCACTTGAGCAGAGAGAGAACTTGGGTTTGGAGTTCTCCTGCTACGTGGTACCCTGATGGTGTGCGCCCTGCCACTCCAGCTGAGGCTGGTCCAAGTGACGGAAGTCTCTGACCCATACCAGTGAGGACCTGTCTGCAAAGGAAGACAGTTCCTCATCCTTAGTGCCAAGCTCAGCTCTGAATGTGGGCTCCTGAGGGGGCAGGCCCCGGGGTTCAGCATCTTCACTGTCACACACATAGTCCGGGACACTTGGCGGGCTCAAGCCAGCCAGGAGAGGAGCGGTGGTGTTCCACATCATGGAGCCAAGCACCCTCCAACCCACCTTCCTTGAAAACCCCAGACAGAGGACAGATGCTTGTTTTGCTGCCAACCTGCCCAACACAGGATCTGAATCCACAACTTTTTTTTTATAGCATTGAGGCACGTTCTAAGGTGGGGGACCACCTTCATTCCTTCCAGGGAACCTGCTGCATCCTTCTGAGTGGGGGGCTCCAAAGAGAACCCCTCCATGTGATGCACAGGCATTCCTGCTTGCCCTTCTGGGAAGGATGTTCCAAGGTAGTTTGCTTACTACTCTCTTTCTAGAGGAATGTATTGAAACATTTGGGGGTACCTCACTCCATAAATATTTGAGGTTTAGTCTTTGACAATGCATTGTGGCAACCTTCTAAGGAGAAGAGCATCATTTACTTAGAGAAGTCTCAAGCCCAGTGCCCTATGAGCGTACACCGTCTTTGAGATGGACAGAGGACCACTGACAGTGAGGATGATCAAGGAAAATGTATGTTATGTTCAGCAGAGTAACTGACACAAACCCTGTGCTCAATAAAAATAAGTAATTATCGTGGTTTGGTATTACTTTCCACTATAAAAGACATCATCTTCACTCTGGGGGAGTAAAGTCAAGGTGATGGATACATTCACACTAGGTAGGAGTTCTGCCATAGCTGGTTGTGGTGTTGGAGCAATTCTGTCTCTTTATCGATCACTGAAAATTTGGATGTTGAAACGACCAAAGGTCAAAGATGCCATTTGGACTAATAATTTATGTCTGTCTACCATTTTGAACCATATTAAGATCAGGAGACATAACAGATGAGGAATTCCAAAATTACGTGTACAAGTAAAACCAACTACAAGCGCAGTAAGTTAAAGTTCAGTGGGCACAGGTGCAACCTCCCTCACCTGCACCAGGAGAACAAACAGAAGAGAACATGGGAAATGATCATGCTGGTCGTGGGCTTTATAGAAGGAACTCCAATCCACAGTATTCCAGAAGTTCAAATTGCGTTTAGAGAGTGTTAAGAAGAAAGGAAGCTGTGACACTAACGTTTGTATATCAAGTTCCAGCAGAGACTGTGAAAGAACCTTGATATCAGCTTCAGTGCTTACATACAGAGAAGCTGTGGTTAGGTCAGCAATGCGATTTTTCGCAGGAGCCTAACTTGCCACGGCAAATAGGAAGGAAATCGTGTTCGCTTTAAGTAAGAGTGAATGTTTTGTTGAGGAAAATGCAGAGAATCAGAAAAAGGAAAATGCAGAGAATCCAGGTATTACAGAAAGCCACAGCGGAGAATTGACTTTGAATGTTTTTCTTTGCCTTTTGCTTTAAGGGGTGGAGGGAAGAATGTGTTGTGGTTGATGCCCGAGATCAATATTTACCATGTACCATACTTGGCTCTATCCTCCATATAAAACCATTAATTTTTTTAAGCATCACCAGATATACAAAAAAATGAAGCTGGAAAATACAGGAGCCAAAGAGTATATTGTGGAAATTTGTTACTGTTTCTTGATAACACAAAATCGTAACAACAACAAAAACAACAAAATCAATGCTCTTTTCATCTGATGCTTATCAAAGGAGAAAGGCTCTCAGTTTTATCAGGAGCCAACTTCACCCTTTGTGAGGTATCCTGTCGTTTTCTTTCCCCAGGAGCCACAAATGCCTATCTCATCATTGGCCATATTGCCCTATTTTCTATTTACTATTAGTGCATATTTTAGAGTGGTGGTAAGCATTGGCACATTTTATTGTGCTGATGAACAATGTTGGACTGCTAGGTGAAATGTCTGGTCAACAGTGATTTCTTTCTTTTCTTCTGCATCTTTTAAATTTTCTTCCGGACATCTAGAAATGAAAGTCCAGGATGTCAAATCATATGGAGGCTTGATTCTTTTCCTATACCTTCTGAGTTGATGAGTTAAGAATGTAATAGAAGATGTTACTCATCACACAGAAACACAAATTATGGATGTTGCAAAACACAACCCTCTTCAAATACTTAAAGAACATATTCAGCAATCATTGGGATTTAAAGTCAGCAAATATTGTTCTCTAAAGACATGAAATTTTGATCCTTGAACTTGAAGGAGCGACAATCCAACAGTTAGTTCAACTGACCAAGAGTTGTGGCCCCCAAGTTGCCCACCTATGTCGCTGAAGAGTAAAAACCAACCAAAGGATGGAAATGAAGTTTCTCCAGACTTCAACCGACCATAGACAAAGACTTACGGCTGTCTCTACATTGTGGTGGACATGACAATGCTAAAGCAATATGTGGGGCATGTGGAGAATCTAGAGAGAGTTTATAAATGTTGACTAAGTTAAAATGCATTATTTTAAGCTGATTTCTGAGTCTTTAAATTAAGCCATTGGGTTGGATTACCTCTATGTATTTCCTTTACATAATTTGTTCATGATAAAATAATTATGAAAACATGATATGACTTTCTGGTGTTCAAGATTAGTTTTCTGTTAGGATGTTTGTAATCCTATCTGAGTTAGAGGGGTTAGAGGCAGTCTCAGCCTGAAAGGTAAAACTGTGATATGTTTTATTTTATTTTATTAATTAATTAATTTATTATTTATATCTCCAAATTTTATTTAAAATCTAGTTAGTTAACATATAGTGTAATATTGGTTTTAGGAGTAGAATTTAGTGATTTATCACTTACATATAACACCCAGTACTCATCAGAGTACTCTTCTTAATATCTATCATCCATCGAGGTCATCCCCAACCCACCCTTCTCCATCAACCTTCAGTTATTCTCTATTCTTAAGTCTCTTATGATTTGATTCTCTCTCTCTCTTTCTCTCTTCTCTGTTTTGTTTCTTAAATTCCACCTATAAGTTAAATCCTATGATATTTTTCTTTCTCTGGCTGACTTACTTAGCTTAGCAAGATACACTGTAACTCTATCCACATCTTCTACGAGATTTCATTCTTTTTGATGGCTGAGTAATATTCCCTTGTATATATACCACATCTTAGCCATTCATCAGTTGATGGACACATGGGTTCTGTCCATAGTTTGGCTATTGTTATTATCGTTGCTATTAACATCGGGGTGCATGTACCTCTTTGAATCTACTGTTTTTCCTTTGGGTAAATACCTAGTTGTGCAATTGTTGGATCATAGTGTAGTTCTATATTTAACTTTTTGAGGAACCTCCAAGGTGACTACATTATGACTACATTCTCACCAAAAATGCAAGAAGAGTCCCCTTTCTCTGTGTCCTTGCCAACATTTGTTGTTTCTTGTATTGTTAATTTTAGCCATTCTGACATGTGTGAGGTGGTATCTAATTGTGGTTTTGATTTATATTTCCCTGATATGAGTGATTTGAGCATTTTTTTTCATGTGTCTATTAGCCATCTGAATGCTTTCTTTGGAAAAATGTCTATTCATATCTTCTGCTCATTTCTAAATTGGATTATTGGTTTTTCAGGTGTTGAGTTTGATAAGTTCTTTATAGGTTTTGGATACTAACCCTTCATCAGATATGTCAATTGCAAATATATTCTCCCATTTTATAGGCTGCTTTTTAGTTTTGTTGATCATTTCCTTTGTGGAGTAGAAGCTTTTTATCTTGAAGTCCCAATAGTTCATTTTTTGCTTTTGTTTCCCTTGCCTCCTGTGAAGTGTCTAGTAAGACGTTGCTACATCTGAGGTCAAAGAGGTTGATGCCTGTGTTCCCTTCTAGGATTCAGATGGTTTCCTGTCTCACATTTATGTCTTTTATCCATTTTGAATTTATTTTTGGTAATTTTATATTTTGGTGTATGGTATTAGAAAGTAGTCCAGTTTCATTATTCTGCATGTTACTGTCCAGTTCTCCCAACACTATTTATTGATGAGACTATCTTTTTGACCATTGGATAGTTTTTCCTGTTTTGTCAAAGATTAGTTGATCATATAATAGTGGGTCCATTTCTGGGTATTCTGTCCTGTTCCATTGATCTGTTCCATTGTCGGGTTTTGTGCTACTATTATACTGTCTTGATGACTACAGCTTTGTCATATAACTTGAAGTCTGGAATTGTAACGCTTCCAGCTTTGCTTTTCTTTCTCAGGATTGCTTTGACTATTTGGTGTCTTTTGTGGTTCCATACAAATTTTAAAATTGTTTGCTCCAGCTCTGTGAAAAATGCTGGTGGTAATTTGATAAGGATTGTATTAAATGTGTAGACCACTTTGGGTGGGTATAGGCATTTTAACTATGTTTGTTCTTTTTGCTCTTCCTATACATGAGCATGGAACGTGTCCTCATTTCTTTTTTGTCCTCTTCAATTTCTTTCATAAGCATTGTATAGTTTTCAGAGCACAGATCTTTTACCTCTTTGGTTAGAATTATTTCTGGGCATCTTATTGTTTGGTAGGGTCGTAAATGGGATGAATTCCTTGATTTCTTTTTCTGCTACTTCATCATTGGTATATAGAGATGCAAATGATTTCTGCAAATTGGTTTTATACCCTATGACTCTGCACTATTTATGTATTAGTTCTAGCATTTTTTTGATGGAGTCTTTCAGCTTTTCTACATAGAGTATCATGTCATCTGCAAAGAGTGAAATTTTGACTTCACACTTGGTGGTTTGGATGACTTCTATTTCATTTTTTCCCTGATTGCTGAGGCTAAGAGTCCCAGTACTATGTTAAGTAGTAATGGTGAGAGTAGATGCCCTTGTCTTGTTCCTGACCACAGGGGAAAGGCTCTCATGTTTCCCTCATTGAGTATGGTATTAGCTGTGGGTCTTCCATATATGGGCTTTATGATGTTGACGTATGTCTCATCTATCCATACTTTGTTGAGGAAAGGATATTCTATTTTGTCAAATGCTGTTTCTGCATCTATTGAGAGGACCATATGGTTATTTTTTCTTTCTTTCTTTTATTAATATAGTGTATCACATGTATTTATTTGCAAATGTTGAACAACCCCTGCAGCCCAAACTTAAATCCTGCTTGATCATGATGAATAATCCCTTTAACATACTATTGGGTTTGAGGAGCTAGTATCCTTTTTTTTTTTACATACGTGTTCATCAGCGGTATTGTCTGTAATTCTCTTTTTTGGTGGGGTCTTTGTCTGGTTTTGGGATCAGGTAGTGCTGGCCTTGTAGGATGAAATTGGAAACTTTCTTTCTAATTCTATTTTTTTTAGGGGGGGGACAGTTTAAGAAGAATAGGTATTAACTCAGCTTTTGTTTGTTGGGAGATTTTTGATTACTAATTCAATTTCTTTGCTAGTTTTGGGTCTGTCCAATTTTCTATTGCTTCCTGTTTCAGTTTTGATAGTTTGTAAGTTTCTAGGAATTTGTCCATTTCTTCCAGATTGCCCAGTTTGGTGGCATATAATTTTTCATAGTATTCTTTTAAAATTGTTTCTATTTCTGTGGTGTTGATTGTGATCTCTCCTCTTTCATTTGTGATTTTATTTATTTTAGTCCTTTCTCCTCTTTTTGATAAGTTTGGCTAGGGGGTTCATCAATTTTATTAATTCTTTCAAAGAACCAGCTCTTAGTTTCATTGACCTGTTCTACTGTTTGTTTTTTCTATATCATTTATTTCTGCTCCAATCTTTATTATATCCTGTATTCTTCTAGCTTTAGACTTTATTTGCTATTCCTTTTCTACCTCCTTAAGGTATAAGGTTAGGTTGTGTATTTGAGACTTTTCATGCTTCTTAAGGTAGGACTACTGCAATATACTTCCTTCTTGGGACCACTCTTACTATATCCCAAAGATTTTGAGCTGTTGTGTTTTCATTTCATTTGTTTCCATGTATTTTTAAAATTTCTTCTCTAATTTCCTGGTTAACCCAATCATTCTTTAGTAAGATATTCTTTAATCTCCATGTATTTGTGGTCTTTCCAATATTTTTCTTATGGCTAACCTCAAGCTGCATAGCACTGTGGTCTGAAAATATGCATGGTATGATCTCAATCTTTTTGTACTTAGTGAAGGCTGATTTGTGACCCAGTATATGACCTATTTGGGAGAATGTTCATGTGCACTCAAAAAGAATGTGCATTCCTCTGCTTTAAGATGAAATGTTCTGAATATATCTGTTAAGTCCATCTGGTATGGTGTGTCATTCAAAGCCATTGTTTCCCTTGGAGGACATTAGGAAAAGGAAAGGAAAAGTGAAGGGGGGGCATTCAGAGGGGGAGACGAACTATGAAAGACTGTGGACTCTGAGAAACAAACTGAGGGTTTGTTAGAGTAGGGGTGGGGGTGAGGGGATAGGTGAGCCTGTGGTGGGTATTCAGGAGGGCATGTATTTATTTCATGGAGCACTGGGTGTTACACATCAACAATGAATCTTGGAACACTACATCAAAAACTGATGATGTATTTTATGATGACTAACATAACACAATAAAAAAATCAAAACATAAAAAAAAAAAGGAAAAAAAATCAAAACAAAAAACAAAGCCATTGTTTGTTTCCTTATTAATTTTCTGCTTAGATGAACTGTCCATTGCTACAAGTGGGGTGTAATATTGTGTTATTATCCATGAGTTTCTTTATGTTTATTATTTTAGAAGATTTTATTTATTTATTTGACAGAGATCACAAGTAGGCAGAGAGGCAGGCAGAGAGAGAGAGGGGGAAGCAGGCTACCCACTGAGCAATGTGGGGTTTGATCCCAGGATCTTGGGATCATGACCTGAGCCAAAGCCAGTGTCTTTAACCTACTGAACCACCCAGGTGCCCCTATGTTTGTTATTAGTTGGCTATATATTAGGGTGCTCCCAAGTTGGGGGCATAAATATTTGCATTTGTTAGATCTTCTTGATGGATAGAGCCTTTGATTATGATATAATGCCCTTCTTCATTTCTTGTTATAGTCTCTAGTTTATTTTTATTTTATTTTATTTTTAAAAATATTTTACTTATTTATTTGTCAGAGAGAGAGAGAGAGAGAGAGAGTAAGTACAATCAGGGGGAACAGCAGGCAGAGGGAGAAGCCAGCTCCCTGCTGAGCAAGGAGCCCTATACAGGACTTGATCCCAGAACCCTAGGGTCATGACCTGAGCTGAAGGCAGATGCTCAGTTGACTGAGTCACCCAGGCCTCCCTAGTCTCTGGTTTAAAATCCAGTTTGTGTGATAGCAGTAGAGCTACTCCAGCTTTTGTTGCATCCCATTAACACAATAGATGGTGCTCCAGTCCTTCACTTTCAGTTTGTACATATCTTTAAGCCTTAAATGAGTCTCTTGTAGGGTCTTTTTTTAAAAAAATCCATTCTGATACCCTATGCCTTTTGACTAGAATATTGAATACATTTACATTCAGAATGATTACTGAAAGATATGAATTTTGTGTTACCTGTAAAGTGGGTGTTTCTGGTGATATTCTCTGTCTTTGTTGCTTTCAGTCTTTTTTTTTTTTTTTTTCTTCGCTCAAAGAGTCCCCTTTAATTTTTATTGTAGGGCTTGTTTAGTGGTATGAACTCCTTTAGCGTTTCTTTGTCTGGAAACACCATCTCTCCTTCTATTCTGAATGACAGCATTGCTGGATAAAGTAGTCTTGGCTGCATATTTTTCCCACTCCACATGTTGAATACATCATGCCACCTTTTTCTGGCCTGCCAAGTTTCTGTGGACAGATCTACTGTGAACGTAATCTGTCTCCACTTGTAGGTTAAGGACTTTTTTCCCTTTTACTGCTCTCAGGATTCTTTCTTTGACTGTGTATTTTGTGAATGTTACTATGACTTGTCTTGGTGATGGTTAGCTTTTGTTGAATTTCATAGGCATTCTCTGTGCTTCTTAGATTTTGATGTCTGTTTGTGTTTCCAGATGAGGGAATTTTCAGCTATCATAATGTCAAATAAATCTTCTGCTCCTTTTTCTTTCTCTGTTCCTGGGACTCTTATAATATGAATGTTGTTATGCTTTTTTTAAAAAATATTTATTTATTTGAGAGGCAGAGAGAGAGAATGAAAGAGAGAGAGCATGAGAGAAGAGAAGTCAGTGGGAGAGGCAGACTTCTGCTGAGCAGGAAGCCCGATGTGGGACTCGATCCCAGGACTCCAGGATCATGACCTGAGCCAAAGGCAGAGGCTTAACCAACTGAGCCACCCAGGCGCCCCTGAATGTTGTTATGCTTTAAGGAGGTAGTGAGTTCTCTAAGTCTACATGCGTGATCCAATACCTTTCTTTCCCCTTTTTTAGCTTTACTATTTTCCTTAATTTTATCTTCTGTATCACTTATTCATTCCTCTGCTTCATCCGTCCTCATTGTTCATGCACCCAATTGCTTGGCATATTGGTCACAGCATTTTTTTTATTTCAGTGTTATTAGTTTTTAATCACCTTATCTCTGCAGTCAGGGACTCTTTAGGGTTTTCTCTGCTTTTCTCAAGCCCAGCTAACATCCTTACAATTATTGTTTTAAATTCTGGTTCAGAGATCTTACTTTTATCTGTATTGATTAAATCCCTTGTTGTGACTTCTTCCTGTTCTTTCTTTTGGGCTGAATTCCTCTATCTTTTTACTTTGTCTGGGTGACTATGTGTGTGTGTGTGTGTGTGATTGTTAGGAAAGACTGTTGCATTCCTGCTCCTGAGAGTAATGGCTATATTAAGAAAGGTCAAAAAAGAAAAAAAGAAGAAGAAGAGGAAGAAGCAGCAGCAGCAGCAGCAGCAGCAGCTAGATCCTAGGTGTGTTTTGGTTTGCTTGTTAAAAGAAGCTAGATATACATAAGTAAATACATGAATAAATACATACATTAACAAATAAATAAATAATACATTAAAAAACTAAAAATAATTTGAAAAAACTAGATCCTCTTTCTTCTAGAGCTGAAACTTTGCAGCACTCAGTGGTCAGTAGACTTGTTATGTGAGAGGGGCTTGTGCTGGTGTCTTTGGGGAGGATCCTGCTGCTCTGTTTCTCTGGTGGACATGTCTTAGTGGAGATGTCTGCAGGGTGCTGTGGGGCGGAGTTTGGTGTAAGCAGATTTAGTTCCCCTAGGTGGTGCTGTTTTGCTCACTAAAGTTGGTTAGTGCTGATGGGGGATGGGGAAGGGCATCACCCCACTCTCTCTTCCCCAGAGCAAGGAGTTCCCACTTGCTTTTCTTCAGGAAACCCTCAGAGGGGTAGACAATCACCCCTCTTATGTCCCCAGCTTCTACCAGATCCTTGCCTTTATCCTGCCTGCGTCCAAGCTGTCTGACTGCCAGGTGGCACAGTATTCCTTTTATTTCCCCCATCAACCACATGGCTGGCTTTTAGAGCCCAGCCATGGGCTCTAAATTTTGGAGATCCACCCAACGTGGACTTGTGCTGATCTTCTTGGGGAGGGTCTTGCCGTGCTTTTGCTGCTTTCTGGTTTGTCCCAGAAATTGATTACACAACCATGCAGTGATTTAGAGTTTATGGTAAAGCACAGCAAAAAGCTGACATCAAGGTTTGCTGCTTTCTTTCTTCCTATGCTAGAGAACAGGACAGCTCAACGCAGCCCTCTGGGTTTTTTTTGTCTCCAGACAGCTGTGCTGCCACTCCCAAATGCACTCCAAGAAGGGGGATATTTCTCCCTATGCAACCCAGGGGATCCTCAGACCATGCTACCCACTCCTGGCTCCCTGCCCTCCTTCCCACAGGAACACTGACACGCCCACCAGACACAGGAACCTGGCTATCACACTGACCTCCAGAACATCAGACTTTGCCCTCTGCTGCTTATAAAGAACATGCAGTATTTAGTCCCTGTCCTTTTCTCAGTCAATAGTTTTGGGGTAGAGTTTTTCTTCGGCAAACCCCTGTGCTTTGATTCTCTGTCTCTCTCACTCCTTTCTCTATGAGCAGAGGACCCTGTACTTTCCTCCCCCAAATCAACTCTCTGTAGCTCCTACCCTCCATGAGGAAGCCACTTTTTCAGACTTAGTTGTGCAGTTTTGCTCTGTCAGTCCTCAGATCAATTTCTTGTGTGTTCAAAATGATTTGATATTTTACTAGAGTTCAGGGGACTAGAGACCCCTACTCCTCCACCATCTTAACCTATCTCTTTACTATTTATTTGTAACGTCTTCCACTCAGTGTTCTCTTGGATCTATCTTTCTAACTGATTGAGCTCCTGTGACTCCTCACAGTCTTATTCTATAATTTTCAGTCACTTTCACTTATGAAGATATTTTAATTTTGTTTTTTAATACTCTGTAAGATGACACTAACATACATATATGTACACAAACATATATACTTTGCTACATACATGTGATCACTCATCCATCCACAAATAAGTAAGGCAGGAAGAAACTCTCTTCCTTATTAGAATTGCCATACAATAAATGTGGAAGGAATAAGGGGGTTATAAAATTATCAGTGGTTGCTAACCTAGTGGGTGGAAGTTTGATGAGAAACAGGTTATGCACATAACAAAGTAGCACCCTACAAATTACTTATAAATTACAAAGGAAAAATAATACTATTATAATGCTGAAGCCTGGCAGACACAAGTGATCTAACTGACATCATTTATGTTGAGACAAAGCAAGGTCATGGTGTCTGATGTGATAAACAGAACTTCCTCGATCTGTGATGGAATTACATCCTAACAAACCCATCATAGGTTGAAAATATTGTAACCGAAAACACACTTACTACACCTAGCCTACCGAACATCATAGCTTAGCCTGGTCTACCTTAAAAGTGCTCAGAATAATTATGTTGGCTTAGAGGTGGGTAAAATCATCTAACACAAAACCTCTTTGATAGTAAAGTGCTGACTATCTCATGTAATGCATTGAATTCTGTACTGAAAGTGAAAAACAGATGGTTGTGTGGATGCAGATGGTTGTCAGTGGGTTGTTGACCCTCAAGATCACTGGCTGACTGGAAGCTATGGCCACCCAGCATCATGGGAAAGGATCAACCATGTGTTGTTGGTGGAAAAAGATCAAAATTCGAAATTCCAAGTATGATTTCTACTGAATACTTATTGTTTTTTCACCATTGTGAAGTGAAAAATTCCCAGTCAATCCATAACTAGTTGGAGGCCATCTGTCCTTAGAGGGACACAACGTTCTTTTTGTATCTTCATACCAGTAACACATAACCTGAATCTCATCTTAAGAAAATACCAGATAAGCACAAATTGTGGAACTTTATACAAAATAAGCAGCCTGTAATCTTCAAAAATGTGAAGGTCAAGAAATCTGAAGAAACTCTTCCAGTTTAAAGGACACTGAAATGACATGACAACAAAGTGCATGACTCCGGGATGGAGCCTGCCCTGGGAAGAAAAGGGGGGTGATTATAGGAATCTGCTGTGCACTGGATGTCCATATTAAATGCCATAATTCTAATAATTTTTCTGTCTATGTAAAACATGTCTTTATTAGAAAATATATGCTGAAGTATTTAAAAGTAAAGAAGCAAAGTGTCTCTAACCTATTCTCAGTTGGTACAGAAGAAAAGTAAAATATCTATCTATCTATCTATCTATCTATCATCTATCATCTATCTATCATCTATCTATCATCTTTCTACCTATGGAGAGAGTAGTAAATGACCAATGGTAAACGATTGATGCATCAGGCTAAAGAGGTTGTGGGAGTCCCTTTGTATTACTTCTAAAACTATTTTGTAATTTTCAAGTTGTGTCAAAATACTAAAAACCAATGTAACGATCTTACTCTTTTATAGTTTTTTTAACATTAAAAAATTATGTTCTGCTTGAGCACCGTGTTTCCCACCTAAGTCAGCAGCGAGCACTTACGTTGACTTTGCGTCCCGGCACATCTGTTCTTTCCTTTACTCATCTTGACAGTACAAATAGGGTTGAATTTGAGCTTTTAGTTTCAAAAATCAAACTGGGGTTATTCAAAGCCATGAGGATAGGATCAAATGACTTTTTTAATCATAAAATTCTTGCCACAAAACCTTTCTGGAAGAGTTTCCTTTTCCAGCCCTTTATTGTATTACGATGGCATTGTTGTTTTAACTGCTCAGCTGCATATTGTCTGTCACATCTTTTAAAAAATATTTTACAGATATTTCACTCAGTCCAAGTCCTGCTAAGTCTAAGCTTCCTTTAATTTCCCTGCAGGATATTGGGAAGCTGGAAGGGTGTTAGAAGACTAACCTTTCAGCAGGACCAATTTGAAATATTAATGCTACATTTATCATTATACTGAGAAGAACTTGGCCAATATGTTAGCACAGCTGTTCTTAAATGAGGTACTTTCTTGTTTCCTCAAACTTAAGGCCATCCTAGTTTTGAAGGTTATAAGATAATAAACATATTACTATTACATATGTGGAACCACATGAAACTTTAAAGATGGGTTTAGTTAGAAGAGTTTTGAAGAGTAAATCTGTGCATGAAGTGCCCTCAGACAAATGGTGAAACAGATGTATCAGTCAGTTTTTGCTGTGGTGATGCTGCACTAAGAGATAAGCTCTTCTTAGTGGCTTGTAACAGCAAGGTGTATTTGCTGCCCCTGTTACACAGCTGGTAACAGCTGACTCCAAGGCTGTGGCTCTGTGCTTCTGTCACCATGTTTTAGGGTACTGGTAGATTTTGGGTCTGCTTTTCCTCCAGGAAGCACACTGAAGGAGTATCCTGCTCCTCTAAGATCTCTTTTCTCATGGCAGAGTGTAGAAATAGGAGAAAGAGTCATAAAATGCAATCAGATTTAATGCTTCTTTCTGTTCAGTCTCAGAAGAAATATTTGTTCACACCTATAGTTCAAAACATGTCATAACCCCAAGCCCCAAATTAATGGAAGCAAGAAACGTGCCAAGACTAGAGAGGGTAATGGACTATGGGCAATGCTACCTATCATCATGGTCCAGGCTTGAACATGCCTCCATCCCCAGCTTTCCTATAACACCTCCCTTGCTATTCCTTGCCACTTTGCCACCTAGGACTTAAAGCCCAGTCCTTCTTGTCAGCTCAGATCTATCTTGAGGTGTGCCTGCCAAATTCCATTTTCCACCATGTACCTATGGCTAGTTTCTGTGATGACTGACTGCATTTCTTACTGGGCCTTCCTGTTCTAGCCATCCCAGCTGACATGACAGGCACATGGATGAAGATATCACCCAGATATCTTACCAGGCAAGCCTTCAAATGACTTATGCCAAGTCACTCTCACCACTCCCACATGAGGGACCCCAAATGATAACCTCCCAGCAGAGCTAAGTCAACAGGTGAGATAGAACAAGTTAGTGTTTCAGGCTATGGGGTGGTTTATTAAGCCTCAACAGACTAACTTAACAAGTGCTTTAACTGGTTTGCTCTGATTTGTCCTTCACAACATCCTAAGAGCCAAGACGGTGATACCAAAGTTCCTTATTTATACAGGTGGCAAGTAAGTCTCAGAGATATGCTCAGCAGTGCACAGAATTTCATTTATCATTCTTGAGACTCTTCAACATAAGCAAATTAGTACCAGAGCATCTATAATGGCATAAGCCACCTTCTAGGGAACATCCTAGAATATAGTATTTAGGTTTTAATAAGTATTGAATGAAATATGATCCGTTTTATTAACCAAGAAGAAACAGTGATCTGTATAAGAAGTTTCTGCCATGTCAACTGCCAGAGCAAACAAACAGATGGCTGAGTATTTTATTTATCATTACTTCTTGGGCCATCAAAATTCTGAATTCTTTCATGTGTGCTGCAGCAGTGAGGTTAATTTTCCTTGACCTTGTCTACTTTTCAGCCACTGAGTGATTTGACTGCAGAAGTTTAATGTTCTCCAGACAAATTTTCATATAAAGTTTTGATCATAGACTTGTAGAAAGTAAAGAATTATTTCTTTACAGTAGGCTTGTCTGGTTCACATAACTCGAAATGCTTCCTGTACTACACTTTGAGGCTTTCATTGATCACCTCATTTATAGGTAACCAACCACATTTAAAATCTCAGATCCTGTTCTACGCCCACTGTGTTTTTTCCTCTTGGCACAGAAAGAATATATCAGTCAAATATATCAGTGCTAGTCATTTATAAAGGCTTTAGCCATCTCATTTAAGAATGAAAAATATGCTAAATACTCTCTAACTCTACCAAGTTTAGCAAATAAATTACACTACATAATGTTTTATTTTTAAAAATCCTCATAATATTGTTCTAAGATTAACACGTCAATTAATTTGAATCAAACAAATAAAAGTCCTGAACTAGCTGGATTTTATATCTAAATTGTTGGATAAAATATCTCAAAACAAAAGAAACCAGTCTGATGTATTTAATACCAAACTTCCAGAGATGTTTTGAAACTGCCTTTAGGTGCTTCCTATAGCTCAATTTTTTCTTGAAATTGTTCATATGTAAATGACTTTACTTGTCATTCTTAGTAACCACAGAATTCTTAGTAACCACAAGATTTGCATATGTTCACTTATTTTAAAAGGTATGAAGGCACATTTAAATTTTAGAAAGATTTTTCAGCAACATAGGTTAAAAAAAAAAAAAACCTCCTCAAGGTTTTGTTGATTTTCTTAACTTCAGTTAATTGAAGTTCTGAGATATTTTGGTGATTCTCAACCTTGCTGCAGATGAGAAACACTTAGTGTAAGTTCCAACCAGTGAATTCATTTACTATAAGCTTTCCAGGTCCAGAAAAATGAAATAGTACACATTTTCCTATTCTTCCCACTAAGTACTGCTGAAGACTCTGGACAGTATATACAGAACAAACAAGAAATGAGTGAACCCAAAATGGAATGAGCTAGAAGAAATGTATACCAAGACAAAGTATAGATCAACTTCTGAAAACCAGGCAAAGAAATATCAAAGCAGCAAGAATAAGTGACACCTTACCTAGTGGGGAAAACTACATGAATGACAGTAGATTTCTCATCAGAAACCAAGACAGCCAGGATAGTGTGTCTTCTCCCAATCCTGAAAAACAGTAAAATGTGTAGAAGCAGAAAGAGTGGTGGCTACCAGAGGCTGGGAGAGGAAAAGTGGGGTGTCATTGCTCAGGGAGGACAAAGTCTCAGTTATAGAAGATGAGTAAATTTCAGGGATCTCCTGGACAACATGGTGCCCTCACATTGTTAATGCAGTAACAATACTGCATTATAGGCTTAAACATTTGTTGAGAGAGTAGATCTCATGTTATGATTCAAAAGCAAAGAGACACAAGGAAATGTTGGAGCATGATGGATATGTTTATTACTTGTTTATGGAGACAGTATCACAGATATATGCATATGCCCAAACTTATCAAATTGTATACATTAAAAATGCACAGTTTTTAGAATGTCAATTATAGGTCAATAAAGTTGTAAAAAGAAAAAAAAAAAACAGAAAAAAAGGAAAGGAAACATAGAGACCAGAAGGTAACAGCATGCATTGTTTAAATGCGGGGAAAAAAAAAAAAAAAACTCTCAATCCACAATTCTATATCCAGCAAAAACATCCTTCTGGAAGGAAAAAGTCTCTTCAATAACTGGTGCTGGGAAAACTGGGCAGCTATATGTAGAAGAATGAAACTCGACCATTCTCTTACACCATACACAAATATAAACTCAAAATGGATAAAAGACCTCAACATGAGACAGGAATCCATCAGAATCCTAGAGGAGAACATAGGCAGTAATCTCTTCGATATCAGCCACAGCAACTTCTTTCAAGATATGTCTCCAAAGGCAAAGGAAACAAAAGTGAAGATAAACTTTTGGGACTCCATCAAAATCAAAAGCTTCTGCACAGCAAAGGAAACAGTCAAGAAAACAAAGAGGCAACCCACGGAATGGGAGAAGATATTTGCAAATGACAGTACAGACAAAAGAAGAAAATAAAATATTTTCAGATGAAGAAAAGCTGAAAGAATTTGTTTCCAGCATATATTCCCTAAAATAATGGCTAAATAAAACTCTTAGAATAGAAAGAAAATAATAAAAAAGGAAACTTGGAATATCAGGAAGAAAAAAGAAAATTAGAAAAAGCAAAAATTTTCATACAATACGATAAGCTTTCCTTTTCCCTTGAGATTTCAATTGTTTGAGTAAGGTAAAAATTGTTAACACTGCCTGATGTGGATCTCAAGAAATACAGAGGAAATATTTAAGATGATTATATTATAAATGAAAGAGTATAAAGGAACCAAAATGGAGGTACATTTCCATGCTTCCCTCTAATGGGTAAAATAAAGACTGGCTATGATGAGTCATGTCTGAATAGCACAGCACCTAGACCAATCAATAAAAGGGCTAATCAAAGATATACAGTCAAAATACTATGAATACATAAAAATGGAATTATAAAAAAATTCCAGTAACCCACAGGAAGGCAGGAGAAATAAACAAACCCCATATGAAACATATAAACCAAAAACCAATAACAAAATAGAGGCATACATACAACCCCAACATATCAATAATTATATTAAATGTAAAGAATCTACACACACCAATGAGAAGACTGGCAGAGTATATTAAAAGAATTAATGTCTCGACTATATGCAAGAGCATTATGCTGAGGGAAAACAAAAACAAAAACAAAAACAAGCCAATCTCAAAAGATCACATAGGGAATGATATCATTTTTTTTTTTAGGGAAGGATATCACATATATAACATCTAGAAACATCAAAATTATGGAAATAGGTAACAAATAAGTGGCTTTAGGGGACAGGGATGGGATTGACTATAAAGGATTGACTATTGCTGTCTCTAGCATGACAGAGAGCCTCGTGCTGAAGGGTTAGTTCCGTATCTCAATCATGGTGCTGGTTCCAGGAATGTAGACACATTATAAAATGACATAGAACTATATGTATAGGGCATAGAACACATTATACCAAGGTCAGTTTGTTGTTTTGATATTGTGTTGTAAGATGTATGCTTTGAAGGAAGCTTTGTGAAGGATATATGGGATCTCATTGGTCTACCTTTCAACTTCCCATGATTCTACAAAATGTTTTTTGGAATCCACTGAGGTTATAATAAGAGCAACTACTTTGTGGTATTTTTAGCTGTGGATTTCTTTTAAATTTACCCTGCTTGGGGTTGTTTGGGTTTGGTGGTTCTATGGACTGAGTCTTCTATCAGATCCCAACTGTCCGTCCTTATTCCTAAGCATTGCTTCCACTACAATTTCTTTCTCTTATTCTGTGGGCCAGGGAAATAGATTACCACCCACCTTATTCCAAGCTTCTGTGCCTCTAATTTTCTGTCTGCTAGTTCTTGGCCTGCTGGTTGTCTGAGTCTTCTGTTAGTCCTTCTTGCTCTGCTCTGTCTCATGGTGTCCTGGATGATGGCAGCCTGCGGATCCCAGATTCCTGGAATGGTTAAGTTCTTGGTGGATTCACTACAGGAGGGGGAAAGCATGGGCAAAGCTAGGACATTCCCTATTTTCATTTAGATAGTCTCTGGCAAAAACTATTTTCTCCTTGATTCTGGCTCTTGCTGGGAAAGCATGCTGGGCTTCCTTCCAGGAGCCCTAAGCTGCTTTGATCTTCTGGTTGGGCATGTTAGCAGCTTCTCACCATTGCTAAAGTCTGGGCTGCCTCACCATCTCCTGTTTGGATCCCCATATTTTTCTGACTGTGTAATCATTTCCCTAAATACTTAAGGGGGATCTCTGTTTTTCTGATGGAAACTTCTCTTTTCTATCTCACTGTTATAGACATTTTCCCCCAATCATCTTTCAGCTCTAATCTGCTGTTAAATTAATTCCCTGAGTTCTTCTAGTGTTTGTGTCTCAAATTTGTAGTTGGTCCATCTTAACATCTGTTACTACTTTTTACAGTTTCCAGTTTTGTATCCCAAATTTTCAACTTAGCTCTTAAGTTCTTGAACAGAAGTCAGCATTGGAGAGCCTTTGATAATTCCAATATCTGCAGTTATCATAGGGATGCTTCTCTTACCTGCTGTTTCTGTTGGCTCTGTCTCACAATGGATTATCTCCTCATGTGCTTGGTCATCTTTAATTTTAGGGTATATATTCTGTTTAGAAGTTATTGATAGAAATCTGGAGACTTTTCTTTTTTCACTTCTGGCAAGTTTTAAGGGCCACTAACTACCTGGAATCATCTCATTTTAAGTACTTTGGGTCATCCAGACACTTTGAATCTGACCTATGATCTGTGAATGGAATGACTTATTTATGGTGTATTCTGGCTCTCACAGCAATATTCTTGGAGTTCTAGACCAAGGTTAGGGTAGTATATTAGGGTCCCTCCCAGTGCCATGCCCCAGACTTGAAGTTTTGTTCTATGAGTAGGCACCAAATCTCAGCTCAGACTTTCACATGTGTCTTCCATTTTAGCATCTACTCCCAGAGAAGAAGTAGATGCATAGCCTTATTATTTCAAGGTCCCTGCTTTCCATGTTTTGGAATGCTTGGTCTAATTTTTTGCTTTCTGTTGTGTGACCTCTAGATCTCCCCTTACCTGAAGTAGAATCCATACCTTGCTCCTCAATAAAGCACACACTACCCTAAGCATACACATAGGAAATAACTAAGAATGAAACATTAGCCTAGGTATTGGAGTCTATCTCAGTGATTTATGGGTTGAGAGAGGTCACAATCAGGTTGGCCTTGAATCAGTCCTGGGAAAGACAGTTTCAGAACCACAGTGTTATCCACCTGTGAAACGAGCAGAGGGAGTGCATGCTATCCAAGCTCCTGCCAAGGGGTCAGTTTGTATTATCCTATTATTTTAAATTGTGGAATGTTTCAGTTGTGCTAAAAAATCTATGGAAACTTCTACAAAATCCTGGATATGTCTACCAGTAAGAAACAGGAGTAATTTCTGGATTCTATAGTATGGCCCAGTCCATGTTTGCAGCTTCTTACGTATGGGACAGAACACCACCTAATTCTGTAATGACCCCATGTCCTAAACGGTGCACCACAGCTGGCCTTCTGACCTAAATGCCTAGCTGCCATGGAGTATTAAGTAAAACTGATACTCCTTTAAGTCATTTGCCCAGGGTATGACTGAGCCTATACCACAAGTCTGTGCCAAAGAATACTTTTTCACAGTTCACAATAGCGAGAGAAAATAAAGGACTGACTTGGTATTCACCCATCTGGTCAGTTTATCGTGAGCCATTAAGAGGGAGGTATGTTCAGTACAGCTGGAAATGAGCTGAATGTTAGCTGAAGAAGTCCAGGCAACTGTCCAAATGAGCATTAGGTATACTGAAAGTCAGGAATGCTCATTTCTGCTGAACCCGTTGCTGTGTCCGGGCTGCATTCCTTTATGGTTCTTCAGATTTACGTGGAAGTTAATTCATCTTAACTGTTCAGACCACTCAGTTTGAGGTAAGTTGGTTTCCTCAAATGTCTCTAACCCAATCTTGGTTTATGGGGTATGGTTTTTCTTAATACATGTGGCATCTTCTTTCTTCCTTACTTTTTTCAAGGAAAATCACATAATATATTCAGCAATTTCAAGGAAACATTGTGGCTGGGTAGCTAATGGAGAAGCTGCCTCGTACGCACAGCTGGCTAACCTCAAGATATCTTGGAAATGGTGCATGTCCACAATAACAAATGTGGCTGTTCAATGATAAATTTATTTCCCCATCTGTGCAGAAATGGATATCTGGTGCCAGACCTTGATGACCTCCACTTCTATGGCCAAACTTCTAGTTGTTTCAGTAACAGTGTGGTGAACCGTACCGCAAACTTCTGACCTTTTAATACTGAAGACTCAGGCAAGCACATTTGGAGCTTAACTGTAGTTTGAGTGTGTATTTCTCTTTTTTTAAAAAAGCAAGCCTATTATAGACTTTGCTTTGTATGGGAGCGATTTTAACCAGTCAGCAGTCTTGCCTCACATGCTTTCCTTAAGAAAGTAACTAACTAGAGCTTCTATTCCTAGAATAAAGAGTGGATTAAAAAGCATAGTCACTGAAAATAAGGCAGGTAGCAGGGAGAGGAGAGATGTGGGTAATACATTAAGAAGGAAAACTTTCTGTTAGCTATCATGCCCCACGCTGTTGTGTATAATTATTAGCTGCAAAATAGCACAGCTTGAACATTATTATTGCGCATTAAAGAACATTTCACTTATAATTATGGAACGAAAAGAAGCGTTTGCAACTCACCTACCGAAGCATTAACTTTGTGTATGTAAGAAAATAGTTTTAAAAAACCTCTTCATTAAAAATCTGCAAATATGTGACTTTCTTTTTCCATTGCATGGATCCTCTCTCTTTTTTTCCCCCTGACATGTTGAATTACATCTTAAACTTTTCTTTTAATTAAAAAGTAGCATAAAACTATAAGGGGGGGTGGAGGAAGCCAAAGGAAGGGGGTGGCCTGTGTGTTTGCCAGCCGAAATAAGTATTTGATACAGAGACAGGTTAGAAAGTGGAAAGGTAAGGCACAAAACATGTTCTTTCACACCAGCAGAATACCTCCGGGTGCTCAGCGGCAGCCACACGTGACTTTTTCTGAGTGGTGCTGATGAGTTTTGAAGAAGCAGATGCTATGGAAATCCACACATGCCAGTGGTGTGAAGGTCTTTGCAGCTGTGTTTCAAGGTCGGTCAAGGGAGGGTTTAACCATTCCCAACAATTCATTCTGCAAGTTTCCTGAATAACATCTTCCACGGGTGGACCCTCTAGAATGAAGGGACCCATGTGCCCCTGTGTATGTGCTCTATGTGTTTTCCTACCACTTGTATATGAAGACTCCCTTCCCATCACAGACATACACAGAGGGACTCTTGTCTGTCAGACACCGTGCCAGGCTCTGGGGGAGCAGTCAAGACTATCGTAAAGAAGAGCACACATCCAGATGCTTTATCCAAAAAGTGAGCACATGCATGGAGTTCACATGAGCAGAGTAGGTGAGGACAGACAGCAACAGCACCTGCCCCAGCAGACACACATGAGCACACACATGCACACAGAACAGACTCTTGTTTGATCTGTTTTTCTCCCCATGTTCGAAACACCCGGCTCCCAGAATACTCTGTCACACACGAGTGTTTTCCTCAGTATTCCTCACAAGGGCAACGGGAGTTCTGTGGGAAAGGACTGTATAAATGCAGTCAGAGGTGCAGTGCACCCCGTCCCTGCTGGAGGACCATGGCCCACCGGACCTGCCTGCAGGCTTTCGGAGGGGCTACTCACTAACAGAGTCCGGTCAGTGCAGCCTGTCTGGAGCAGCCTTGGGGTTGGGAAATACTGCTGAGGGGTCCATGGTACTGGGCGTGGGAGCTTCATCCAGAGCCTGATGCCCCCTCCTTGCCTTCTCAGGGCCTGGGGCCTTCACCAAGTGTGCATCCCACCACCTGTACACCCTCTGCTGCGGCGGCAACGCTGTTGGAACAAGGTCTTTCCTTCCTCTCTGGGGCGTGAGGGACAGCAAGCGAGGAGCTGTCTTTGGCCCATCCCAGGGCCTCCTCTCCACGTTCTAACGTGGCCTTAACTTGAAAATTCTCTATGCAGGAATAAAAATAGATACTTCCACACCTTGTTCATTCCTGTGTCCTTAGTGTCTAAAGTTCAGTTCTTGTTCGTTGACCAACACGTCGCAGTGCTGGTCTCCTCAATGGCCTGAGTTGTCTAGGAAGAAGCCCTCCAAGGTACCGTGTCTTGGGACAAATGCACACTTGAATAATGGGCATCTGTGACAGAGTGGGAGGGACACTGGTGTGGTTGGATGATCTAATTTGAACAGTAAGAGTCAGTGTTTGGGGAACATTTCCTACTTTTCAGGCAATGTACTAAAGGCTCAAAATACTTTATTTCCCTTGGTGCTTCTAAGACCCTTTGTGATGGGAGGGTCAGCATGTTCGTTACTTTAGGGATGAGGGAACCTAGTTAGAGGGAATCCACATGACCAGCCTGCATGGGCAAAGTCACCGTGACTCTAGGAACCATGGTCTTAAGCATTGTCTCTACTGGGGATGAAAGTTTGTTCAGTCAGAGACCAGGTTCATCACGCCCCATCCATCCCACCACGGCACAAGACATCATACGCCTAAGGGCTATGTGACCGCACGAATCCTATGACTGCTTCATGCCTCACATTGTAGAGCATTTGGAAAGGCACACGGCATTTGAAGCTGAAGGTCTCTTTACTGTAAATAACCACCTTTAGCTTGATTAACTCTGCATTCTGTAATTTTCAGCCCTACTGGGGAGTCAGGGCTTATGAACATGGAGGCTCAAAGGAATAATAAAAGAGTAGAAGACTGTGGTGTGTTAGCTACAGAGGAGGCAGTAAGAGTTGAGAGCAGAGAAGATGCGTCCACTGCATCGGGTGGCAGTGGAATGATATGTCATAAGGGAGGAGCCCAGTGTCATTGTTGATGGGTCTCCATGTGCAGTGCTTACTCAAACGCATTCCAGACTCAGCACATGGACTCTGAGTAAAATTTCCACATGTAAGTCTAATATATATATATATAGATAGATAGATCTATCTATCATCTATCTATCTATATTTTTTTTTGATCAAGACTTGAACAAAACTATGCAAACAAACCCACTTAGTAGCACCAGAAAATGTGTAGGAGTTTTTGCTCAAAGGACCAGCCATGATTTTCAAGTCGCATCCTGCCTTGACCTCCTGGTACAACTGCTGGTCCCGTGGTAAAGCCATGATAATCCCATGTGACCAATCAAGATAGCATTTCAAACTCACCTCTAAGCGGTCTCCGAGTGAACTGTAGACTAGAAGAACCATTTGACCCAAAAGTTAAGGTCAAAGGCGTCATTGTGAGTAGAAAAACCTGTTTTGAAATTAGCGAGTCTTTTAACATATTTCACTGAGAAATCAATTATACACTTCCTAAATGGATTGACACACTTCAGGGAGTGCAGTTGTTTGAGACAGCTGCATCTGCTGGGTCATAAAACAGACATGCAACAGTAGAGTCTCTAAATTAGGTAGAGCACGGCCCTCCATTCTACAAGAAGAAGAATGCAAAGGTGGACCTGCCCCAGCTTGGCTGTGACCTGAGAGGGTAAGGGAGCAGGCAGCACCAGCTTTCCGAGCTGAGACAAAGATGATTGTTCCTGGCACCCCATTGGACTCCGTTTTCGGCCCAGGGGTTGTCAACCTCATTCTCAAGGAACAGACGTTACTTACTCAAAATGTGGAGTTTTTTTTTTTTTTTTTTTTCATCTTTTTACACAGGTGAACCCAAGGAAGAAAGACACACAAAATGCATTATCTCTGTGTCACTCCACATGCCCAAAATCAGTTCTTAATCTTTCCCTGCCAACGTGGCTCCTTCCACAGTTTTCCTGTCCAGCATTTACCCAACAGTTCAAGTCAGAAACTTGATGTCTTTTTGGACTTGTCTGCTTCTCCCAGCTTACCTTCCAACTCCTCCACTTCGTCACAGTCCTGCGTTGCTCTGTTCTGAAGACCCTTCCCTCCACTATTCCCGTCACACCCTGTCACCTCCCTGCTTTCCTGCGTGGACTGGTTGTATTTTCTCCCCTAGCCCCACTCCCCAGTCCAGTTTCCAAGCTGTATCTAGAATGGACTTTACATGACATGTCACTGGTTCTCTGGCTACTTTCAGTTTTTGGTGCATCTTCTTCAACCTCAGCGTCAAGTCCAAAGTTCTTTCCAAGACTTAAAATGCCATGCGTGATCTGGCCTCTCTGTCACTGTAGTGTTGCCTTTTCCAGAATTCCTGTGTCATGCTAAACGTTTTAAAAAATAATTGTAGAATTACAGAAAAGTTGCAAGAATACTAGTGGGAATTCTCATGCACTCTTCACTTAGCTCTCTTTAATGTAAACTTCTTACATAAGCAAAATGAAAAATTATTCAAGCCAGGAAATTAGCACTGATGAAGTACTATCTTCAACCCTTATAGGAATATTGCCAATTTTCCCACTAATTTCCATTTTCTAGTCTGGGAACTAGTCCAGGATTGGGCTTTGCACGTAGAGCTCCCATATTTTCCTCTCCTCTGGTCTGTGAGAGGTCCTCAGGGCATCTTTGACTTACAACTCTGACCCTCGACGAGCACTGGCCGGTTATCTTATAGAATGCCCCTCCATTTGGATTTGTTGGCTGCTTTCAAGAGGAGTCTGAGTTTCTGCAGTTCTGGGGAGGTCTCAAGAGAGATGATCTGTCCTCAGTGCATTGTGGAGGATGTGGATGCTGATTGTCTCATCACTGATGATGTGAATTTGGATCACCTGGTTGAGGGGCGTCTGTCAGGTGTCTCCACTGTGAAGTTATCACATCTCTTTATCATTAATAAATATCTCATGAGGAGATAGTTTGGGATTATGCCTAATGGTGATTCTCTACTTGCCTTGTTCTTCTCTCATTTATTATTGGAAGTCTGTTCTAAGAGACAGCTAGTTCTTCCCTCCCACGCATTTATTTGTGCAGTGATTTATGTCAGCAGGAGCTCATGGACATTTGTTTTATTCTGGTTGCACTCTTGTGCAAATTGTCCGACTTGGTTTGGGAGTTTCTTCAAGCTGGCTCCAGGAAGGACCTTATAATTGAATGGGTGAGATTCACCACCAGTGGGGTTAACGGAGCAGCACAGTTTCACATGCAAGCAGGCTTCAAAAGCAAGCAAACAGACAAACAAAAACAGCAGCCCACTGTCCTTTGCAGCAGTGTCTCTCTGGAATTGTCTTCTTTCTCTGTAACTGGCAATCAGCTAATGGCACAAAAATAGAGGAAGGAATTTAGAACATTCTAGGTTTGCTAGGAGGCCTGTTTCTGACTTCCATCATGTATTTGCACAGTGAGGCAAAGAAGAGTGAGACGAAAATTTGCAATGGCACGGCTTCCCGTGCCCCACAAAACTCTGACTTGTTTTATGAATAATAATAATAATAATTGTATATAATAATATTATATATAGTTTATATTGTATAATACATTATATACAATGTATATAATATATAGCATATAACAATAATTGTATATATATATACACTATATATATATATATATATATATATATATATATTATATATTATACTGTATTTAGGGAGATTTCCAGGTGGGAGGAATAATTAAGTATTCTGAGTTTTAAAACTTATTTGGCTTGAAGAGTTCATATATGAAAGTACACATATACTCCATCTACACATAAGCTATGTGTAAAAACTACTATATACACTTGGGGATTTTAGAGAAGAAACATCTGCAGGTGCCCGCTGCTCCACCTTGGAGAGAGAACCCGGCCAGTACCGCCGGACCCACCGTGCGCCCCTCCGCATCCCCGTCCTCTTAGGCACCTTCCTGTGGGCGGCCGCGTGGAATTTTATGTTAATTTTTCTATTTTTTTTCAAGTTTTATCTGGTGTGTGAGTATGACTTGCTAAGCAAGAAATGGTGTAGTTTTGCCTATTTGGGGCCTTTGCATAAGTGGAACATGTACGTCTTCTTTCGACCAGGCTTCAGCAGTGCTGTGGCTATTCTCTTTGTCCCTGGCGTGCATTGAGCGTGGAGGTGATGTTCTCTAGGGTGTGTGGCTGCACGTGGGATTGCTGGGTCATCCGGAGCGGGCAGACGATAGCATTTTCTAAAGCCAGTTTCCCCCAAAGTTCTCACCTATGTGCAAGATCGTGAGTGTCACATGGGCGTTTCTTTGTTTTTAATTCTGTGTCCGCGGTTCCTGGAATCTACCCCCCAATACCGTTATCGATAAGCATTTTCCCAATTGTTCGTAAGGTTGAAAACATCATGTGTTTAGTGTCCTTCTACTTTCTTTCCTGGTGAACTCTGTGCTGATGCCTTTTTGTTGCATTTTATTTGAGTGGCTCTTCTTTTCCTCTTTTAGCAAAGTTCTTGATGTATTCTCTGTAACGAGACTTCTCTAGTTCTAGCTCCTGCATTGAGCTCCTTCCATCCTGTAGCTTCTTGTCTTTTCATTTTCCTTCCTGTGACTTGTGATGAATAGAAATTCTTCATTTTAATTAAGTCCAATATAACAATCTTTTCCCCGAGAGCATAAAAAAATCATTTCCTCTCCCTGTTATAATCATTTCTTTTATACTTTTCTTTATCCTGAGCGTTGAAGATTTGCCTTTCAAGTCATCTTACTTTTTCCATCTGGAATAATCCCTCCTTCCCAAGTAGATAGGCAAGATCAGATTCCCACACATGTGTGGTCTGTTGTGCTCGGGAGCCCGGGTCTCCCTGCGCCCCAGTCAGACCGTCTTGTTTCCTGTGCCTTTTATGAAGACTGGCCCCAAGGCAGGGGCGGTGGCTCTTACCCTTGGGGTAGTGCCTACTCTGCAGGGCTGTGGGGGCCACAGGACGACTGAACACTGAAATGGCGAGCAGTTACCTTGGAAATGACAAAGGTTCTGAGACCTCTAAAACTTTTTGTCAAAACATTAACACTACTTTTGTTGTCAGTCATAAATCTATATGAAGTTAAAAAACGATAAAGGCAATGTATATTTAGTGTGCAGTCATCTAAAACATGAGAGACCTTGAGAATGCAAGCATTTATTTCTGTGTGAAAGACTTAAGGATGGTCTGGACCCGTGGGCTCACTTCCACCAGGGAACCCACGGCATGGAGTGAGCATTGCTTCCGGGCTGTGAGGAACTCTCCTGCTCCTTTCTAAGCTTGGGTCGGTGCCCAGCAGTCCATTCTTCATACCTGTCTTGCTGTGAAATATCTCAGAGGTAACTCCACTTAATCTGAGACTTCTTCATTGTTTTTGCCAAAACCAGTTTCCTCATGTATGTGGATAAGTTGCTTTCCTAAGTTCCCCTGTTGCCCATCCAGAGTCTCTCAAAAAGGGCTAGCACCGCCTCCCACGGAGAGCTGTCTCTCCTCACCACATCCAGTTCCATATCTGGTGTAAGCGCTTTTTGTTTCTTGGCTTCATGGTAGGCCAGATATTCAGGTCCCACTCCCCAGAATTTGTGACCATTGCCTTAGGTAGTATAGGGCCTCTGCCAACCACAAGAAGTTAAGGGTCCTGAGAAGGGCAGATTCTTCTGTATTATCCAGGGGGACCTGATGGCATCACAGGAGACAGGATCAGAGAGACCCAAGGAGAGACGGAAGTGATGTCGCTGTGAGCCTAGGCTTCTCGTGGCTGCCTCTGGAGGGTGCAGGAGGCATGGAATAGACTCTCCCCTGGAACTTCCAGAAAAAAGCATCTCTGCCAGTCTCTTAATTTTGGCCCCCAAAGGTTCATTCCAGGCTTCTGACCTCCAGAACTGTGAGAGAATAAATTAGTGTTGTTGTAAGCCACTAAATTGGTGGTAATTTGTTACAGCAGCAATAGAAAAGGGATATACTATACTTCCATCTCTGTTGGACAATTTCCTCTTCGAATTATCCATTTTTGTAAAATGACATGTGGGTTTATTACTGGAAGCCAAGGAGACAACGCAACTTCAAGCTTTGCTCTCTGTGTGTGAACTGAATAACAGATGTGCAGTGACTAATCATTAACAGATTTTGGAAAAAGAGATGTGATTGGTCACTGACCATGACGTGCATCTGTTATTTATGTTGGGATTTGTAGACTGAAGGGCTGGCAGCGAAGTTTGTACTCTCTTTAGTTACAGAAAATATACTGTGCAAATGGACATTTTTGAGTCTGTATTGTTGAGGGAAGGGTGTTTTTTTAACAAAACCCTAATCTCTAAAATTTTTGAGAAACATTGAAAGTGAGAATGGCCTGTGTTCAATTTTCCCTCTTATAAAGATGGTATGTTTATTTATTTAGGTAATGTTAGCTTTTCCATAAAGTTTTATAATTTTCTCCATCAAATCTTGAATAGTTTTTCTTTTTATTTCTGGAATTCTCATATTTTTGTAGACATTGTTATGACTTCCCTTTCTATACTGCACATTTGGAGCTTTGCTCATCAATAGGCATGCAATTTACTTTTCTAGATGTTTTTTAACTGAAAGCTTTATAAATCAACTTATCAATGCAGAAAATTAATCTATAGATTTTGGTAGTATTGTATATGGTCAATAATATCATCTAAGAATAATAACTGTTTTCTTCCCCTATTCTCTTTCCTTATACTTTTAGTTTCTTCTGAACTTACTGTGCAGGCAAGGGTCTCCCAAATAATGTGAAACAGAAGATGTGTCAGGAGGCACATGTGTCTTAGTTTGGATTTAAAGAAAATTCTTCTAATCTAATCTGATCTTATAGTTTCCTAATTTTCACTCTTTTAAGTGGTACTTCCTATTTTTTTCATAAACTCTTGGTCAAGGTTGAGGAGATTGTTCCTATTCCAAGGCTTATGAACTAATACGTATTTAATTTTTCTAAATGGTTCCTTGTTGAAAATAATATCAGTTCTCTTAATTGGGTATAAATTTGACACATATTCATTAGTTTGAACTTGTTAATGTTGCTGCTCAGATACTCTATATCTTGAAATTGTTGCCTGATGGATATATTAAGAGAGATACATTAAAACTGCCACTACGATGGCACATTTGTGAATCTCTCCTGGTGGCACCATCAGAATTTGCCTTATAAATTTTAAAGCTATTTTATTAGAGACATATGAATTTAGAAATATTTTTATCTCCCCAGTGAATTGAAATATCTAGGAAATTGTTTTTTTAGCTTTATGATCTATTTTGTCTAATGTTAATATAACTACAACAATTTTGCTATTTTCCTGGTATATATCTTAAATACTTTTCCTTTCAACTTTTTAATATCCTATGCTAAGTGTATCTTTCTTAAACATATTGTAGTGGGAAGTATGTCATCCAGTCTCACATTGTTATGTCCTGAAGGAGTTTAGTCCATTTACGTCATTTGATTTTAGACACATTTGTATCTATTTCCACTATTGCACTTCAAATTTTTTACTGCCCTGATGTTTATCTTTTTTCTTTTCTGGCTTTGTTTTTATTGTTTTGATTAAGACTTTCCTATCTCTTCTTTCTAGTTTCTCTCTACCAGTTTAATGTTGTCACATACTATATGTACACTAGAGTATACACTGGCTTAGCAAGAGTATTTAACTTAATAACATTCAGTGCTCATAATTACCCCTCTTTTCCTCCTCCAAAATGTAAGAGTATAGGAGACATTTAAATTCAATTATACGCTTTTATTAATTTATGTATTCCAAGTTGCAAAGAGAGTATCTTATACACAAGGAGTACTTCATAGATAATTGTTGAATAAATAGATTAATTAATATATTTAAAATGTATTATAGATATGGTTCATATATAACCATAAGTCCAGAGGAGTTCCCATGAAACGCAAGCCATACTCACTATGTGTGATTTGCTTATTTTTAAAATCAAATGTTGTTAGAATGTCTTAATGGAAAAAGAGGTTTATGGATTGTGAAACTTAATTATATTTTTATCCAAATGTAAGTAGAGACTGATTTCAGAGTTTGTCACAGTGGAGACTAGAGTGGCCAGGTGAGAGCTGATTGATAATGATTGAAATTCAGTCTTTTCTCCCCAAAACTAAGAGTGAAGTGAGCTCTTGAGAAATATTTTCTAGTGAATCTAGCTTATGAATTCACATAACTTCAGGACAATACCACCTTTTTTTCCCACCAAGGATGAGAAGACAGTTAAATATGATGATCATCAGCCTGCCCTCACTCCTCATCCCGAATTCTCTGGGCTGGAAACTCTACAGTAGGGCCCACCTCACCTGCATGCCTTCCACAGCTGGGCATCTATGACCTGCGGCTTACATGTAATTTAGGGTTCAAATGTCTTGCTGTATGCCTAGGGCCCATTGTGCAGAAAGGCTCAATGTGAAAAAGCCCAAGTGCCAAACCCCAAAACCAAACCGAAACAAAGTATCTCAGAAGTGCTTTAATATAATTTTGCCATAAATAATTCTTTAAGTTTCAGTGTAGCTCATATCTTGCCTCATCTGAAGACTTTCTCCTAAGTCCTGCAGGTTATGGTGGTGCCCCCTTTCTAGAACCCCCTTCGTGGTCGGGGCTCTTCATCAACAGATGATCACCCAGAACCCTCCAGCCATTAGTCCTGAAAGTCCCAGGTCCGGGACCTCCTCATTCTCCCTGCTCATCCCAACAGACTCTTTGTCCGAGCCCTGTTTCAATCTCTTGCTTTTCATCCAGTTAAGTAGAACCTTGGAACATTTATTTCATCGAGTTTCCACCTAAATTTTCTAAGCATTTATGCCAGTGTTAGTCACTGGCCAGAGATAAAGGACTGCTTTTATCCAGAGATAAAAACACGCACCTGCAGCTCTCTACCCGGTGGAAAGTCAGGAACAGACATAAATTCTTACAAAGGAGCATGGTAAATGCTGCACATGTGAGATACATAGAGCACATGGAGCCAATGAGTGTTCCATGAGAATAGAAATAATGTCTCAAACCTTTCTTTTCTGTTTCCACACCAAGCAAGCTGTCTTGACCATGGTAGGAACTTTGTAAATATGTGTGAAGGATTAGACAGTTGGAGCAGATGTTGTGGAGCTAGAACTGGTGATCACATTTCCAGAGAAACAGAATGGATGAGCAGTTTGGTTTAAAAGTCAATTGTGAGGCACCCATAGGATACTTTGTTTCATTTTGTTTTGTGTCAGACGATAAAACAAACGTATTAAGGGATTTGGTGTGATTCTCCATTGGGGAAGCACGAAACACTGTCTTATGGAAGACGGGAGCACATTCCGCGTTGACTCAAACGGTCGTGCATGAGGAATTAGAACAAAAGCCCAGAGAGACCATAATGACCTGACCTTCAGTAGGACGGAGAGCTCCTGGCCTCCCTCTGCATTTTCTCCATTTTCTGTCTGGATTAGCTTTAATGTATCTTTCAATTAATGGTCAAATAGAAGGAGATAAAGCAACAAATTCATGAAGTTTACAGATGGTACTTAATTAAGAGATATTACCAATCTGAGTAAAGACTGGTTAGCATTCAATGGACTTTAAAAACACTGGAAATAATTACAAAAAATAGTAAAAAAAAAAAAAAAATCCCAAACAAATGAAACTCAAAAACTGTTGTTTGTTAGGGAAATTGACTGAAGAGATTTGAGCAGTGGAAATGCAAAAGAGCCAACACGGAACAACAGGGAGTTTACTGCCCTAAAAATCACGGCAATGGAATGAAGTTTTAGTATGTGTGATTTTATATAAAAATGGTATGTTTAGAGTGTTTTCTGTGCATACTTTTCAAATAATCTCACAGATTTTATCTTTTTTAAAAATATTTAATTTATTTATTTGACAGAAAGAGAGAGAATGAGAGAGAGAGAGAGAGAGAGAGAGAGCATGAGAAGGGGGAGGGGCAGGCGGAGAAGCAGACTTCCTGCTGAGCCCGGGAGCCCGATGCGGGACTCGATCCCGGAACTCCAGGATCATGGCCTGGACTGAAGGCAGTCACTAAACCAACTGAGCCACCCACGTGTCCCTCACAGATTTTATCTTAATGGGACACTTATTTTAAAGGAAAGTCAATGGGAAATCCCTTGACTGGACCATTTTATCATAGAAGTGACAAGTTCTAATTCATAATTTCTTTTTTTAATTTTTATTTTGACATAATTTTAGGTTTGCAGAAAAGCTGTACGAATGATCCAAACATGCCTATATACCCTCCACCCAGATTCCCCAAATGTTAACATTTTGTCACATTTGCTTTATCATCCTCTCTCTCTTTTTCTGGACCATTTGAGAATAAATTGAAGAAATTATTCCCTTTTGCCCTTAAAAACTTCAGTGGTCAGGTACTAAAAGCAAAGACATTTCACAAAACCGTGGTACAAATATAAAAATCAAGAAATTTAACATTTGTATTATACACTTAGCTAATGTGCAGATCTTATTCAAACACCAATTTTCCCAATAATGCCCTTTGTAAGAAAAATAATCTGGGACCAAAAGCTGTATGGGTTATTGTACTCTCTGCCTCTTCTGGCCTGGAGTGGCCATCACTTTGTCCTCACCTTTCATGACCTTGATGTTTTTAATGAGCACAAGTCATTTATTTGTCGGGTGAACGCAGATCTGGATTTGTTTGATGTTTCTCTGATCAGATTCTGCTGGAAGCTGATGCCGATGGCCCCACTTTCTGGCTGTTGACTTTAACTGCCTGGTTCACATGGGTTGAGGCACTTTCTCCATTGGGAAGTTTCCTTTTTTTTTTTTTTTTTTTTTAATAACAAAGTTACTTTAAATGTACTGTTTTTACCTTTTGTAATTAGTAAGTGTCTTATGGGGAGATACCCGGAGACCATGTAATTGTCCTGTTACTCACTGAAGTTCCACTCATAGGTTTCAGCGTGCATTGACTGTACATCATTAATGCTTGGGGCCTTACTCTGGTGGTTGCCTCAGGGTGATGTTCTGATTCCAGGTGGTCTTTCTTATCTCCAAATATGTGCATAGTATATTATATATCAGTCAGTTGGGAGACTTGTCCTATGGTTTTCTTATGCACCATGGTTGCTCCTTCAGGAGAATTTTCATCAGCAGAGGTATCCTCACAGGACCAGACATCACCCATTTTATTTTCCCTTTGACACCCACGATCCAAAGCGTGCCTTGCCATGCTTTGTACGCCTTTTTCGCACAGAAGCGGTGCCTTTCAAAGACTGACATCTCGACCGTGTTGCATTTATAGGTCCCTTTCTGTTGTGTCGGGTCTTTCATGGCTGCTTTTATCTTGGATGCATAATGGATTTGCTCTGTCTGGTGGTGATTTTGGACCCATCTTTGGCCCATGGCCAGCTCCCTGCCTTTCTCTCTCAGGGAGTTTTTTTCTTGGACTTGCTTGTTCTCCACAGAGACTTGCAGAGTACAGAATAGAGCTCTGAGGTTATTTTTCTACCCGCAGGTAATTTAGAGTTTGGGCATGGTCTAGCTATGGACGTGTGGCTTTTTAATTATGGGGCCACTTACAATTGGGAAAGCCCCGGGGCTGCAGATCTTTGGAAGTGGGGTGCGGTAAAGGTCGGAAAGGCCGCGCAGGCGCCGCAGGCACCGCGGGCGCCGCATGAAGTAAGCGGGTGCTTCTCATGCTCTCACCTCAGATAACTGGAGTCAATTCCTTTGCATCCTTCCCGAGGTAAATCTCGAGGTAAGCTCTTAAAGCACTACACTTGAAGATTCGATCACGGAGTTAGAATTCTTGAGTTCAAAGCCAAGCACCGGCCCTTAGGCGTTATTTGATGTGTTTGAGCCTGACTCCCCATGTGGGAAAGAAGTATGATCACACCTCACTCACGCGGCTGTTGTCAGTGTCGGTGAGATGACCCACATCAGACTCTTTGACACAACCCTGAACTGTCATACACACTTCCCAGTACTTTGAGAAACTGTAGTTGGTTAAGTTATTTTATCCGAAGAGTGCGGGTTAATGAATTTTTGACAAGAGCATCTCTGCCACTGTTCCTTTATGTTTTGTCATGGACCAGAATGAAGGCTTGAATTCATGTTTATTGGTTACAGGGTGACCCAGAGATAAAAGTGAAATGGTGGCAGCAAATTAGATGATGAATTCCTGAGTTTTTCTCTTTCTTGAATGTATTTCTCAGGATTCTGTTTTCCCTCTATAATGTCACTACCACAGTCTACCTTAGATGATCCCTTATTTATGTATCTTCATCTTCACTAACCTGTGAGAATTTTAGGAGAAAAGCTTCAGATTCATCCAGTGGGGGAAGACAAACACGTATACGGAACCGCTCACAGAATCACAACCGAGCAGTGTGATTAAGAAGGTTGGGTCTTGGGAAAGAAAAGAATCTGAGCTGGGATGAAAACAAAATCCAAGTCTAATATTTCATGCCCACCTGGCCGCGTGAGACCACCAAGCTGCCGGGCACGGGACGGCGGGGGACAGCAGGGCAGCGGTCTGGCCTGGCGCGCAGGAGGACCCACAGCCTGCAGAAGCCAGCGTGGGAGGGGCTTCGTGGCCTCAGGTGAAAGTGCAGTGATCGCTGGGTGCATGGAAGTTGGTGAAAATTGTGGAGTCAAGATTCCATGGAAATACTGGCTCTCTTGCCATGAAGGAAACAGGCCCTGTGTGGATTTACCAGGTTTATAGTTCATTAATATAATCAAACTCATGCAATCCAAGAAAATACCATGACTCCTTTCTTTTTCTATGCCCCTTAAACCCAGATTTCTCTGTTTCTTCCCTCCTCTGGGGTGGCTTATTACCAGGCCGAGCTCAGCAGGATGCTGAGGGGAGTCGGTAAGGGCAGTGCTGGGTGCCTCCTGCCTTCTCTGTTTGTTAGGAACTTGGCTACAGACCAGCCGGCAGCAGACGGGAAGGATACTCGTGGTCTTGACGAGAGTTAGCGCATGGATTATAACACATTTGTAGCCTGGTCATCAGTACCAGAGTAAGCAGGATTATGATGGAAATAGGGATTTAATGAGTTTGTAGTTTCTATAAATAGCATATGTGCATCACCCCCAAGACAAAAATGGAGAACATGGTTTTCTGTGAAGAGGAATTTGCTGGAGGAAGTCTTGTCCATTCTTCTGAAAACAAACAAACAAACAAAACAACAACAACAGATATTTGTTAATAGGCTGACCACAGACCATAGATGGGATGCCGGCAGTGGCCAGCCTGTGTTTCTTTCATGACTGTCCTTCTGAGTGTTCAGAGGAGCCCGTCAACGTTCAGGGACTGTCTGCTCTGAATCATCTCTGACGAAACGTATTGATCCTTTCCCTTTGATTTTTTTTTTTTTTTTAATTGAAACAATTCCTTGTTTGGGATCTAGTTAGGCTCTAGATCCTACATGTTCCACGTTGGCCTAATGGCTCTGGGGCAGAGAAGCCCTGGCGCGGATTCAGGAGAACGCAGTGCCCGGGAGTAACGCCAGTGCTGCTCCTCGGTCCCAGGAGCCTCTGGTCATCTTGGGAAAGGCTCTATTGTGATTATTGATGCATCGTTTCTCTAGGTTTTAGCTTTGTGAGATCGAGATAGGGGTTCCTGAATAGAACCTTTTCGTTTCCAGGGTTTAAACACTTCAAGGAATCAAGGATCCTTGGACCGAGGTATGGTGGGCTCAGTCTGTGTCAACTGAATTGCATCTCAAGAGATACTTGTCTGCAATCTTTAACAAACACTGGAACGAGAGATGGCATTCACTTCTTCCAGAAACACACAGTAGAAGGGCCCTACAGGGCTTATTTCCTTTACCCCGTGGCTCCTGAACAAGCTCGGTCAAGCCCTCCGGACACATCCAGCTGTCTAGCCGGAGTTTTCTGAAGAGGAGCTGCCAAGTGTGGGCACGAGGTTGGGGCCAGGACCGTGGCACCCCGCAGCCTTTCCTCCTTCACAGCATGGCCCCTACCACTTCTCCTCTGTGCGGCTCAAGTGCAGAGGGGACCACGGAGCCTCATCCCCCAGCACAGCCAGGCCTGTTCGGAGCCCCCCACTGGTAACACGGATGCACCAGCCTCTCTTGTTCCTTTTTGGCTCGGCTCTTCCTGGGGTGCGTTAGCTTGGCTCCGGGGAGAGCTGTGTGGGGTCAACCAGAGGAAGCGCTGTCGCTGCCGGGGGTTTGGGGACAACGAGGCCTGTGAAACAACCAGGACAAATGGGGAGGGAAGTGGGTCCCCAGCAGCACGGGATGCATGACCAGACAGTGTGGGCATTGCTCTGCGGACCCCCCTTAAAAAGCCTTAAATCCAGCGGAGGAAAAGGAAGCTCCAAGAAAGGGCCCGCACCTGCTGTAGCCGACCGGCCGCTCCCAAGGACCTGCAGCTGCCGGACCTCGCGTCCCTTGGCGCCCCTTCCCTTTATGCCCTAATTCGTTGGCTTGTTCAGGCCTCTCCCTACCATGCTAGGGGAGGGGAGCTCCTCCTCTGCCTTCCTCTGCTTCCGCTAATGCGCTTGGCCTCCAGGAAGCCATGCTGGGCCCCAGTGGAAGAGAGCCCAGTGGAGGGGCTTGGGCCAGGCCTGTCCTGATCCAATGCCTGGATCCAGCTGCAAGATCAGAAGTGGTCAGTGCCTGTCAGCGTTGGTCTCCTGCAAAGCCGTGAGATCCTGGAAACCACCATGGCGTTTTCCCTGCCACTATCATTATTCACTCTTAACAGCTATGGGCAGCCCAGGGCAGGGAAATAGGTTCTCGGAGTTGCTGGGTCCCTGGGGTTGGGGCTGGAGGGGCATGGTCGTGCTTGGTGGCAAGGCCGCATTGGATGGCTGGTGGGACCCAGGCCAAGGGAGGCTGCCCCTGATTTCCCTGGGAAACCCTCTGCCCATCAGTAGCCGGCAGGGTGGCTGAGTGGGCGCGGTGTCCCCATCTGGGGACTCCCACTTAGCGCTTCTGGCAGTTACGCGGCCACTCTAAAAACCAGCTCGAAACAGCCAGGAGTCAACATTCTGTCCCTTAATGCATATCGAGAGTAGCTTTGGGTTTCTATTTTAGAACTTGCTATAAGAACCGCTCTTCTAGTTTAATGGGATAGGAAACTCAGTAAAGAGTAAAACTTTTTAATATTTTTAGCAAATACAAGCATTGATATACCTGACTTTATTTTGAGACTGAAGATGTCTGCTTAAACCAGAAGATATTCATTATTTGAAAATGGAGAGGTCAAGTAGGCTTCTGTGCGCACTCTCCCCAGGGGCTACAGCCGCAGGCTGACCCCCTCCCCCCTGCCATGCCCAATCTGAGGTACCCCCGGAATTCCTGGCCGCCGTTGAGTAAGGCAAGGGCTGAACACTCACTAAAGTAATTCCTGAGGTGCTTGAACGGACGCTAAGTCACAGGAGTGGGAAGGTTTTGTGTTTTGGGAAAAAGGAATTCAATATGGCTCATCTCAGTAGGGTGTTTCTTCCACGGGATGCTGGGGGAGAACAAGTCATGACAAGCCTGGACCGTTGGGCCTGGCTGCTACGTGACAACAAGGCAGGATAGGATGTCTTTGGACTGGCAGGGATGTGGCCTCACACCAAATGGTCTGTCAAGCAACTGTCTCTTGGTGGCATTGTTCATCTGGTGGGTCATGTGGTTGGGTCCCAGCCGAACGTGGTTCAGCCCAGGCGAGCCAGGACACCGCTGGCATTCAGCGATGTGCGTGCCTCAGCGGAAAGGGAGGGGGGCACGAGGGAAGGAGACGATTCTCACTTTCCTCGTGTGCTAAGAATTATGACCATAAGAATGTAAGAATTCTACGGTGTATAGTCCTTGTGACCGAGCAAATTTTGTGCGTCTAAAGGCCCAGAATGGCATGCTTTGGGAACAAGACAGTTCAAGACAGGGAACAATCCGAGACAGGATTCCCAATAGGCGTCACTCACGCAGCAGAGGGGACGGCGAGAAGAGGTGACGGGTACAGGCGCCTTCCTTCTGCCCCGGCACTAGGGGGTTGCGGAGATGGGCCTTTAGAATGCACGAATCTCCTCTCCCTGCTAGGTCTGAGTTGGCTCTATGTCCAGATGTTGGATTCAACAGGGGTATGCATTTGGAAGGTTATTGCCTCAAAGCACCCCTCCCATGTTTGTTACCCTCGTGGCCCCAGGTAAGGGCTCTGTCTGCCTGGTCCTTCCTCTCCCTGGTGGTTCCAAGCCCGGTGTTGGGAGGAGCTCAATGAATGTTTTGAACCCAAAGTGGAATGGTGGCTCTGGTGGGATATTTAAACACAGTGCACACATCCAGAGATGCTCGAGGGCAGGTGTCCCCCGCCCCCACCCCTGAACCCTACTCTGTATGAACCCTCATGTCTCACCACCTGACATCAGTGTCGTAACATGCTTGTTCACATTTTCAGCCAGCTTTTCAGACAGAATCTTCTCAATACACTTTTGAACGCTTTGAAAACCGGTTCATTATGCAAGTATCAGATTGCCTGTTTGCCGAAAGATTAGGGGATGAGAAAGTGAAACTTCTCAGTGAAGCCCAGAAACCCCTCACCATGTGGCCACATTGGGTCTTGCCGAGAGTGACGTGCCAGCATGTGGGTCTCCAGCACGAAGACCCTGCCGCAAGTCATCCCACAGGAAGACATTCAAAAACTCAACCTCCTAATTGTCTGCAAGGTGATTTGTCCAGATCTGGGAGCAGAAAACACCTGGGGACATGCAGGATCGCGGTCTATGTCACCCACGGGAACACGCGGTCTATGTCACCCACGGGAACACGCGGTCTATGTCACCCACGGGAACGCCCGGGCCAGGCCCATCAGATATGTGCTCTGGTGACTTAGTTATGCCACACCATGTTTCAAACAGAAACTTGAAGAAAGCCAATGCTGTCAAACGTGGGCTTGGGAGGGGAAGAGAAGCAATTTAAAGGAAGACATTCTATGCTGTCAGTCATGGAAATGTGCAGCAGCCCTGATTCTTTACACCTTTACCAAGACTCACTTGAGTTTAGGCAGGACAGTGGCTGCACTGCACTTTCTTTCTACCTTTGGTCCAGGAGGATGGCAGGCTGTATGTGTGCACAGAGGTGAGGGTCTGGGTGTACAAATCATACACCTGCCGAGGCTGAGAGCCCTTCTTTCTGACTGCTTGGACTTCCAGTAAAAGCAGAACATTCTATAGTTGGAGACCATGCGGTTTTCCCCAATAATGGAGCTCTACCGGGAATGAAGGACAAGAGGTCTCCAGGACCATGAGGGTTAATCTGATCATTTTGGGGGGGGGGGGATGTTTCATTATTATTATTTTTTTAAGTTTTCTTCATTTCAGAGCTGTGTACCTTCTGTCTCATGAGCTATGCTTCCCTGCAGGGGCCTTAGTGAACCAGCGAAGGGCAGGGTGTGGGCACCAGGGCGTGGGCTCGAGCACTTCTTTATGACAGTATCGTGTTACTGATCAGAGCCTGCCTGGTGCAAAAGCACGGTTTCAAATTCTGCCCTTGAAACATGGACAAAGCAGTGTTGCTGATACGCATTCGTTCCTGTGCTGTCAAACATTTCACTGATTCTGGAGCCTACGACAGCTTAATAGCTAGGTCCTCGGTCAATGTTACTGCACCAGTGCCTCCCTGCCTTTAAGATGCTGAGATTTATGTGAGCAATACGTAAAGAATGATACGTAGTTAAGACCAGCTCCTGGTTATGTATAGATCATCAAGACTCACTGACATCTGGAAAGACCTGATGACATGGCCAGAGTGTGCTGTCCCAGGAGCCGCCAGCCCCAGTGCCAGAAGTCATGGCTCCTCAGGTTCTTCACCACGGGATGGGGGGTGGCCGTGGTCCAGCTGTGGTAGAAACAGCATCACCCAGGCTCCAGCTCCTGGGATGGTGGCTGGAATGGATCTATTCTTCTTTCCTTCTTGTTTAAAAATGCAGACATAATGGTTCTTTGAACATATTACTTCTAGAATATTGTTGGCTTCTTGGTATATGTTTCTCCAAGATACCCTCTCTGACTCTCCAACTTTGGAGATCTGAGTATAATAGTGGATAAGAATGTTCTTTGCATCATGTTTATGACATGAGAAGATTGGAGCTATACTTCAGCGGACTGTTTCTGAGGAGCTTAATCCAACCAGTTAGAAACTGTGCTTTGATGGAATAGTTTTAAGAGACTGCCGTGTGCTTCTATTTCCATGAAGAAAGTGAGGGAACCTTAGCCGTGCAGATGATGCTGGCTCTTGTCTCCCAGAGGTCACATGCCAGTTCTTCCTTCCGTAACGCAGATGTTTGATAACTGCTAACAGATCAAATGAATGCAGGGCTGGGTGAAGAAATGCTGATTTGAGGAAAGTCAGTTCTCATAGCTTTGGATTTAGCCATTCTGAATACATGCATTTTTATTTCATATATTAATGACATAAGGATAGACATATTTCACACACCTAAAACTTTTTACTTAAAAGGGCCTTTTCTTTAATCATGGAAGACAAAGTCAGCTCTCACTCCAAGAGCCATGGCTCTGTTCCTTCCCAAGAGAATTGGCTTAGGTTTACTTATCCACGTAGAATCTAAAATTCACTCTGAGCCCTAGCATACACATTTTAATTAACATGGAGCAATCATGCTAAGCCCCCTCTCCCTTGTCCTGTGGAATGGAAGGGCACAGCCTTCCCCTGTGAGACACGGGGGAACATCTTCAGGTGGGGCGTCTGGGACAGAGGTTTTAGCACGTACAAAGAAAACCACGTGCACTGTAAAAAAGATGGAGAATGCCAAGTGCTCATGAGGACGTGGGACAGCCTTGGCTGGCGGATTGATAGGGCGCGGCAACTCTGATGATGTGTGCAACTGTTTCCTGTGAAGTTCCACACACACTCATGATCCAGTGAGATCCCATTCCTGGGAATTTACGCAGGAGAAATTCAAACACCTGCCCACACGAGGACCATCGTGCCTGCATGCTGCCCACACGAGGACCACGGTACACTGCACAGCTGCTCTCACAATCACCCCAAATGGGAACTGGCCCAAACGTTCATCATCCGAAGAGCAGATGCAGCGTTGCAGAGGAGACAAGCAACGGAGAACTGCCAGGGAGCCAGTGATGGGGCAAACCTTGGTTCAAGCCCAGTGAGCGTGCCAGTCCAGGAGAGGGCACGCTGTCTCTCCGTTCCTAGGGATGCACAGATGGTGACAACCAGTGTACCAGCGGCTCTGTGGGGCCAGTTGGGGAAGGGACTGCCCCACAAGAGGTATGGGGAAATTTTTACGGCGACTGTTGTGGAGGGGATCACAAGGGTGTATCTACGTTTGTCAAAAGTCAGCAAAATGCATGCAATGGATCTGGATTGCATGTAATTTGTCTCTTGGTAAAAAGAAAATCGCAGGAACGCAGAGGACAACACAGTGCCTTCTTCTGTCCATGAGCAATGATGTGACCTGGAGGCCAGTCTCCACGCTGAGCCATGACCGGGAGCAGGTGACCGGCTGGATGGCATCAGTCGGTGGCAGGAAGTCGGCCTTAGGAAGTCGAGCTCCCTAATGTCCTAGTCTCGGGACTAGTGACTGGTCATTTTCTAGTAAGCATACCCTTCTTATTGTGCAATCCCATTTTCTTGGAGCTTTTCTTTCTTTCTTTTTAAAAAATTCCTGATGGCCCAGATCCCACTGCTGATGGCATCTGCATTACTAAGGTATTTCTCAGCACAGCCACCGGAGTGTCCGAGGCGGGCTTGCTCACATGGCTTTAGAAGATGGGAACGTCTTCAGGCCAGAGAGGTGGACTGGCTTATCCCAAGTCATAGTGACAGGCAGTAGGGCCTGGGACCCATGTTTCTGACTTGACAATGCCTCTTACTCCAGCTTCTCTCACGCAGAGCTACCAATGACACGTCCTCATTTTCTCTCCTCTTCATACTGCGCTTGTGTTTTTATCAGTGCACTCTCTGTGCCCCAGGAAGGCAGTTCTGGGAAGATGTTGACCACACCCCACCTCCTCTCCTGCCTCCAGGGGAATGCCCAACAGCGGTGAGCCTATGGCTGGAAGTTGGGTCCTGGTTCACCACGTGGAGGGTGGGGCACATGTTCATGGGGTGCACGGTTTCATAGAAACCCTGGCCTGCCACGCACACTCTGGCATCCTGCTGGCCGCCTGCGACACAAGCCTGTGCAGGTCCTGGAACTTGCTGTGTGGCCCAAAGGTCGAATTCAAGCACCTAAGTGGGTATTTAACTCATTTGAACATCTTAAAATTCTACCTACAAATCAACACTATTTTTAATCTTCCCCTACCTGTCCATTCAAGTCTGAATTCATTCTCATTCAAGGACATTTCTACTCATGTGCTATTTCCAAATGTCCCCAGCTCAGCAGGTGGAATCAGAAGAGAAACTGAGAACATGAATATTTAAGCCTTCAGACGATCATGTAAGCTTCAGATAAGAATCAGTCTTTTGGGGACTTGTCTGAATTTAGCTTTTCTATTTTAAGTACTTTTACTTGGACATTTTTTTTTTTTACACTGTATTCTTAGCTCATTTGTGCCTTCTAACAATACCTTTCTAAATGGTGCTTAAAGAAGGAGGCTCTGACATATACTCCCCAGTTTGTGGACCACGGATGTTAACGCTCATCCTCCCGAGGTCGCTGGGCTACAATGCAGCCTGAGCGGAGGACAGGGTCTCTGAGGGGCGTGAACGTTGAGACTTGTCACCTGTGATGGTCCACATACTTCTTTACCTTCCTGTCTTTTCACCGGAGGCAATTCATTGATTCTGTCAATCTGTCACCTCAAAGCCTGTATTGCGTGTCCATCATGAGCGGGGTTTGGAATGTGTCACCGCATCCCTGACTATATCCAAGTAGATGAATTGACAATCTTCCTGTAACTCCTCATTGGACCTTTTCACAGAGATCTTTTAGCGTCACTGAAAAATTCAACCCGAGGAGAGGCTGAGCCGCGGCTTCCTTCTCCCTCCCGGCTGGCCCTGGTGCGCCCCCCACCCCCATCTGGGCTGCGTGCTCTTTCCGCCCGTTCGTTGCCCAAGTTCAGAGCCACGAATTTATTGTAGTATTCTCTTCTCTCTCCCGACAGGTAAATCACTTCAGGCCATACAAATTCTCGCACCAATGTCACTCACATTAAGTCCACTGTCACCACCCACAACCAGGCCCAAAGGTACAGCTTTCCTTCTAGCACTGCATCCAAATTAATCTTCACCTAAAGCTTCCATCATATCACTCCCTTAGTAAGCATTTTCAAAGTCTCTCCCTCACTTGTGAGATAATATTCAAAGCTTTTTGCTTAGAATTCAGGGTCACATATTGACTCATATTAATATACCAGAATTAACACTGAGTTCTGACCATTTTTAAGCCCTGATGTCTAGTATTAAGAAGAGCTGCCTCATTTAATGCTGTGGAGAGTGTCTCCTATTTCTACATCTTTGTAAAAATAATTTAGTGAATCTTGGTAAAAGTAACTTCGTGAGTCTTTGATTCCCTAAAGCTTCTTCTTTTTAAATACAGTAGTTTGAAAACATTAAGGAACTGCACTCCTCGATGGTCATGTATTGTGTTATTTTCACTGTAGACAGAGTTTGTTTCTGCTGTTTGTAACCCTAGAGGCCACTCCAGTTCTTCTTTAGTCAGAGGTGACTTGCAGAAGCATCCCGAAGGTCCAGACAGGTGGATGGCGTGGCCACGGAGCACAGTTCACAGGATGTGGAAACAGGGCTTCTGTGTTCTGAGCAGTGCCGCAGAACCAGCGGGAAAGGCTGGGCTAAATCAGCATTAGGCACCATGCCTGATTATTATTTATGAGAAAGAGAAATTAAATGCTGGAGGGAGCCGGCATCTGGGGTGCACAGGTTTTATGACCTCCCTGAGTTCTGCTCCCAGGCTCCCTTCCCTGTAACCAGGTAATCTAGGCACTTCCTTTCGAACATAGCTAACCCATGTTAGATTTTCTGACCTGGACGACTTCTCCTCTCTTCCACGTGCCCTTCATAGCCGTCAGGGCTGATCCCTCGTCCCGCCTCCTCCCCGCAGCAGACCTTGATACTGTCACAGGCTGCCGGCGCTGCAGGGGGCCGGGGGTCCACTTACCGCCGTGGGTGCTCAGTCCTTGCTGGGGATGTGGAAGGAAGAGTGTGCACTTGGACCTTATCATCAGGGGGAGGGCAGCTTTTCTGTGGAGAATATTCCTGTCTTACCCATTGCTGGTGGGAATGACAAATGGAGCAGCCGTGGTGGGATCCCCCTGACAGCCCCTCCCTCAGCAAGTAAAACGTGGAGTTACCCTCTGACCCGGCGATTCCACCCACAGTCTTACACACCAGAGAGTGGAAAATGGGGACACAAACATCTGTGTCCAGGGGGGCAGGATTCCAGACAGAGCACAAGAGCCCAAAAGTGGGAACAATGACCCAAGTATCCTTCAACAACAGATGCCAGCCTAGTTATACCATGGAGTATTACTCTGCCCTAAAAAGGAATGAAGGGCCAACACCTGCTACAAGGGGTGAACCTTGAAACATTGTTTCAAGTAAAAGAAGCTGGAAACAAAAAGTTACATATAGTACAATTCCATTCATATGAAATATACAGAGGGGGTAAATCCACATAGATTAGTGGTAGTTTAATAGATTAGTGGTTTCCAGCGGGCTGGTGGGGAAAGGGGTATTGGGAAGTAACTCCTTTATCCAAATAAGGGTGCTTTTCCGCACTCACAGGTTCTGGGCATTAGGACACAGCGTGTCTCATCAGAAGCCACCGCTCAGCCCCTTGCAGGTGGTAACTGCGCCTCAGAACATGTCTGTCCTTCCACCTGGGCCTCGTTGGGCTGCAGAGGCTGACAGGCCCCCTCAGAAGGGAAGTATTCCCCAGCCCCTTGGGAAAACCCACCCTCCGAGGATGAATCAGGAAATTAGTCTGTTTCCAAACAAGTTCATCAGTGTCTTTTTTCTGAAACCACATTTGGGTTTTAGCTGCTCCCCGTGCTTTCCAGATGTAAACTGCTGCATTTACAACCTGGCAATAACTTTGGAGTCCAGGGGACCTACACAGGATATGAACGGAGTCCAGAGACAGCAGGTGCCTTGTGACCGTCGCTGGGGGTCCACTCTGATGCCACCTCTGCTGGGAGGGCTCTCTGACAGCCAGAGGGCAGGGGTCCCAGGGTTCTGAGGAGGAACAGCTGTTACCAGAGGAGACCACGTCCACGGGGAAGTCCACTCCACCGGGAAGTCCTCCCCACGGGGAATTCACGCGCATGCGCACAGGGGCTCTCTTGTGGGACGTGACGGTCCTGTGTGTCGGGAGCCCAGGGTCCGTATGGAGGCAGTCTGAGAAGTGCATGAAGTATGACTGCAGCTTCCATTCGTTCCACCTTCCAGATTCTCCTTTGCGTTTCCTTTGCCACATCCGATTCTCCGGAGCCATCCCAAGTCCGTGCCTGCTCAGCCCAGGACTTCGCGCGCGCCCGCCCAGCGCTGACCGCTTCCCTTCGCCGGGTCTCGGGATCACCGCGGGCCTCCTTCCCTGCTCCCAGAGCGGGGCCTTCGGCCTTGCGTCCCTCCACCTCGGTCCTTCCGCTGACTGAAGGCGGACTGGGCGCGGGAGGACTTCGGCCGTTCGCAGCCTTCGGGAGCCTCGGAGGCCGGCGCGCCCGGGGCCTCCCTCGCGCCCGCGCTGCCCGCTGCGGTCACCGCCCCCCGCGGCTGGAGGCCCCGGCTCGCTCGGGTCGTCCGGGCCCGCGAACCTCTCCCACCCCAGCCCTCTCCGGCTGTGATTTAGGGCTGACGCCGCTAACGTCCGACGGGGCCATCCTGGAAATGAATGAGGGGTTCGGAGCGCAGCTCCAAGATTTCCCTGGGCGGCGCCGAGAGGGGCGGATCGGCTGGAAGCCGAGGGCCCCGCTCTGTGTCCTTCGGGGGAGAACATCTTCTGACACTCTCCACGACCCCCCTAAAAGTCTAGGTGTCTCAGAAGTACCGTGAAATATTTCCGTGATTGCCGGGACTGCGAGCTGCACCGTCGGAGAAGGGGGGCCGGATCTCTGCCCACCCCCGTGATTAGGTAGCCTCGGCCACGCGGGCCTTCCAGGGCAGAAATTAAACATCCGCCAACAGCTATTCAGGGAAAATTGGTTTCTAGTTGGATTTCTTTTTCTTTTAATGCGGATGCTCCGGGGCTGACCCGGCTTCTCCTGGGGATGGGGCTCTGCTAGGAGCGCGGGCCGGGGGGGACTGGGGCGCCCCGCTAGCCCCCCCCCCCCCCCCCCCGGGCAGCCGCCGCAGCTGGGTGCCCAAGCTCGGCTTGGCCGCAGCCGGTATTTCATTGACATGCTTGTGTTTAAAAAGGTAGCGATTCTGAGTGATGGAAACATGTGCCGGCTGTTCCCTGAGCTCCCGGTCTAATATCCAGGAGATTGTGCTATCGGGAATGAATCAGGTGCCCGAGTGCTGACCAAATGCTTGAACACACGGTCCCGTATTTACAGTACACTATCTCATTTTTAATAGAACTTGTCCGGGAAAGGATTCCAAACAAGCTTCAATCGCGGGCCCCCAGAAGCCCTGTGGGGATTCATATTCCAAACAGGTCTATAATTTCAGGTCTGGGTGCCATTTCACTAAGTTCCCTGCTCTGCCCTTCTCCGGCCCTCTCTGCCACATCCCATCACGACCCTCCTGTCTCCTTCCGGCAGCTTTGCGGGTCCACATCGGGGCAATTCCTCCTGCTGTCGGAGCAGAGTCCCCGCGAAGGATCTCCCAGTCTCTCCAGCAGAGTCTCTTCTGGCTCTCAGTTTGCTTAAAAACCCCCCTAAGAAGTGGGGATGGGCACACTTCTCTTTCCTGACACCACGGAACAATTTAAGATATCTTTTATCTTTTTTCTCCCTAGAGATGGCCTTTTTTTTTTTTTTTTTTTTTTTTAATTTGTCAGGAGTGGTGAGACTCTTAAGATGGTGAGAATTTCCAGCTTGCAGACCGTAAATCTTTTCTAACGTCATGATAATAATAATGAGGGCGCTGGCACTAATAATGACAGCCTTTTTATGTTGGAAAATGCATAAAAATAAAGATAAACAGGGAGTGGGGAATGAAAACACGGTGAAGATCAGGGACAAGGCTCTGAGAACTCCCTGATAAAATGGAGCGATTTACAAAACATTTATGGGGGCTTTTAAGAACTGAGAATTTGTCAAGTGTTGTGAAGCAGCGAGCAGCGGGCGATGGAGGGAATGTCTTCAGAGAAAAGTGCCGTGATGCTCGCCAAAAATCCGTGCAGGAGTTATTCTGAATGCTTTTCCCCCTCAGCAACATGAATGCAGATTTGGAATCTCTTTCTCTTTCGGAGTGAGCAGGGTAATTTAACGAGCTGTTTAGAATTATCAAATGTCTTTGAGATTTCCAAATATTCTATTCCTGAAAATAGCGCATGAAGTGGCTCAGGTATCATTCTCTCCTCCCCCAGGCACTGTCCCTACTGTGCTATTATCTGCCACGTGATTTACTTCGGCTCTCCTCTGCCTGACAGACAGCGTCGGAACGATGCGGGGATGCGGCCAGCACACTAACGCCCCACACTTCCTTGAGACACAGGGCGGTCATCACTCCCCCGAGTTCCTCCGGAGGAAGATGATGTATGCAATTTGGACCCTGTGACTAACCAGGGGTCTCTCCACCCAGCAGTCAGAGAGAACCACATTTGCAGTTTTTCTGAGATTTGTCAGCATGGGAACGACTCAATCCAGGGAAGGTAACGGGTGTGCAAATGGAAAGCGGAGCCTGGGAATGGGAGGCTGCGCGGTTCCCTTTATTCCCGTGCCTGTGGGGCTCACTCTGTAATTCAAGCAGACGTTTGTGGGGCAGGGGCTGCTCTGACCAGTCTTTGGCCCAGGGCCACCCTGTTGCACAATTCCAAGGCCTGCCTTTTGCATCATGCTGCACTGGAATCACGCCCCCTGGGGAGGTCACCCCGCCCCGCGGCATCCCAACCGCCCAGCCGCAAATCCACTCCGAATCAAAAAATCATTAGAGGCCCGGAAAAGTCTGCTCTTGTTCCATTTTCGGTCTGCACTTTGCACATGATTTGGTGTTGTATGTGCACACGTGATTTGGACTGCGGGTTGCGATGACCTACAGGGGACTCCTGTGGGGCCTGCCGAGGACCGCGCACAGCACTGCTCTGCTCTGTCCTTTCTTTCCTCTCTGGTCTTATGGAAACAGAGGCTTCCTCGGAGAGAAGCAGTTTCAGGTCTGCGTTGTTCTTCTAGGGACATTATTGTCACACTGTCACTGTTATTGTATAAGAAAATGTCGATTGGGGACAAGCTCTGTAGCTATTTCAGAAGTCCTTTCAAGAGGTCTCCCTTACATCGATTCTTAATCCCTCAAGATTTACAAGATTATCTCTCATTATTAAAAATGCTCCAGCCTCATCCTGCCTTGACACGGCAGGTCCCTGGGGTCTGAGTGGTCACTTGTCCTGTCCTCTTGTCCAGGGTGTCAACCATTAATTGCTGCCAGGTCTCTAACTTAGCCCCACTGCCGATTCAGTGTCTCTGGATTACATCACACTGCGTCAAAAATTTAGAGTCAATTTTTGATTGAAGAAATGATTATTTAGGTGTTAATCTTTGGGGATGACATTTTAATTTAACTGAGGCCTTCAGAAACTTTCCAGAGTGGTCCTCCAGTGTGGCTTGGGTCAGGCCGTGCAATGTGTATGCGCTGATTTTTCAGGGTCCCACAGTTCGAGAAGCTGACTCACGTTAACACATCTCACAGGAGACTGACATAGGAAACCAAAGTGCCAGTTCATTAATTTACAGCGAGTAATATAACTGTCAGGTAGACCAGATGTTCTCTTGGTCCTGACCGACACATTCTGTCCCCATAGGCAGACTGCTTGGGAAGTCAGACAATCAGAAGAGAGCCTGGGGAATGGGCAGTCAGAACAAGGTTTCATTATTCCAAACGCTTGGCTATATAATACCATTCACCTGTTCAACAGAGTGGGCCCTCAGTCCAGGGGACAGGTGACCCAGTCCCAAGATCATTGTTTGCATGATTTCTGCAAAACCTCACCTGTGTAACTGTTCTTTCCTGTGCTTCCATTTTGGACTTACTTCTTATCCTGCCAAAAGTCCTCTGCCTCTCCCTTGGCAGTGTATTTACTAAGGGTGTTAGTAATTCTTGTAGACCATCAGAGCAATCTATCTCATTGATGGGGTTGTGTGTATTAGGCTCTGATTTCTCTGTGCTAGTTGTGTAGTTGAGTTCTTGGAAAGAAGCTTGGTTTGCAGGGTCTTGAAAAACACCACTGAGCTGGCTCCCCAGTACCCTGTCACCCATGTGGGTCCGTAGTTGACTCCTGTTCATGCCTTCTTCCTTTACCTACTTCTCGTAATTAACTTGTTCACTATTCCTATGACCACCGGCTTTGTTCAACCTTAAACGTTTCCTGTGCCACCAGTTTCTCATGCATAACATCAGAGAGCTAGAAAAACTTTCCTGCTTGTCAGAGGGATCACATGGCAAATAAAGTGAAGCATAAGGGACCCCGACTTCTTCAGACATTGCTGTTGGACTTGATCTTCATTCGTGTCTCTGCTGAACCTCAGAGGGATATGGCCACTTGTGTTAAAATAACTTCATCCACAAACCCATTTCTGTGTAAGTACTGAAAAACTTGGGGGGGCACTAAATCTCTCCATGCAGACACATTTGGCAGTCTTATCTTGATTTTGGTGGAAATGCCTTTAAGATGTGACATGGATGTCAAATGTGTCTCTTGTTTGCTAACACCCTAGCACACACAAATGTTATTTGGTTAAGAGAGAGTAGCCACAAAATATAAAAATATTTGCATAGTAAGTGTGTGTGTGTGTGTGTGTGTGTGTGTGTGTGTGTGTGTGATGCTTTAGTGAAGACCTATCAACCGCATTAAATAGTCACCAACAATGTAAATCATTGTCAGCTTCATTCTCAGTAACTTATGAATTAGTTCTTCAGGCGTGGAGGAGAAAGGAGTTCAACTTTGATAAATACCTGGAAAGGCAGCTCTTATCTTCGCTTAGATTTGATCCTTGCAGTGAAGACACACAGCCCTTCCCAGTGCTGGGAGGGAATGGTGGCGGATTCTGTCCCCTCCAAGGAATGGGTCTGGCAGGATGCCAGGGCTGCCGTGATAGTTGAATAAAAGACCTGGCCCTCCTTCCCCCCAAAGTCACTTTGGAAAGCTTTGCTGAACATTAACCCCGGCTCCGTCTTCCCCAGAGCATTGCCGGCAAGCCTGTTTTGGTCCATCTCACGTTCAGTGGGAGTCCACCCACGACACCACTCACCTGAATACCAGCTTTCACAGAAATTATACCAGGACGTAAATAATTAGACATGCTAACAACCACGAAAAGTACTGACGAGGTTGTTCAGACCCCTAATTGGAAGCTGGAGCAAGAGCTGTTCCTCTATAATTAGCATATCACACTGTAACGCTAAACCAGTCTTCAGATACCTGGTTGCTTTCACCTTGCTGTCTGGATCCCGTCGCAGAATGGAAGGGAGCTCCTGGCCTGCCATGGGTGAACGGAATGTGTGGTGCAGTGTTTCCTGAGCATGATGTAGCTGCAACTCTCCTTAATTAAAAAGACAGCTGTTACCCTAAAAAAAGCTCAATTCACTTAATGACAGATATTTTAAATGTGTATGCTAATTTCAGCTTTTGCGTTTCATCCTCAGGAAGCCTACACGCGGATGGGTTACTGCTGTAACGCGGTGTGTGAGATGAGCTTATTTCTGAGCGAGGGAGAGAGCGGGGTTGAGGAGCCCTTCTCCCAGGACCAGACATGTGCCCAGAGGGCCTGGGGCCAGTCCCGGAGAGTGTGACGGATCGCTTCGCTGCCATGGTACAGACCCGTTCCTCCAGGAACAGTCGTGTCCTCTTCTCCACCATGGAAAACCATCAAAGTCTTCTTTGACATCCATGACATGAAATAGTGAAAACAGTGCAGAAAGATGCTGTCTTGTACCTAATGACCTTGTGCCGAGAGGGGAACAGAAACAGCTCATTAGAGTGATTTAATGTGGTATTTTGTTAAAACTAAATCAAAATAACCTATGCAATGTGGCTGAGATGCATCCGAACTTGAAACACACAGGACTGTGTTTTATCTCTTTGTTTTCATTTTGCAGCTAAATGGAATTCTAAATTTGAAATACTACAAAACAAGATGCTTTCCAAATTAAAAAAAAATTTTTTTTCTTTTCTAAACAGGCTCACAATCTTGAGATAGCTGCAAATTGGGAAATAAACAAGATGTGTATTTGAAGCTGCAGCACAAACAGAACGAAAAAGATAGAGAAAGAGAGGAAGGAAGGAAGGAAGGAAGGAAGGAAGGAAGGAAGAAAGAAAGAGAAAAAGGTACATATAAATATATTCATGAAGTGGGGGTGAGGAGAGGAAGGTTATTTCAGAAATAATACCCAAAAAAGTAGTCCAGTAATTCTCACAAACTCAAATTAGCTGGGTCTTCAGCGAGGTTATCCGTGTTTTCTGCTGGAGGAATTTCAGTGTGCTGTTTCCCCAGCTCTTCAGAAGAAAAACGCTTAGAGCTGCACTTGCAATTTGCCAGTAGGGAAATCCTTGATCTTCACCCCTATTGAGATTGTCAAAAGATACCAAAAGCTGGAATCTGTGCTGTTGGAAGTTCGTGTTTTCTGGAAATTGCGGCAATACAAAAAGCAACCTCTCCGGCCCTTCTTTCAATAGTCTTTGAGAGGATTCTGAAACTCTCTGTAGGTGGAAAGGAATCAACTCTACCGACTCTATTTTAAATCTCTGTTCCAAATTCTCTCTCCTGTTTGTGTGAACACTTGGGTGGAACCGCGCTCTATTTATTTATTTAACCTGAGCTCCAGCGGACAACTCCAGGTGAGTAAGGGGGTCACTGCACTCGTCCCCAGGAGAGGAGATATTTCTGATTTGCTCTGGGGGTTCCTGGAGGTTGTTGATTCTGTTAGAGTAGGCAGGTAGTTAGGTTTTAACAGGATGCCTGGAGTGCAGCAGAGGGGAGTCATGGCCAGCTATGGGGGGGGGGGGTTAGTTAGAGACCTGTCCTGGCAGCATTCCAAAACAAAGCCACAAGAAGCCGGATCAAACCAGACATGCCCAAGACAAAGAAGGCCAGAAACCCTGAAGAGTTAGGCAGAAAAGCCTCCAAACCCTGCTCCCCAGAAATCCCTCCCCAAGTAATAAGTATTCTATCCACTTGTTAACCATCATCAATGAACAATAGAGACCAACCCTGGGCGCACAGCTGTCCCTTGAGTGGCCTGCTGTCAGCTCTGGAGAGCATGCTTGTGCTTTCATAAACTTTCCTTCTTGCACCGCTCAACACTGTGTCTGATCCATCCTCCATTCTTTCTTTCGAAGAGACGGAGAGAGAGCCTCCTGCCCGGTGTCTTGGGGACGGGTTGGGTGGAGGTCTTGGGGCCTGGGGATCTCCTTGGTCTGCCCAGCAACAATCCAATTCTGTCAAAAATATAATCCAAAATTGTGTTGAATAGGGTGCTTTTCATGGAGCGCCAAGCCACGGATGTTACTGTGGAATGGAGCTCAACCTCTCCATTTCCGATGCTCTGCTGGTGCCTGGGTTTCAATCGAGCATTGTTAATGTGAGTTATTTTTACTATTGATTAACTATTATAGTGAGTCTTCAACACCTATAAAACCAGGAGAGAAGCATTCTGTAAGAAAGCTTCATATATTTATATACGTTAAAAAAAAAAAAAAAAAAAAGAATCCCATCTTTCTGCTGACATTTTTCCCACAACAGTTAAATTTCCTTTGTGGAAGATGTAGTGCAAAATAAAATAAAACAACAACAGTTCTTATTTTTCTCAAAACTTAAGTTTCCTTCACACGTCTATAAAAAAAGCTGTACTAACCCTTGATGAATACATCGAAGACCAGGTTTAAAGACATTTTCCAGTTGCCAGTATGAGTAAAATGAGGCCAGTATGAGAAACGTGTCTAATTGCATGTCTCTGACTCCCTAAACGCATGTGGACCACAGAATTCCTGCCCAGGTGACTGCTCCTCCAAGAGAGGAGACGTGAGCCAACGTGGGGAGTGACCCACTTTGGTGCCGTTAAGGAGCAGGTCAAGTCTTGGCATAGATGCCTCATTTAGGTGGGACTCCTGACCGGCCAGGGATGCAGGTAAAAGAAAGTCTGAAAACTTCTGAGGGGTCACTGGAAATCTACCCCTTGGGGGTTCAGGTTAAATTGACCATTTGTTTAATGCGTCAACTACTATATGTTTAGCTTATAACAGTTTAATGGTGGCAAGGAACTGTGGCTGCCATGGGGAGTCGTCTTCTCACCGTTTGCGGGCCACATCAGAATTACCTTGTCACCTGGGCATATGAGGAACGTCTAGACCCTACCCCAGATCCCAGAGCTCTGCATCTTTATGTGATCTCTGGATAATGCCCAAGTACCCTAAAGTTTGAGGACTGAGCTATTCATGGCAGACTTTGAGCAGAAGAATCAGTCAGTGGAATTCTGGAGGGAGAGAGGACCCAGAGCCAGTGGGAGATTTTATAAAGATAGAAAGAGGGAATAGAAATAAGGGGGAGCGTCCTTGAATAAAGCAAATGGGCTGCACTGCGGAGACTTTGTGTTGTGATAAGAGAAGGGAGGTTTTAACATATTAATAACTTGAAAGCAGAGAGCTAAGGAAGTGCCATGAAGTGAGCATCACTCGCCAAATAGTTTTCAAGCCCACAGAGCAGCAAAAATCAGAACACAGTGAGTGTTTCCTTGGATCTGATGTGCCACGGTCTCTCTTACCAAGATGCTGCTCAGTGTCCCCACCAGCAAGGACCTTTTCACCCATTTCAAGCCAAGAGTGCTTCCCATGACATGGAACATAGGCCCCAGCCATGAACATCCTCTGACCTTTCGAAAGGTTCATCAGCACCTACCAGGTTTCCAGAACGGACACGAAAATCCCCCAAGTTTTTGGTGGTTGGACCGAAAACTTGGATGGGCCAGAGAGGTACTTTCGGATAGGACACTTGGCCTTAGGAGGGCTGGACAATGGCAGAATTAACGCTGTCTTCTTACAAAAGTCAGCAGAATACTTCGGAGGGAGAGCCATGGAGCCCAGAGCCCATCATAGCCCCAGAGGCAGGTCCCACAGAGATGGAGCAAGCAGTAGCTGACTCCGTGGGAAGGTAACTTGGAAATATTTCTCCTTCTTTCCGAATCTTTCTGCTGGTTGAGGGACATTCACTGATGATACCCAGCATCCAACCACCAGCTGGTTCTAGTGTCCTCAGAAGTTCAGTGACAAATTGGAAGTCAAGTGTCACCCTCCTGAAGTCGGGCTCCTTTGTGATTTCTTCCTTGAAGAAAAGCCTTCTAGGCAGAATTCACAATTGGCAATGACTTTCTACCTCCTCCCTGCCTGCACAGAGGTGCTACCTCATCTGCAACACCCCAGCATTTTGCCGGGTTCTTGAAAGCTGCGTGGGACTCCTCGTGTGGTTGTTCTCCGGGGCCGGAGCAGGGCGTGCGGTACGGCCTCCGACCTACTCTCCGTCTGATGTTCCCATCACCGGCGTGGGAAGCTTTCTGAAATACTGCATGTTTGGATTAGGTTCATCTCTTTGTAGCTGTAGGTATTTTCGGTGGGGATTTCTCCCCAAGGAAAGGGTTTTGAGAAGCTTACTTTAAATTCTGTAATTGTAAAGCAGCTTATGATGAAGCATCTCCAACTGCCTGGGTTTCCGTGGCTGGAAGCATTAGTTCCCCTAAGTCAAACACAGCCGCCTGGCCACCAGCAGCAAGGGCACCGCTCTGCGGGGCGGAAGCTCTTTGTCCACATCGTCCTTCATCCGCCTGAATCCCATCCCGAAAGCTACTCTCTCTGCTCCGCCAGTTCCTAGTGAAGTTTTTCAGAAGCCCAGAATCTTGTGTATGATCAGAACCTTAAGCCTTCAGATAATTTTTTCTTTCTGGTTAATATCTTGAGCAGAAAAGGGTTTCTTCACTGTCTCTGGCTGCCTGGTCATGAGAACACAAAGTGGGGAGTGTGACTACCCCCTGCCTTCCTTTCTCCTGGGACTGGGTTTCCGTGCCCTTACTTTTTAGAGAGTTGGCTGTTTCACATTTGTTAATGACATTTGTTGCAGTCATTGGGATGGTCGGACTAATTTCTGAGTGCTTTATTAAAGATTTAGCAATCCTATTTAAATAAATTAAAATGGAGAATGCTTTTTCAATGCCAGGCTCATTCTCAATTCAAAACCTCAATATGTGCCTTGAAAATATGAAATTCATTTAACTTTCCTTAAAAAAAAAAGACCATCTTGAACATCACTTTTTAACAATATCTTAAAAGTCGATTTTAAAATGATGGAAACAAAACAAAATGAAATACATTTCTGTGAAATAGTGTTTGATGGTATGTGCTTTAAAGAATCTACGAGACCTTAAATAGCATCATCAAAAAACATACACTAACATTTTCTTAGTTTCTGACTTCAGATCATAATGTTCTAATTTCATATCACCATGTTGAAATTAAGGCTATAAACATTGTTAATTATGATTTCATGTCAAGTTCACACACATTAATTTGGTGGTTGATGTCATTTCTGGTACATAGCACACATTTGTGTCTAGAAGAGTTTCCAGATTCATATTTATCTTTATCTTGGAATGTGAGATTAGACAACCCACCATGCTGATGAATAGGACAGACATGTCGGTCATACTGGACTGTTTCTGTGTCTCATTGTTCCTATTAGAGCCCTATTTAATCTTCCTCTGGTGTATTGCTGAAGGAACTTGATGCAAGGCTCAGTGCCATTAGGCAAGGACAGGAGTCAGCTGGCGAATAGTTTCTGTGGGTTCCTGACCTGTTGCTAAATAATGACACCCATCCTGATAATATTAACTTCTGAAACTTCTTAAGTAATTAAGAATGAGAGACAGGATGGGAAGTGTTTTACACGCATTGTTTAACTATTGTAACAACCAGATGTGGAAGGAAATAATATTTTTCCCTTTTGAGACCAAAGATAATGAACCTGGGGGCTCAGCCAGTACAGCGTCGACCCTTGAAGCCAGCTCAGGTCATGATCGCAGGGTCATGTGATCTAGCCCTGTGTGGGGGGCTGTGCTCAGGGTGGAGTCTTCGGAGTCTCTCTTCCTCTGCCTTTGCCCCTCCCCCACCCATGAGCTTGTTCTCTCTCTCTCCCTCTCTCTCAAATAAACAAACAAATAAACAAATAGATAAAATCTTAAAAAAAAAAAAAAAAGAAGGTAGCGAATCAGCATGTAAGTTCAATAAAAGCAGGTATTTTGGTCTGTTCATTGACTACTGATCTCTAGGGCCGGGCACATGGTGGGCACACAATAACCAGGGAGTTGTCTGGTGATGAATGAGTGAACTCATCCCAAGCCACGCGAGCAGATGGCTGTCAATTTCTGGTCCTCCGATCGGAAATCCTGGAGCTGGGGTGCTCCTGCTTTTATCTGGATGCGCTTTGTCCTGGTTAGAGCCAGAAGACTATCTGCTATTTTCCCCAATGGCACTCTGCCTCTTGCGAACCTTGGTCTGAGAGCATTAACGGTTGGCTTGTGATTTTCTTCTCTGAGGTCGGTAGACCTTTTCCTCTCTTCTAATCCCACTAGACCAGGGTCATGTGAAGACTTCAGAGAACTGCGTGTGATTATTATCCTTGGTATTTATTGACCATCTATTACAAACCGGACCCATGCTGTGACTTCATTATGCACAGAAGATGATTTCATTTAATCTCCAACAATCTATTGATCTTGCTGCTGTTCCAAGACCAGCATGAAAAGGTTAAGACACTGCTGGTGGAGAGAGGGAGTTCCCAGAGCTCGCATTCAACATTAAGCTTTTGTTCTTGGTCCCTCAATGCATTCTCTTCCAGTGCAGTGCATTACCTGTGCGAGTGGTCAATTTTGGCTCTACAACCCTATTTTGGTGTGTTCCGATGATATCATTTTGTCTGAACTTTATTTCCTAGTGTTGGAAACAGTGGGTGTAACTTCCATCGGGGTCCTCCTTCTCAAAGCCCATTCATTCTACTCTCCAAAAAAAGGATGTGGAAACCATATCTGTGTACGTAACTGCTCCCAATGTTATTAAAACTAAAATTTAATAGAAAATACCAAACTAGAAAAAATAACAATAATGATGACTAAAAATAGAGTGACTTCTTGTGGCTCAGGACTGTTGCAGTTGCTTTGCAAGTGACTAGATCCCAATGACTTAAGAGAAAGCCCATATTGTGTGTGTGGATAAGGGGGCTTCAGTGATTACCAGAAGCTCACGTGGCTGGTCAGTGGCAGAGGAGGGGCTTGAACCAGTATGCCTGGCTCCAGAGGTTCTGATGTTCGGTCTGCAAGGGTTTTCTGCTTTCTAACCTCTTTCCAATAGAAGCTACAATGGTGTGAGTCACGCCAGTAGACAGCTAGCTCATGAACACATGAAGGGTATCTCGGACTGAAGGAATTTCCAAGCCTCTTTACACATAGGTCAGAAGTCCATTTCCTCCTGTGATGATTAATTTTATGCATTAGGCTGCCTGGGTTACTGGCTGCCCAGATTTTGTTAAACCTAACTTTGGGGTGTGCCTGTGTTCGTGTGTTTCTGGAAGATCAGCATTTGAATCAGGGGACTCGAGAAACGCATTGCCTTCCAGTGTGGGTGGGCCCCTTCCAATCACCTGAGGGCCCGAACAGGACAACAAGGGGAAGAAGGGGGTATCCATCCATTCTGCCTGGCTGTGAGCTGGAGCCTCAGTCTTCTGCCTTTGGCCTGGAACTTGTATCAGCTGTTCTCAGAGCTTCAGACTCAGACTTGAATTTATACCACTGACTGCTAAGTTCCCAGCTTGCAGAGGTCAGGTCACGGGACGTCTCAGTCTCCACAATCATGACGGTCAATTCCCTATAATAAATCCCTATAATAAATCTTGTCATCTATCTATGTATCCCTATAACAAATCTCGATATCTATCAGTCTGTTTATCTGTAATTACTGGATATGTAGATTCTATTGCATTTCTCTGGAGAACATAATAATCCCCCCCCCCCGCCGCCCCCCCACCTTTCCTTCCTTTCTTCCTTTCTCACCTCCAGGTACTGTTACGGGCTTCAGCCAGACAGAGACAAGATGACTCGGATGGCCAGATGACAAGATGGTCCTGAAGACCATCAAGTCTAAACAATAAGTCTGTACTAGTAGATATGGCTGGGGTAGTCACTGGTAGGTAATATTCTTAAAGCAAGTGATGGGGACTCCACTTGCAGATGATGTCACACTAACTTTTATCCTGGAAATAGAGCCTCCCTGGGGGAGTCACCTGCCCCTCCTCATTCATATACTCCTGTGGGGTCTGCTGGGAACCACCAGCTGCACTTGGTGGGCTCAGGGATGGGCGCCTGCTTTCTCCAGGATTTTAAAACCAAGGCTAAGGAAATTAGTCATTTCCACTCTTGTGTGGCGGTAGATGAAAGAGTTTTCAGAACTCGACAGGGTTCACAGTTACCAGCATTTATGTTTTCGGTCATGGGAACCAGACAGGTCAAAGCATTTGCAAAAATGAAAATAAAAGAAAAAGAAAAAAAAAAAGCAAGAGCAACATAGATGGCAGAGAGGAACAGACCCGCAAGGCATTCGGTGGCATTTGAGCCGCTGGTTGAAAGCGTAGCTGATACTCAATCAGGTTTAACTCTTGGTTCCCTTCTCCACCTGCTCCCTGTAAGCCCTGACAGTGAACCCCGTTCCCGTTGGTTTTAGCGTGGCTTCTGTGCCTTAACCCCAAGAGTTCTCTTTCTGCCAACGTTAAGCTTTCTAAAACAGAAATCCTTTGTTCTTACTTCAGATTATTTGGCTCCCAAGAATGAAATGATCAATAAGTCTCATATTTACTATGCTCTTTACAGCCGGTAACTAGAAACTGTATTCTAGCTCAGGCATACCTCCTTCTGAGCACCTTTGAGATCTAGTTCTACGGAGACAAAATCCGATGGATCAGGAGGAAAGGCAAAATGATTGTCAGGGATGCAGTTTCACAGGGATGTAATTTCTCTTCTGGGTGTAGAAAAAGGTTAGGAAGAGAATCTGGCAGCTCAGATTTAGGATTGCTCGCGACAGATGAATATACATTGATATCTTCGCCACCATTTCTGAAAGAATATGGACCATTCCAATATTCCATTTACTAGAAGTGTTTAACATTTCCCACGCACTGATTTAAATATTTATACAAATTCTCTTCTACACACCATCACCAAATTACGATATTTATAGGTAAGCGATGGCTCGAATTGCTTTTTGAAGGAGTGCATTAATTTAATCTTGAACGTGCAGTTACAATTCACCACTTTCTAGAGCAAAAATTGAAAGTATAATAAAAAGATACATTTTAATTATAACTCAAAAAAGCCTGGTGATGGCAATGCTTGATAATTATTCAAGTCTATTTTGGAGATATACAAGTACAAGCCATGCAAACATATTTAAACACATCTTTCCTACTATATATAAGATGTTAAGTAGTTTGCAGTATGTAAACACCATTAACCACAGTGTATTCAGTATAATTAGGCTACAGAAGCTAACATTTAGCAGAGTATCTTAATTTATGCTTGAGAAAGGAAAGATGAAAACAGAAATCAGATGAACACCAGATTTCTTCCCATTCTCTTTGCAATAGATGTCAATATTTGTCAATGCACAACCCAGATCACAGAAATCGGGAGGTGCTGCCCCAGGGCCCTGGGAATCGGGGAAGCTGCGGGCAGGGTGAGGGGGTGTGGGGAGGGAGGCCGGCCTCTCTGCAGGGCCTTCCACGCAGGGCCCGGGTGCAGGCTCGGTGTAAGTCAAAGTTCAGCCCACCCGAATAAGTTGTGAGCCTTTTTATCTCTCTTTCTGTCCCCGCCTTGGCCTCTTCATTGTTTTCTTTTTCTTTTGAAGTTCTGTAGTGTTCGATTATAATTCTAAAATCAGGAAACTCCTGGCACATTTGGTTATTTTCCATGGATTCTATGTCAGTGGGGCAGTTGTGTGCTTCTGTGGCCATGATGGGTTCTGCAGAAAGGCCAGGCTGGAAGGCAGGTGCTGCTCTAGACGTAAAAATCCCGTGCAAGCCCCGGCGTCGGCGGTTCGGGATAGATCGGGTGGGGTCTGCCGACGGGCCTTCTCGTCTCTGTCGGTGTCACTGGATGTAACCACAAAGACAAGTCTTTATTTGTCATAATTAAGGAGGCTGCAGTGTTTCATTTAACAAATTATAGACACTGGGGCAGCAGTCTCTTTCCATGACCCAGAACACCAATTAGCCTGGTTATACGTCCTCCTGTTGATTAAGAACCTAATTCCCCCTTGGTTCCTAGAGGTTACGGGGGGCTTATGGACCATGCCATGTGAGACGTGTTCAGTGGACGGCCCAACAATTCCGTCACATCTGTGATTTAATGGGTGTTTGCAACTTAACTTCTGTAGGGTTTAACTAAAGCCACACTAAGTCTGTTTTATTCATTAGGTTAACTCCAGAACCTGTTTGTTAAATTCATTTTTGTGTGATCATGGCCAGACTTAAACTTGGGATTAATGTGAAATAAACATTTTTTTTGACAGTAAGGATATTTTTCAGTCTATATTATCAAATTTTTTCCCTAGTAGGGTAGCATTTTATGTGTCTCTTGAGTGTCCTACAAACTCCCACTCTTAATGGTGTGTTCAGGGTGAAATTGATGTGTTACTGCATAGGTACTCCATGTGCTATTATAATGTTTTAGGGTTGTAAAACATTTTTGAGCTGGTGTGTGCCTGCGTGTGGGGGGGTGGGTAGGGGAGGAGCACTTAAGTCTAACTAGGCTAATATAGCACTACTAATTAGATTGGTCTAATTAATCTAATTAAATTGCAGCTAGATATAATTTTGTACATGCCATTTGTCTACATTAACATTATGTAAACCTACTCTGCCTGTCCATGCATTTTATATGCAGTATTTTCTTTAGCACCTCAAGGACTCTCGGTATTAGAGCAGGGTAGAATTCATTTCAACAGCTTAGGAAAACAGAATATTGGGTGGCTGGAGGAATTGGAAGGCGAGCGACAAAAGAGAGTGCGCGCACTTTCTGTCGCAGCAGAAGATTTCAGAGATGTGAAAGTGCAGGTGTTTTCAGGAGGAAAACTTCAGTTTTCTCTCTCTCATTTTTTTTTTTTTTTTTTTTTTTTGCCGGTCTCCTCCAGGCTTGCTGTGTCTGTTGGGATAATCTTGAGTTTTATTGTTGATAGAAGGTATAGTACTTACAGGGTGGCTAGGACACAAAAAATTTGGCATCTTTGAGATGTCTGTGGGTATAACACACAGGCTGGGTAGTAACAGCTTCCTCATCTCACAGACAAGGACGCGGAGGCGTGGACCACTGGCATCACTTGCCAAAGTCTGGGCTGCTGGGAAGTCAGACACCTGCACTTTGGATCCAGGCAGTCTGACTTCAAGACCAAAATTTGAACTTTTTTTTTTTATAAAGATTTTTATTTATTTATTTGACAGAGAGAGATCACAAGTAGGCAGAGAGGCAGGCAGAGAGAGGGGAAGGGAAGCAGGCTCCCTGCTTAGCAGAGAGCCCAATGCGGGGCTCGATCCCAGGACTCTGGGACCATGACCTGAGCCGAAGGCAGAGGCTTAACCCACTGAGCCACCCAGGCGCCCCAAAATTTGAACTTTTAAACACAAAGCTAAGTAGTCTCAAACAAAATAAAATCTGTTCTGGAAATCCTGAACACCAGAGCAATGAGACATTCTGCAAACTTTCTTTAAATAGATAGATTCCAGCAGAAAACAAGTCGATATGGTTTGTGCCTCTGAGAAGCGACCTAGCCTGAAAACTTAGAGACTGATTTATGATGGGAGAGGAGAGTCCTTGCTGCTCGGGGGAGGGAAGTGTTTGTTTCTAAATTCCCGCAACTTTATGAGCATCAGGTTGCCTTCATGCCTTATTTCGGAAGAAACGACCTGGTCATTGAGCGAGTGTGGAGGAGTCGGGGGAGGTGGTTCTTAGCTGGGGAGGCCGGGAGTACAAAGCAAATACTGATGTTTGAAGATTTCTGCTACATGTGGGGCGGATGAAACAGAGAACAAGGGGTATCCAGCGTGGCCTCGAACACCACCAGTTCCTGAAGGAATGGAGTCGCCTCAGAGGGAGTTAATGGCAGTTGGGAACTCCACAATCCACCTCGGGAGGAAAAGCAAGGAAAAGCAGGCTGTAAAGAGACGGTGTTTCATTCAAAGTCTCATTTTCTTTGCCGATTGATGACATTCCCAGGAATTTGAAGGGCTGAGCGCTCACAGAGCTATAATGAGCAGAGGGGTTGGCAGTGGTGTGCAACATGTCTCCTGCTGTGTAACAAACCACCCCAAACCTAGTGCTGATGGAAACGACCAGGTGCTCCCCGGCTCTGAGTCTGTGCTGGGCTCAGCCTCTCTGGGCTGGGCTCGCTGGGGCACACACGGTGAGTTGGTGAACTGGGTGGAGGCTGGAGGGGTCTGGGGGCTTCCCTCCCATGTGCGGTGGATGGGATGACTGGTCCCAGGCCTTTCCTCGCCCAGCAGGCTCGCCCGGCTTGCTCTGTGCTGGCGGACTCTTGAGCTGGGCTGGACAACGACCCGTCTCTTCCGCTGCATTCTACCCATCAAAACACAGCATTGGGTGAAGTGACGTATTGACTTCTGTGACCCTAACACAGAATGCATGTCCCTTCCCTTTGCCCACGGAGTAGTGACCCAAATTGTCAAGTTTTGAAATTACAAGAAAATCTCAGTAAATCTCAAAGGACTGGAAGAGATATACTGATAAAGGTAAAAAATGTTCATTGTGTTAAATATTAACAATAATTAATAGAAGGTTCAAAGAGCACAAGAGTCCTCAATTCCCTTCTTCATGTGAGAACAGGTGTGACTTTAACCATTTGAAGAGAAACGCAAATGAAACCATGTGGGTGATCATTTCTCTCCCATCTCATTGGCAAAATAACTCCTAGTTTGAGAATATACTGTGGATGAGGCTGTGGAAACAGTTTCATGCATATGGAATTCACAGAGATAAGTCTGATCTGAGGGTACACCACAAAGATGTGTGAACTTAAATGCAGGAGTTTATAAAATATCAGAGGCATCAAAATATTGGTAAATACAAAATATCAGAAGCAACCCTGATGTCCAGAGATAGGGCTGAATCAGTAAATTATGAAGTTTACCCCACGATTAGGTAGCTTGAGGGGAACGAGGAAGGTCTGTGGATCCTCCCTGGGCACAGGCAGGTGGTGGCCAAGGTGAAGTGTGCAGCCATGAGGACGTCCTCCTGCGTTTCGTGTGAGGCAGCAGTGAAAACAAGACGAGGGTGCACATGAGCCCTTTTAATCTAATTTTGTTTTATGAATTCTTTAATACTTAGAATATAAATTAAAAAGAGAAATGAAACAAAGTTAAATAGAAAAGAAATTGTTACAAATGAATGTAGCTGCATATTCAATTAGGATTTCAAGTGGCTTTTTAACAAATAACTCCAAATAACTTCTTTTTTTTTTTTTTTTTTTAGTTAACATATAGTACAATATTGGTTTCTGGGGTAGAATTCAGTGATTCATCACTTACATACAAATATTCTTAAAAATGAAATAACTGTCAACTATTCTCAATGTTGACTCAGTAATTTTATTGGTAGTAACAGTGAATTTTAAACTCATTCTACATATGTTGAATAATAAAGCCAATTTATTCATATTATGAGTTATATATGTATTATATACTGTAATTTACATATATAGATATCTATTATCTCTCTGTCCATCTATCCATCCCTATGCCCTCCCACTGATTAGACCCATGAGAACTGATACCTCAGTGGCAATGAACGCCTCTTGGACTCAGATTATGTTTATTGGCACCATTCTCTATGGAAAGGAACCAGGGTTTCTTAAAGAAATTGTCAGCTCTGGTCTTGGTCAGGGAAAGTAGAAAATGAGCCTGGTCATCTTCTGTGCCAGAAAGCAAGGATGTGCTCACAAACTAATGAGGAAGATGTATATAGACATATAGATATATATCTCACAATATTGTACTAACTGATTCAGACAAGAGTCATAACTGGATGTTAACGTCACAGATGACCACACCCCATAGATTATATTTCAATGGCAAAATGAAAAATGCACCTTGACAATGATTAAACTTTTGTCACTAATGGGAGGCAACCTGACATCATGTGTCTTCTCCTGTGTTACAATATGAGATGTACTCAGCACTTACAAAGTATTCTTGTCAAAAATTTGGAACTTGAATCTAAGCAAATTTTTGGATCCTGCACACTTAACAGGAAATATAGGGAACCAAGAAACATGTTAAAAAATACCTTTAGATAAATGTGGAACATTCCACAAGACTTTTTTCTTCAAAAAATATATCATGCAAGAAAATAAAGAGAGAGTTGGGGAGATCTATATTAAAAGAGATAAGGAGGCAGAGCTAATTGTCTGTGATACAGACATTGGTTGAAATGTAATTCAATTTTTAAAAAAGCTTTTAAGACTTCATTGATTCACAAGAGAGAATTTGAACATAAACCATGTATTACGTGATCATAGGGATTTTTATTAATGTACTAGGTGTGAACTGTTCCTATACTGGAATATGTTCTTATGTTTGAGGAAATACATATTAATATATTTATTGATGAAGCAAGATGATGCCTCTAAATTATTTAGAAAAACACTTTATTAGAAAAAATGCAAAATGTTCATTTGTGAATTGTTGTTGAGTATATATATGCATTTTACTATTCTTCCAACTCTGATGTTTTTCAAAATTTTATTATAAAAGTTGGAAAAGAATGGAATGCCACATAAAACTTTGCTGATGGGGGTGCCTGGGTGGCTCAGTGGGTTAAGCCGCTGCCTTCGGCTCAGGTCATGATCTCAGGGTCCTGGGATCGAGTCCCACATCGGGCTCTCTGCTCAGCAGGGAGCCTGCTTCCTCCTCTCTCTCTGCCTGCCTCTCTGCCTACTTGTGATCTCTCTCTGTCAAATAAATAAATAAAATCTTTAAAAAAAAAAAAAAAACTTTGCTGATGGACAAGCATTCTCAGGGAACATGAATAGTCTACCAGGAAAATAGAAATTCCTAAAGTTACCTCAGAGATAGGGAAGGAGCTTAATCAGATAAATGACTGTGAAAGACCTTGATAAAATCTGTGAAGTACTCATCACTTAAATTGTTTTTGTTTGTTTTACTCCAAGGAAGGGAAAAGTGCCATGAATTATAAACTGTCAAAAAGCATCCAAGTGATAGGTATGTTTCTGATGTCTTTTATAAAATAATTTGTAACCTAATACCAAACCTCTTCATTACAGCAAGACTAGGAAAAGAAAGAAAAACATATTTAAAAATTATAATAATGTAAATACCAAAATCCTAAATGAAACATTAGCAAATTAAACACACAAAACCTAGAGATAGGGCTTAATATTAGAAAATAAATGATATAATTAATCACATTCCTATGAAAGTCTCCTCTGTTCTGGGCTCAGACATAACTTCTTCATATTCTGGCTTTTCTTTTCATCAGAGATTGAATCTATTTAAACACATTTCCTCATTTGCAAAAGGAATTTGAAAAGGTGTATCCAACCCATATGATTGTTCAGAAATTAAATGAGATACACATAAAGCATTTAGCACTTAGTTTGCCAGTGATAAACAAATACTGGCTACAGTTACTGTGTTAAAGGAGAAAAACCACACAATTGTTTTGAAAAATGCCCAAAAGACATTTAGTAAATTGTAGTAACTTTGCACGTTAAAATAAAATCCTCCATGTAACCCAAGATTAGGGAGATACCATGACAAAAGCTCTATGTTCCAAACAATAGCTCTACGAACAATGTCCTTGACTCAAAAGCCAAGCATTAGAAGAATGATCTTGAAAATTAATAAGAGGATTTTTAAAATCACTGCTCAGTATTTTCTAGAACCTGCTATCCACTACAATAAGAGAAGAAAAATAAACAAGAGCCGTGATCAGAAAGAGAAAGAAAAATGTCCTATTTTGAGATAATATGTTTGTTCATCTATAATACCCTAGAGAATCAAGTTTGCCTCTTATAATTATGTAAACCATGCTAAATTTCTGTTTTCACAAAATATAAAGTCGCATTCACCCACACATTTCCCCTGAAATATTGTTTCTCGGAAAGAATAAGCAAGGTGGTGGTCAAATTCATGGGAGACTCCCTTTATTCTGTGACCTCTTAGAGTTCCTCAGTGCATGTTACTTTATGAAAGGCTCTTTGGAGCTTAATACATCAAGATAATTAGAAAGCTCTCAGAAATGTGTTTTTGATCATTTACTTACTTGAAAACATTTTATTTAGTGTCTACAATGTGCTTCCTGCTACAGTGACTGCCCTTGTGAAGTTGATGGTGTCGCTGGAGAGACGGAAATCAGTCCCATGATGACAGAAGCAAAGCTGGAATCCCAGCCCTGACAAGGTCGAGGAGAATCCCGGAGGGAGGTGTCGAGAGCTTCTCTGGAGTGAGAGGAGCTGGTGAGGACGGAGTGGGGAAGCATGTCCCCTGGGACGAAGTGTGCTGCGTGGGAGCGTGCTGAGGGGGAGGGGAAAGACCACAGCAAGGGGGTGCGAGCAGAGGGGCAGCTCTGAGACGAGGGGGGGAGGGCCGCCAGTGATTTTAGGGGACCGTTGCCTCAATTCTAGAAGCAGCGAGAAGCCATTAGCCAGAGGGATACCTGAGGCTAGTGGAAAAACACCTACATTTTTAAAAGATTACTCTTCAGTTGAAAATGAGCCCGTAATAAGAACAAATAGAAATGTAAGAGAACAGTACTTAGACCAAAAAAAAAAAAAAAAAAATTTAGATAAGACAGTGACATGGAACTGTATGAAAAATGCCAGGAAATATCAAAGACATTTTAGATATATTCAGAAAAAAAGAGATTTGGGTACAAATAGGTCTGTAGCTTGAAGCCAGTGGCATAGAAAAAGCAGAGTGTCTGTATCTGTTTTGCCCCCGTCTTCCGTGTCAAGGAGGGCGATTCTCAGACTGAAAAGGGTAAAAATAAATGTGGCTTCAAGGTAGCAGAGACCATGCCTGGTGAAAGGATTGATACAGAGCACCTAGCAACTCTGAAGACTTTTGACTTCTGGTTGATACGTTGCTGGATATCCAGAGGACTTAAAAAAAAAAAAAATGCACTGTGTTTGGTCCTGCCCTTGAGCAGACCGGGAAGAAGAAGGGGCTGGAAGCAAGAGGATAGGTAGATGTTCGGGTTTTCAAAAAGAGTAATGAGGAAGGCCGAATTTATTCAACAAAGATTGGAGACCTTGATTTCAATCCTGAGCAAATTCCATAATACGTTTTTAAACACAAAGAGGAAGATTTCATTGCAAGGAGCCACAGGAAGTTCACGAAAAACAAATGATGTCAGTTTGAATTCAATCCCTTTGTTAAGGGGTCATGAAGCTGAAAGGCCGGGAAGATTCAGGACCGCGTAGGCTACTCATGTCAGGAAACTATTTACCAAGACTTTGTGATCTCTGGAGTCCACGGGGAGACTGGAGCTCTTTCCCAGGAAAACGAGTGCCCTCGGGTGCTCATCATGCCACGAAGTCTGTGCCAGAGACAGGTGAGTGTCGCGGTCCCCTTCTCTTCCTTTTCTGTTAATCCATCACCCTGACACTCTGTCTTTTGTCCCATGGGGGAGAAGCACGTTCAAGTCTCCGTCCAGCGTGCTGAGGCCATGTGACAAAGTGATGGTCAGCAGAACGCCCCTGGAAGTAATGTGAGCAAATCAGGGTCACATCTTTGGTACGTGTTTACCTGAACTTCCTCTTTCTCTTTTCCTACTGGTGAGAATGCGTTCATGGTCAGGTGAACAGCCAGGCAGAAGAAGCAGGGCCTGCGGGCCTCACCCCTGCCTCACCCCTGCTCTCTTCATCCAAAGAGAGAAAGCCTTTCTGTTTGTTTGATCATGGGGTCACACTGTTAAAACACCTTACCTTATATGCCAGAACACTTCGACTGGTGTTTGTCCAATAGGGTCATAAGCTGCATACAGCTGTTCCAGATGTCTTTTGCTGCCTAAAAAATTGCTCCAAACCTAGTGGTTTAGAACAACTACTTTATTTCACCATGAGGGCACCCAGTGGCATTTAGTTGTTGGCTGGATTGGTCTAGCAGATCCAAGATGACCTGGCTGTGGCTCCTGGCACCTTGTCAGAGACTGTTGGGGGCTGGGCTTGTCTAGCTTCCTTTCCACATACTCTCTGTGCCTCTCCACTGGTCTCCCCACTGGGGTTGTCCAATTTCTTCCCCAGCGGCTCAGGACTCTGGGCAGGAGCTACAGTACTCATAAAGGTAGGTCCAGAACGAGCACAGCGTGGTTTCCAACTTTCTCTCCTTGCCCCACTGTACGCAAGCTAGGTTGAATTCGGGGGGAGACAGACTAACTACTTCCAAATGAGAGGAGTGTGTCTTTCATTCACCACAGAGGTCAAGGAGAACGGGCACCATGGAAACAATACTTAGACTGGAGTGGTTAAGGAATCCAGGGCTGACTGAGAGACTAGTTTCAAGAGAGTGTGAATTCAAAGTCAGATGTCAAGATCCTCTTATTGAAATAGATAGAGCTAGTGCATGTGGATTCTTCTTTTAAGGAGCACTGATCATGACAAATTTTGTGTTCTTAAAGAATTATTAGAAATCTGGGAGGTAAACATTTGTTCAACGAGAAGGGGATTTGTGGATTCAAATATTCTTAAATTGAAGCCATTAAGTTAAATTCTTATTTGTGTGATTTTAGGAGAAAAGTGTATATTGCCATAGTCCAAATGTTAGCACTAGTGTCTGTAGCACAGAGATTACCAAATATCCCCTGCTTTGATTCAGGAAGTGAGTAGATTATGCTTCTTATTTTTTATATAAATTTGGAACGCATGTACACAGACATAATAACAATATACAGGACGCAATTGGTTTGGTCCTTTGTGCTTTAGTGAAACACAGTGACTTATCTACAGACTTAGTTTATGGTAGGACTGGCTGCTCAGACTGCAGATAGAAACATACTGTTTATGCAAGTTTTCAGTTGGAAATGGGTGTTTGTTATTTGTCCGTCTTTTGAGGTATAATACTTTCATCTGTTATCACTACACTGAAGAAAGCTCTCACTCTTCAAAAACTGTTTAGAAAAATTATCTCCCTCTAATATCGATTATTTCTCCACATATGCTTGTACCCAATAAAAAGAGACTTTATTTTAGGGGCAACTTATTTTGTATTTATAAATTTTTGGAAAAAACGGATTTTCTTAGAGAAAAACTGTAATTGTATTTAACATTTGTTGTGAACCCAGCATTTAGAAATAGGAAACCCCAGAATAAAGCTAGGAGGATTGAAATGGCTGGCCAAGAAACAGATTTAGTCTCTCCTTGACTGAAAGATGACCCACAACAGCAAGGTTTTATTGTATCTGGGAAAAAATATGATTGGCACAAAGATCTGTATAGCATTTCTTCTTTAATAAGTCATTACTGAATCTGGCAGCTGCCCAGAGCAGTTGAAGGTAATGTAATAGAACTTCGGGTTTCTTCATTATTTTAACAATTCAACCAAAGTTGATCTTGATGATTATTTTCACTTCCCCAGTGAAAGACGGACATCATAAAGAAGGTATCAAAGATGCTGTGAGGTAGCTTCTGGTATCACCTGAAGAACTTGCCCAAAGTCACTTATTTCAAAGTATTTCAGGGCGAGCCTTTGAATCCGATGTGTTTGTCCTGTTGAAGTCAAGTCCTCTCCTCTGCGCTTCTGGGGAGGAGACCTCTTGTTTCGTGCTGTGGATCATTTCCACAGTCGCTTCTGGGCAATCGAGTCTTTGTCTTCCCTCAGATATCCAAACACAAAATGTGTAAAGGAGAAGTGGTGCACTGGTTAGGTCCATGTAGTCCAGACTTGAGAAATCCATTCAAATGAGAATTTATAATACAAAGAGAGGTTGAGTTGTTGTTGTTGTTTTTTACTTTCCTACTTTTGAAAATAGGGACTCGGTTGTATAAAGACTGAAAGTCTTCTGTTTTCTGTTTTCTTCCTCAGTGTTCTTCCTTGCCTTCAGAGTCAGTAATGTCATGGCAAATACAGTCTGCACAGATCATATGAGAAAGTCCAAGGGCAGGCAGGGCAAAAGGAGGAATAGGAGCTTACAGTGGAGAAAAGAATCTGGTGGTGGCAGGTAGACTCCCCTGTGTCTTGAGAAAGAATATAAAGAGATTCTTCATATACTTGGCTCATTTCCCCCAGTGGGGGAACATTGTGCAAAACCATGGCATAATATCATAACCAGGATATGGACACAGAGTAGCCTGAGGATCTCATTTGGATTTTCTCACTTTTTGTCTACTCACCATCACAGAAGACACGGCACAGTCCTGACATCGTAAGTGTCCCCTCGTCTGGCCCCTTAGCCACATCCACCCATTTTCCAAGCCCTAACACTCAATAACCTGTCCTCCATTTCTAAAATTTTGTTATTTTGAAAATGTTATGTAAATAGAATCATAAAGTATCTAATCTTCAGGGATCCACTTTTCTCACTCAGCATGAATCCCTGGGGAATGATGCTAGGCACGGGCTTGTCATACTCGGCCCTTAATTTGTTGAGGTGTATTCTTCCCATGCCCAATTTCCTGAGGTTTTTATCATGAAAGAAACATGTATTTTGTCAAATACTTTTTCTGCATCTGTTGAGACAATCATATGGTTTTTATTTTTCGTTTTGTTCGTGTGGTCTGTCCCATTTATTGATGTGTATATGTTGAACCACCCTTGTATCCTAGGGATAAATCCCACCTGATCACGATGCATGATCCTTTCAATGCATTGCTGAATTCGGTTTGCTAAGATTTTTTGAGAACTTTGGTATCTATGTTCATCAGGGACACTAGCCTGTATAGTTCCCTTTTCTTGTGTATCCTTATCAGGCTTTTGTATCAGTTAATGCTTGCCTGGTAAAATGAGTTTGGGAGTGTTCCCTCCTCTTCCGTGTTTTAGAAGGTATAGGCACCTGAGTGGCTCAGTGGGTTAAGCCACTGCCTTCAGCTCAGGTCATGATCTCGGGGTCCTGGGATCGAGTCCCACATTGGGCTCTCTGCTCAGTGGGGAACCTGCTTCCCTCTCTCTCTGCCTGCCTCTCTGTCTACTTGTGATCTCTGTCTGTCAAATAAACAAATAAAATCTTAACAAAAAATGTTTGATATAATTCACCAGTGAAGCCAAGTGGTCTTGGATTTTCTTTGTTGGGATATTTTTGATTACTAATTTGATCACCTTACGTGTTACTAGTCTGTTCAGACTTTCTATTTCTTCCTGATTTAGTGGATGTATTGTATGTTTCTATACATTTACCTATTTTTCTGGGTTTCAATTCATTGGTGTGTAGTTGTTCATACTGATCTCATATAACCTTCTGTATTTCCATGGTATCTGTTGTAATGTCTCCTCTTTTATTTCTTATTTTATTGATGAGTCTTCTCTCTTTTTTTTAGTCTAGTTCAAGGTTTATAAATTTTGCTTCTCTTTTTAAAAAGAGCTTTTAGTTTCATCAATCTTTTCTATTGTTGTTCTGGTCTGTTTGATTTGTTTCTGCCCTGACCTTTGTTATTTCTTTCCTTTTGCTGACTTTGGGTTTGGTTGGTTTTTCCTTCTCTAGTTCCTTGAGGTGCAAAGTTAGGTTTGTTACTTGAGATCTTTCTTTTCATCTTGATACGGGTTATTATGTATCTGATCTCTTTATGTGGAAGTTATCTAAGCCTAAAAGCAATGGGATAAATAAGAAAATTGATAAAATTGGCTAGATAGAAATTAAACACACACACACACACACACACATGTATACTGAAAGAATCCATTTGACTCATGGTTTCAGCTCAGATCATGATTTTATGGTCTTGAGACTGAGCCCTGAGTTGTGAGATTCTCCCCCTCGCCCTCTGCTCCTTCTGCTCCTGCTCTCTTTCTTTCTCTCTTGAAAATAAATAAATATATCTTTAAAAAATAGAACAACTTAAACTATTAAATTTATTATTTGTTCTGCATCAAAAAAGCATGCAATCAATTAGAAAAAGCACTAAAAACCAGTAGGTAAAATGAATAAAGGACATGAACAAAAATTTCCCACAAGTTTCTAACACATATATGGCAAAAGTTCAATTATAATAATAACCTAACATGAAATTTCACATTGATATTTCAATGCTGGTGAACATCTGTTAAACCATTGTCAAGCATTGCTGGACAGAGAAAAAGATGTTATCATTTAGCTGGACAACAATTTGACAGCATCAGTCAATGTCATCTGACCTAGTGTCCTTTGGCCTAATAATTTTACTTTAAAAGTAAATCCCAAGACAATAACCCCCAAATTTGGAAAGAGTTTTATGTATAAGGCTCAAAATAGCAGAATATGGAAAACTACTCAACTGGCCAAAAGTATCAGAGAATGGGAAGCAAACCACAGCACATGTTAGCCTAGTATACTGTCACTACTCATGGTGTCTCAAATAACATGAGAAAATTCCAGTAATCTAGAGCCCAAGTATGCCCTAGAGGCATGATGGGTGCCCTTCCTTCTCTTTTTCTTTTTGTCCCATCTATTTCCCATAATTTCTACCATGATCATGTGTGACCTGTAGAATAAGAGGAATGTGTTTAAATTGTGCAAAAAAGGCAGCAAATGCCCAGCATGTGTGTTGGTGTGGGCGAGGGTGTTCCTGAGAGGGGGCGGGTCTGGAGTTGGGAGGGACAGGCCTGCTCCAGGGGCTGGGTGCGTCTCCACTTCTTGGATCCAGCCAGTGGGTGGACCATAACCAGTACTGATGACTGGAGAGTTTGTCGGAACTAAATGCGTGGGGTTATTCCATCAAGTGACACCTATCAAGTATCATTTGAGACCTGTACTAAAAATACCACGTCGGGTTCTCGCTCATCACCATGGGCGCACCGGGTTTTCCTATGATGTGTGTGTAGCTACATGGGATGCCTGTGTCTGTGCCTGTGGAGGCCGATATGGTCGTCATTCTTTCTAATAAACCTTTGATCTGTTGAATGGGGACTACAAAGCCTAGAGCCAAGGTACCGACGCAGGGAGAGTTTCACAATATGTGCGCGAGAAAGGATGGGTCCCAGGGGCTACCTTGCTGAGCCTGTACCAGCTAATTGTGCCTGTTAGGGTCAGCAATTAGCTTGGCGCTATTCAGAACTTCTGACAAGGCCACCTTCGTCTGTAAACCGGCTCTTCCTTGAACAATAACACTGCAGCCCGTCAGGAGATGTCCATGCAGCACAAAGCAGGACAGAGCTTTCCTCGGGCTGTGGGATTATTAGATCACTCCCCTCCGTGAAGCCGGGCACTGCCGGGGCTCCACGAAGACCGCATGAGGCAATTTCTTAATGACAGAAACAACATTTTCTTTCATCTCAATTATTATATTTTTAAACTAAGAATTACATATTGGAAGAGTCCAAGGGTTATGTTTTCTTTTGCAGCAGTGAAAAGAATATAAAATATTTTGCTTCAAAAATGATCCTCGAGTGTGGTTATGAAGGTTAATAAGAGTGAAGTTTGGGAAATAAAGCTTTAGAAAAGTCATCTCTGCAGACTCCAGAATTTTTACTCCTGCCTTTTGGTTGTTGAGAAGGGAATTTAGGTGTTTTTGCATCATACCCTTAGCCTCTTTTTAGTTCCTATTGTTTGTTTTTACTTACTGTCAGAGGAAGGAAACTGTGTTGTTCTTTGCAGAATGATCCTTTTATTCCTATGATAAAATAGCCCATTGTACAACATTTCCTCCCTAGGCTCTGTGGTCCTGTTGCAAAGTTATTATTTAAAATTTTTTTTTTTGTCACAGGGTGGTAGTTCAGCTGGTCTCCTAGGGTATAGGACCCCTGGCAAGCCAAGCACCGCCTCCTACCTGGGGCTCTCTCCCCGACAGCAGCAGGCCGTGGAGGAGGCCACCCACAGGGTCTCCTGGCCCCTTCTGCACAGCGTCCCCCCGACCCCATCAGCACGGTGGGTCCTTTCCTGCAAGGCACAGAAGCACACAGTGCAGGGAGAGGCACTGTGGCAGGTCTGCGGGTGACAGCTTTGTAATTTCAGCATTCTTTAAATACCACACGAGTGCCTTATAGATTCATGTGGCTTCCTTTTGCATCTGCCTCTTAGAATAGACTGGCACTTGTCTCTTCTGGATTTCAGTCGTTTGCTTCCCCTTCTTCTCCAGCATTTTTTCTCTCCGGCCCCTCCCAGATCTCCAGCCTCCGGGGAAGACTAAAAGCCTCCCCACAATGCTTTCTGTTTCTGCAGCCTCGGCGTGGCCGGGGATGTCTTGTCGTGCACAGAACGGTCAGATTGATAGAGTCTGCCGGCCCTGCGAGTGAAGTTGTTCGGTGTGGTGACTGTTGCGGGGGGTCGGAGCTGCCGTGGGCTCTGGGCGTCGGTGCTGTGCGGGGAGTCGGCAGGTACGAGACTCCGGCATAGCCCGGCGATCTCCTTCGGGAGCCCAAGAGGAGCTGGTCGCTGATGCTCCTGTTCATTATCCCAGCACAGCTCCTAGCAGAGGCTTGTCATGCATTCGTTGCAAGGGCTTGTGGAGGGAGCGGGAGTACATTCAATGGGAGAGTTTATTGCAAAATAAATAAATAAATAAACTCTCCTGTGTCTTGGCTGCCAATTTTTCACCGGGGAACTAACATTTCATATCCGCTAAAAGTTTGCAGCTCTCTCTCTCTCTCTCTCTCTTTTTTTCCCTTTTCTTTTTGGCGAGCACGTTTCTGCGCCACTGAGCCGACAGCTGGAATCTGACCCACGCCTGCATCTGATGTCAGCTGTGGGCCCCCCTGGCGGTCCATGGAAGGGGCGAGGGAAGGGCCAGGGGGGAAAATGAAGCATTTTACGATTGTGACCGGTCTGGCTGAAACTGTGTGTCATGTGTCAGAAACCTCACGGCCCCGCAGATCTTGGTGGCTGTCGCTGCACCTCTCCTGATGTGACTAGAAGATGCGCGCCCGGCTCCGGGGACCCCAGGCGCACCTGGACGCGGGCAGCGACATGCGAGCCGGTGGCCGACCTGGAAGGAGAGGGGACCGGGCATCTGCTGGGAGCTGAGACCCCAGGGACACCGGGGAAATGGGGCAGCACGGCAGACAGGCAGGCCCACTGAGAGTTAAATGTGAACTCGGGATTAGATTACGAGTGAAGCCAGGTACCAGCTGACAGCCGGACGGGCTCTGCCATCTCAGCCGCCCCCTTCTTGCGTTCAGACTCTCCAGAGGCACCTGTGCGGGAGCTCGGGCGAGCGGGGCCGCCAGTCGCCTCCGTGTCATTTCTAAAGGGCGTGGAGGGTGGAGGAAAGAGGCAGCGAGGAAAGGGAAGGCGTGCGGGGGAGGCTGCTGCCCGAACACCCTGCAGCTCAGCCGCGTGGCCCGGACCACAGAGTTACCTGGCTCAGTCAATTGTTTGCTTTGGTCTCACAATTTTAAAATAAAAATAGAAGACACTCCTATCTATAGGAGAAGGGATGACTGTTTTTCTATTTCTTTTATTTCCTATTTTTTAGTGAAAACTTTCAATAAATATGGGATGCTTAAAGGAACTGAGAAACGGCTTGGCTTATGTTTACGGAATGGAAAGGTTTAAAGACAGTGTTTTTTTATTAATAAAATAGATCAAAATAACAGGAGGAGAGGAAGTTTCCCCACTTGATAGAGATTATGTGTAACTATTTAGTGTGCACAGAGAGGGTGGGAGCCCAGGGCCCTGGCACAGAGCTGCTGGGGCCTCTGGGGGCCCTTTCCGCGGGAAGAGAGAATGAGGACACGTGATCTCTGTGGTCACCAGACCCCAAACAGCACGTGGGGTGGGCTGGAATGGGGCAGACTTGCCCCTGGTGTCCTGTGGAGAAACACATGGGTCCCTTTTCAGCAGGTCCTTGTGGCTTTAAGACCAATGCCTCGCCGTGTGACCTGTGGTTCAGTGAGCTTACTCTCTCCACGTCCTGATGCCAGTGTGTCTCCAGGGCAGCTGCCCCAGAAAGACAGTCTCCTACATCCTGACCATCAGTAGAAACGGCCCCTCTGGCCCTCAGCCATCACCCAAGGGTGGCAGCATTCTGGACACATTCATGATGTTTTCTCTTGGAAGCATACCATTGTTGGATTTTTCTTCATCAATACAGTCATTCTTACATTAATTTTTTTAATTGAGGAATAATTGACATATAACATATTTATTTCAGATATATAGCAGAATGATTTAATATTTGTGCATTTTGCAAAAATGATCATCACAATGTCTACTTAACATTTATCACCACATATGGTTATAGTTTTTTCTTGTGATAACTTTTAGGATCTATTGTCTTCATGCTTTCAAATATATAATTCAATATTAACTATAGCCATTATGTACCTTATATTCCTATGACTTACTTATTTTATAACTAGATGTTTATAACTTTTGACCCCCAAAGTGGCTGAAGAGGGTCAAAAGGTACATTAATTTGTTTTTGAATTTCATTAAACATTTTTTTTTCTTTTGTTTTTGGTGAAGTTATTTATTTATTTTTGGGGGGGAGGGGCATAAATCCTGGCAATCAAATGTTTTTGCATTCCTTTATTATTTCTTCTCTGATCTCATGCTAAAAAACTCTTATCAGCTGAAATATTCTAGATGTTATATTTTTTTCTTTGTATACAATGAACTATGTAGACCTTTTGTTTATTATGATATATGATTTGGGGGAGATACCAAACTACTTTTATTCCCCTAAAAATCAACTATCTCTTCAATGGTGAATAATGCCTGCCTTAGTTAATGATGACATATATCAAGAATTGACCTGTTGTCACTAGCCCTTCTGCTCCATTAGTATGCATGACCACCCTTAACTCCATTCATTCATACTTGGCAAAGTTAGTTGCGTGACTCCCCATACTCTTGTTTCTCAAAATATTCTTTGTATTTCACCCACTAAGTATTCCTAAGGTAATTTAGAATTTTTATTGTAATTGTTTTAACCTGTGGGGAAGTGACAGATTTTTTTTTTTAAAGAAAAATAGCATTATGCTTTTTTTTTTACAGTTTATAAACATATATTTTTATCCCCAGGGGTACAGGTCTGTGAATCGCCAGGTTTACACAGGGAAGTGACAGATTTTAAAATATTTAGTAATTCCAGTGAGAAAGAATCAGTATGTTCTCATTCATTCAAGATTTTCTATATTTCAGGGTTTTTTCGTATATTATTTTTCTTATTTCATGTTTTATTCTTTGATATGATATGCTCTGGTTGAAATAGTAAGAGAGAACTTTTTTTCCACTATATTTTCTTCTAGGATTTATTTTATTTTTATGCATTTATAATTTGCCATCTTACTGAACCTATTCATTAACTATCAACTTTCTTTTCTTTTTCATTTTTGGTGGATATCTGGGATTTTACTTATTGAGTAAGTATTATTATGAAATTATCTCAACAACTATTTATGTCAACTTTTAATAACATGTTTATTTTATAAAACCCTCTAGTTTTTTTCTCATTTTTTAACACAACAAAATTTCTATAATATGCTAAATAACCAGATATTCTTATATTTTAAATATAAGAATAGAAATTAGATATTTTAATTTTAAAAATGAATTGTCTCTAGTTTTTCCTTACTGAGTATGTAGAGTGCTTGTTTAATGTAATTGTATTCCTAATATTAAGGAAATATCCTTTTAGTCTTGATTTAAAAAGAGACCTTGGAAGAAAAGATGCCTTTAATCATGCCATTATTTTACCTCTGACCTATGTATATCTTTGCTGATAAGTTCATTGTCCACCTCCACCACCATCCAGGATATAACCCCCTGAGGGCAGGGGATGTAGTTCATGCATCCAAATCCTCTGTAACTAGAGGGCTAAGAAATTAGAAATTCCATTTACTTCGATGGCTGTGCAACATTTCAAAAGGCATGACCATTTCCTGTTCTTGAAACTGGGGAAAAAAAATTGAAGTTGGAGACAGTTTTTCATTACTTCCTTAGGAGTCACTTCAGTTTTACTGTTTGAAAATTTTCTTTTTATTTGTAAGTCAACTCCAGTAATTTTCTTCTGGAGACCAATTCATTTTATTAAAATATTACATTTGTTAATGTAAGTTTTTAAAGATAATTCTCAGTAATTTAAAATATTTACCTATCTATGGTAAGGATGCCCTTCTTAGTACTAATTTTCTATAGCTGTGGGGTTTCATCTCTTGGTATCTTGAGTATATCTGTTAAAAATTTGTCTATGAATTTAAATTAGTTTCAAAAATTAACTCTGAATATATCTAAAAATAACATCATTTTTTCCCTAGCTCCTGATTAGTTGATCTTTGCTTTTATCTTTATTTCTTTCCTCTTGGCTTTCTTGTTTTCCCTTCCAAACCTACTGAGCTTAACATTTAAGTGATATATTTTTACTTTTTCTCTTGAAAAAATTAATGGACTCTACTTATAAATTTCCTTTGACTATAACTTTCACAACCTAGGACAAACTTTTTATTATTATTAATATTCAATACCTTATAATTACTTGACTTTTTCTTAACTTCAGTTATTTAATTATTTAATAACTAGATTTTTTTGTTTGTTTGTTTAAAGCTTTGTCACCTATTTCTAAAATGACTGTTTCATAACCAGAGAATGTTGCTACATAACTTGGAATATTTTTAAGTCTTCTGAAACATATTTCAGAATTGACTTGTTGGACTTCTGCTTCCAAAAAGATGCAGAAGTTACTATTCCCTAGACCTCTCATTAAATACGATCAGAAACCCTGCACATTATCCATAAAAAAAGGCAGAGTACAGAAGGGACCTCGGTCTGTAAGGTTTGAAACAGTGGTATGTTATCTGGGTTTTCTTTTTTCCCTCTTATAATCTAGATTTGGAGCTAAAGAAATCAGCAATCCAGAAATACCATGAGGTGTATACAAAGTCCTAATAAGTATACTCTCCCCAAAGTATCAGGGGAGGTGCAGCTCAGGAATCCAGAAAACTTTTAGATGCTAACCCCACTCAACTCTAGTCAAATACCATAGAAAAAAATGCACTGACCACTGCCCACCTCCTGGCAAAGGCTGAGTGGGCAGCTAGACTTCTGTCTTGCCAGGCTGTAGTGAGGAACCCAAGTTCCTCTCCAGGGTGGTTCCAGAGAAGGCTGAGCAGTAAGTGCAACTCTGGTTCCAGCCAGATGAGAAGTCCTGTCCAGCTCTCATGGTGTCAGTGGAGACCACCAGGTAAGCCCAGACTTTGCCTGCCCACACCACCCGTAAGGCATTGCTAGAGCAGGCTTACAGGGGGAGGAGATCAGGATGTCCACAAACTCTCAGCTGTGGTGAGGGCACTACATCATAGTCAGCAGAGTCCCTGTGGGAGGGGCTGAGAAGATGCTCCTGTTCCTCCCGTTCAGGAGGCAACAGCCCCTGCCAGAGCAAGGACAGGAAAATGACCTAAAACAGGAAGAGTGAATCGGAGCCACAGTCTCATTATATGATACCCTAAATGCCCAAATTCCAACAAGGAAAAAAAAAATCACTCATCACTCTAAGAACTAGGAAAATATCAATTTGAGTAAAAAACAAAACAAAACAAAACAAAACAGATGGCCACACAGAGATTATAGAAGTATTAGACAATTAAAGCAGCCATCATAAAAATTCTTCTAAGAGGGACTTCAAATAGGTCTATAATAGGCAAAATAATAGAAAATATCAGCAAATGAACACATCTCAACAAAACCAGAAAGTATAAAGAAGAAACATGAAGACTTTAGAATTGGAAAATGCATTAACCAAAATAAAAACTCAATGAATGGCTCAAAAGTAGAGTGCACGGGACAGAGGAAAGAGAATCCATGTCACTGGAGAATTCTATATATATATATATATAAAAACTAACACCAATTCTAGGAACCTCTTCAAAGAAATAGAAGATAGGGAGTAATTCCCTATTTCTTTTATGAAGCCAGAACGGTCTGACCCCAAAAGTACATGAAGACAGAAAAGGAGGAAGGAAACTATAGAGTTCATATACAGATCTTCTCAGGATCATATACAGATCTTCTCAGGATCATATACAGATCTTCTCAGGAATATAGGTAAAGAAAACCATTATCAAAATATTAGGAAATGAAAAAAAATTAGGAAATGGAATTCAACAATATATAAAGGGCGTTATACCCCATGGCCCGATGGGACTTACTGCAGAGATGCTAGACTGGTTCAATATTTAAAACTCAAAGAATGTGATCTAACAAATTCACATGTTAAGAAAAAAATCACGTGATTGTACCTTTTGAGGCAGGAAAAGCGTCTGACAAAATTCAATACTCATTCCTGATAGAAAGAAATTCCCAGCAAGTTAGAGATAGAGGGGACGATTTCGATAGACACCATCTACAGAACACCACAGCTAACATCCTACCCGTTGGTTTCTCCTACACCTGAGAAGTAAGGATGTTCACTCTCACTGCAATTATTCCACAGAGTACTGCAAATTCCAGCCATCACAATAAGGCAAGAAAAGGAAATAGTAAGGCATGCAGATCAGAAAGTAAAAAATAAATCTGTCCTTGTTTGCAGATAACATGATGGTCTACAGGAAAATCTCAAGGGATTTGCAAACAAAGGAACAACCTCTTAAATACCTTCTTAGAACTAATAAGTTAAATCAGCAGATTCACAGAATACAAAATCAGTGGGCAAAATCCTTATGACAGTGCAAGAGTGGAAGCCCAAACTGCAAAGACGGTATGACTCCAAAATATATAATGACGCCAGAAACAATCGGACACTAGTGCATAATTCTCACAAAATGTGCCTGGGCCTTGTACACTAAAACCTACAAAATGCTGATCAAAGAGACCAAAGATCTAAACAAATGGAGAGAGGACTTCGTTCATTAACTGGGAGACCCAACCTTGTAAAGATGTGTTTAATCCAAATACACCCTTGCCAGCTGTATACACCAGGGTTTGCCAGTCTCATTTTCTGTAAAAAGGAAACCAAAAACCTCCGTGCACTCCGAGTTCCATGCTTTGACTTCAGAGATGGAGAAGTCAAGGCCAAAAGACATGAGAGACAACTTCCCTTGGCTTTGGGGACAGACACTAGGTGACACTTCCCTTGATTGCCCATCTGACGCCATGAAAGTCCCCCGTTTCTGATTTCCTAGTCCAGCCGTTACAACGGCTCCCACCCCTGTGTGTACTTCTGCTTGACCCCTGATAGATGCCAATATTTAATAATTTGTTGAGCAGATACATGCTTCCTCGTCCTTTTTCCTCTGTGTATGTGTGTAAGTTCCTCTTTCTCTCTCTGTATGGGGTCTTTTATTTCTCCATGGGTGGCTGGCGGGCACAGTGCTGGAGAAACGGGCATTACTGGCCACAGGGCTGGTGAGTAGATCGCTCTTCCTCTGTGTTCGCCCACCTGCAGCGTGTGCCTTCAACCACGGCCGGCCCTCCCTTAGTCACCTACCTAAAACACTAATTTTCTCTTCCTGTTTACAAAGTATTTACACTGACCTTTTAATCTGATATGACAAGAGCCGTTTCTTCTCTGCTTTTAAGCGGAAAGGACTCATTTTAGAGGCAGCATCTTGTCTTGTTGTCCTCTTGCCCGCAGAATCCGTTTGTTGTCATTTCTACTCACTACAAAATGCAGCTTATCAGAGCGTCTAAAAATAAGAAACATAAATCCATATTCCCCACACCCCAAATGAAGCCTTCCAGAAGGACATTAATATGCCCCAGTTCTCTGTATCTGTTGAATTTTTCGGCAACTCAATCCCAAAACCATTTTTGTATTTGGTCACATGTGAGCTGAGCGAGGGTAATTGACACTACGGGCTGTCAGCTCCTATGTTTTGGTCTATTGTTTCACTTTGACTGTATCTTCCCCTTTCCTTTCTGTTTTCTCCCACCGTACGTGCAGCTCGCCCAAGATGTGTGTTGGTTTCACGGTGGTCCACAGCTCAGGAGCTCATCCTACCCGAGAGCAGTGACACTGGATGTCCTGCGGTGCTTGGAATCCACATTCCTTGTTTATTCACACACTTCTGGTTTGGGATCATTTCACTGTGGATATCACAGTCTGGTGAACACACGCTCATGTGGATACACACACATTCACAACAGATATTCCCGTGTTCATATGCGTGATGCCCAACATCATCATAGGGTTCTCCAAACAAAGAAATGACCAGCCCATCATGCCGGGCCTGCATTATCTTATGCAGAGAATGCTAACCAGCATATGTCACATCCACCGTGGGACAGAGGAGCTTCAGCAGCTGAGGGTCGTATCAATAAATTAACATGGAGGGGCTTTGAGGGAGGAGAAATAGGACAAAAGAGCTTCAAAATTAGAGATAAATGTTATTGCGCATTTTGATCTGGCCGTTCTTGAATTCAGCGTGAGTTCTGTGTTAAGTTCTTGTAACATGGTTGTCCTTTTCTGAGACAAGAAAGTTGACCTGTAGAAAAATATTCAACGACAATTATTTCAGTTAAGTCAAATGGAAATCAAGTTTAAAAAGGAAATGAATTCGTATTTCTATTTCTCTGTTTTATACTTCAGACCTCCAGTATTTCATATCTGACTAGTTAGGGATCTGTACAAAGAAAATTACACAACTTTTGGATTCACCCCTTTCTTTCATTTAACCAAAATAGAGAGGTTCTCATATGGGAATTAAACCAGCATATCATGTGCCAACACAAGGAATGGAAAACTTAGAATTCACTTCATGGCCAGTAGGTAATGAGTCTCCTAAGGAAAATAAATGATTCGAAAGGAAGGAACCACATTTCATCCCAAAATTTACCCCGAGGAGGTCCCTAAAGACCACAGATTTCAAGGTGCAACTCCCCCTGCACCCCCCACCCCCTGGTCTCCATCAACTTTGTGGAAAAGTGTCTACTCGAGGCTGAGCTGGAAACTGCAATCAATCCAATTGAAATTGCAAACTCTCTCAACAGAGCGTGTGCTCACCACCACATTAACGGAACTTCAACCAAAGATCATACTTGGCATGAAATAGAGTACGGGTAACGGCTGACATGAATCTTTTATGGAGAACAGGTCTATACTTACGTAGGAACGGAGAATTCGCACGCACTAGCTACTCTGGCTATGTTAATTAATCCAGCTGAGCAACAAACACAGAGTGCTCACAGGGCACTAGGTATGCTGTGGAGCACCGGGCCCCCGAGGTGAGTTGTCTTTTGTCCCCAAGGAACTCACGATTCAATTTAACAGTATAATGCATTTGGGAAAAAATAGGTTTATAGAAGAGCATACTGAAAAGGCTAAGAAGACAGACTAAAAGTATAAAAATATGCCTCATAAACAGACATGGATATTTAAAAAATAGATTAGTGGGACAGACTTCTGAAGAAAGGGAGAAAAACAAGGCGTCAATATCAGAAAAAGTGCTGATGGCTTATTGGAACAATAAAGTGTTGACCTTTGTGTGAGAGAGTGTGCAAAGTCCCTCGCCCTCTCTGAATTCCTTCTCTTCAGCATACGGAGGCAGAAAGGGGGTCCTGGGGGACACTGAGGTTGGTGCTTCTGAACCAAGCATGGCAAGAGACTAGCAGGGCTGGCTGCTCAGAATGGGGTCAGAGGGACTGAGCCCAGGGGACCAGATTCTTCAAGTGCGGCTTGTAACTGCCAAGGTCCCAGGTCTCGGCCAGGAGCCACAGCACAGGACACGGTGAGCCAGTGAAGGTGGGTAAGGATCTAGAACGAGTGCTGAGTGCTTTTTGTAGAGGATGTAGGATGGGCAGGAGTCAGCAAGTGAAAAACCTGGTTCAACACTGGATAAGTCTCAGAATCGGTGAAAGATGCATTCGAAGAGATGATTAGCTAAACAGTTCTGGAGAGTTTATCTCTCCTTTGCACCAATCATCAATAACTGTATCTAATGTACACAAGATGCTGTCTGCAAGACAATGCACTTGGTAGTAAGGGATGGGGGTACAGAGAAACAACACTGGACTCTATTTATTCATTAATTTTTAATTTTTTTAAGTTTCTTTTGAAATTCCTCCTCACATACAGTAACATTAGTTTCTGGTGTACAATACAGTGATCCAGCACTTCTGTATAAAATCCGGTGCGCATCCTTAACCCTTGTTCAACGTCACCGGCTTCGACCGTCTCAGCCACCTGCCCTCTGGTGACCATCACATTGTTCTCTGTAGCTAAGAGTCTGTGTCTTGGTTTGTCTCTCTCTCTTTTTTCCTTTTGCGCATTTGTTTTGTTTCTTAAATTCCACCATGAATGAAATCATATGGTATTTGTCTCTGACTGACTTGTTTCACTTAGCGTAACACTCTAGTTCTGTCCATGTCATTGCAAATGGTAAGATTTCATTCTTTGTTATGGCTGAGTAATATTCCGTCACACACACACACACACACATCTTCTTTACCATTCGTCACTCAGTGGACACTTGGGCTATTTCCATAACTTGGCTATGGTAAATCATGCTGCTGTAAACATTGGAGTGCATGGATCCCTTTGAATAAGTATTTTTTGTATTCTTCAGGTATGTCCTACAACATTTTTTTTTTAATTTAAAGTCAATTAGTCAACATATAGCACATATTTAGTTTCAGACGTGGGGTTCAGTAATTTATCAGTTGCATATAACACCCAGCGCTCTTCGTGTCATGGCTCATGCTTTTAATTAGCTTTTGATCTCTTTAAGCAATTCAGAGCCAATCTACATCAATTCTTTACAATGTTCTGGTCTGATGATGAGGAGAATTTGTAGGGAATATTTCAGGAATAAAAACATACAGGAAGGAAACTACATTACCAGAGTCAGGTGTGGGTAGAAGGGAGATTGGAGGAAGGTAGTCAAAGGCGTCAGGTCTCAGTGATAAGCTAAGTGAGTACTCGGGATGTGAGGTAAAGCACAGGCACCCTTGTTAACGCTGCTGTATATAGGACGGTTGCTAAGACAGTAGATCCTAACAGTTCTCAACCCCCCAATTTTTTTTTCTTTTTTTCCTTTTCTTCTTCTTCTTTTTTTTCTTCTTTCTTTTTATGATTGTGGTAACCATGTCACAGAAGTTGTAAGCCGGACCATCATGCTGTATGACTTTAACTTATACTGGAGTGTATATCAATTATTTCTCAATATAACTGGGAAGTATATAGGAAGGAGGCACCATGCCCTAATAAAAAGAGCATTATATTTGTAATCAAAGATCTTGAGTGTCAGATTCTGACACATACTAGTTGTGTTACTTTATGCAATTCACCATACACTCTGAAACTCCGTGTTCTCCTTTGTGAAGTTGGAGAACTCATATCCACCGACATCGATTAGGGTTCTCTGGCTGTCAGCAACAGAAGTTTATTATAACCAACATAAACATAAGGCAGTCTTGAAAAAATATCATGTAGCTTAGGGATAAAAAAGAAAGACTGGAGAAACTTGCTCATAAAGAACAGGAATCAGAACATCTCCTGGGGTCTGGGTAGCAAGAATTAACCAAAGGTCATGTCAAGGAAATACAACTGAAATTAATGGGGTCCATCTTTTTTTTTTTTTTTTCTTAATTTCCTTGAACCTTCTGTTCAAGATTCCACACTCTGGCAGAGAGTATCCAATGGTCCTGGCTTGGATCCCGTGCGTGCTTACCCTTGGGTGAGGGGTGGGTGGAGGACCTAATAGCGAGACCCACTGGAATTGTGCATGTTGCAAGGAGGTTACATCCTAAAACAAGGTTAGCAAAGGAAGGGAGAAAGAAGCAAAACCCTACAACTCTTTACCACAGTTGGGTATGCACTCTTAAATGGGGACCCTTGTGAGAGCTTCTCAATTTCTCTTGTGGCACATGCCCTCGGTACCTAAAATCCCATGCAGACAATTTCTTACTGCATTTCTCACCTGAGGGCAACCTTAATTAAGGTAGTCATATTAAAATGCATTTATTATGAGACTAGAGTCCACTGGCAGACTGTGCTCTCTAGAGGACACTGTCCCATTAGCACAATGGGGACTGCTCCAGTGAAGGGTAGTGGTGGTGGAAAGCCCAACTATGGGTGATAAGACTCCAGGTTCTCACAGGCTGGGCATCTTGAGTTAGAGATAAAGTGGAGGTAAGCACAGTGACGAGCAGGGCAGCAAGACCTCATGTCAATGAGGAGCTTGGCCCTGCGAATGTGGGACCCTGGCCATTGTGTTCCTGCTGGTGAAAAAGATGGAGAATGGATGCACTCATTGCTTAACTTTATTGCCAAAAATGATTCTTAAAAATTGTCCAGCAGAAGTCCTTTGTCAGCTGGGGTCAAATTATGATCTCCTGCACAGTTTCCAGTTGAAAGCGCATCCACTGAAGGGAAGTCAGGTCTCTCTGAGAAAGGACTTCCTGGTGTTATATAATCAACTGCAGTGGTAGGTTCCAAGGTCTTTCTCCAAAGGGAGCTGTGACCACTCACTAGAGACGCTGGGCACCATGGGAAAGAGACAGTCCTTCCTTCCTTGGACACAGAGCTCCAAAACTGATACCAGAGAACCCAAAGACTAATGTGTACCTCCCCGCACTGAAATAAGGGTACAGGGCATCCAGGTGAACTGTAGAACCCCGGACCTAGTGCACTTCAATGGGAGTTCTGGATGGAATGGTAGATTCGGGGTAAGTAATGAATGGATATCTGACAGCGGCCAAGAGCTCAGCTGGAAGGAGCAACATCGCAGGGTCAAGTTTGAGAAGGTCTGGGCGAGGGGTGCGTGTGCAGGCAGGCAGACCCAGGGGAATGAATGCAAACTGCATACTTTTGCATCTTCTGTACCGTCCACCAGAAAGCCCCCTGCACGAGGAAGCAGTGAATGAGCGGTGGACGAGAGGATTGCCTTAGTGAAGGAAATCTCCTCTCCTTCTTCATCCATGGGGGTTGTGCACTGGACTCACGTGTGCACAGCTGCGTGGTAGGTTTTGTGAGTGTAGATGGGTCACCCAGCCCAACGACAGCCACCCTCCCCTCCAGGGCTCTGCAGGTGCCTCCTTCCCGTGCCTGCCCATACCTGCGGAGTGAACTCCTCCGGCCACTCTAGATTGCGGTGTTTTGACTTACTGTTTTCTGTCTTTTTCTTTATTGTTGTTTTCTCTCTCTCTTTTTTTTTATTAGGAAATTTTGATATTATTTCTAAACACATGAAGTGGACACTTCTTTTGTTTCTTTTCCAAGCAGATGCTGACGAGGGGATAAATTTACGTATGCGTCCGCCTTCTGTTACGTAGGTCTAAGTCCAAAATATTCATGTTGTATTTTATTTTTTTTCTGTTATCGACTTTTGATTTTCTCTCACAATGTATATTGATTTGCAAGAGTATTTTTAAGTATATAAAATGCTTTTTGTTATGTTATTTTTACTAGTTTCCTTTTTTATCATGTTTCCAAATGAGTTTTAGTTCTAAATGAAAAAGGTTGCTTCTTATTCAAGAAGTACATGAGAATATCTGTTTTCTTTCCTAATTATTTTTTTTAAATTATTATCTTGATTATCTGTTTCCTGATTTTTGCAATATAGACTTCATTTTCTTCACTTTATTCTTTTTTTTTTCTCTTGTGATTTGGAAGTAGATGCATGTTTTAGATTTTACCAGCAGTTACCTAAAACTTTTAAAATAAATATTTCATTAGCCTAATTAAGATTTTAAATGGTAGAAATGTTCTCCCTGTATGCAGTGTAAGAAATCTGTCATTATCTTTTAACTTCCCACTGAATTTCCAATTCCATTCATCTGTTCCCATCCTGTATTTTAAAATACGTTTACTGTTGCAATTTTTTTATTCTTAATATTTGCAGAAAGTATCTGGATATCTGTATATGTTTAATCATTTTGGTGTTTGGTGTTTGCTATAAGCCTTCTTCTATCACAAACTCACTATTTGTCTCTTTTGATTTTAATGATCCAGAACAAGGATCCTCAAACCCACAGCCTGTGGGACAAATCTAGCTGCCACCTGATTGTGCCTGGCCCCTAGGCTAAGGATGGTTTTATGCTTTTATGCAATTTTTAGAAAGCAAAAGCCAATTCTATTTCATGACATATGAAAGTCATGCAAAATTCCAATTTCCATTTCCACAAGTCAGGTTTTGCTGGTACAGAGCAATGCCCACCCGTTCGTGCCCTGAGGCCATTCCCCACTCCAGCAGCAGAGATCCTGATTGTAGGGGAGACCTGGGAACCCCCAGAGCCTCTCCTATGAGCTCTATGGCCCTTCACAGGACACGTCCGCCCACCCCAGGTCTAGAGCAATGATTTGAGCCTTCTCCTAGGAACATACACGATGGAGGATATTTACAGTGCTGTGTGGGGACACAGTTCCTTCCTCCGGGCCCTGAGTTTGCCGAGAGTGAAGACCACAACCTTCGCAAGGACCAGAGCTGTCGACGGTGTGTCCATAACCGTGGTTATCACGAGTCATGCATAGAGCCCCGAGGTCCAGCTCAGTGACCCTCCCCTCTCTGTCATTCCCCACTGAACACACCAGCGGCAAGGGGCCGAGAGCTCTCTTACTCCGGGGCGACCTTAAATCTTTGCTGACTCATCATGCTTTTGGAGAGTCAGTTACCAACCCTGGCTTTATCCTGATAAAACACGTCTCGTGGCCTCTCACCTGGAACCTCATACACAATCATTGCCGAAATCTGCTTTGCAGGTGCTACCTTCAGGGAGAGCCCCTGGGTGGCCTGTTTCCTGCCACGTGACATACTTGAACACGTGTCTCTGGTATTCGCCTCTTTCCTGGTACCTACAAGATGTTCTCTGTCTGTTGTGTTCACTGTAACTCAGTCATGATGACGGATGTTTACACAGCCGCACACTCCCACGAAGACTCGGCCCCCGCGGAGTGTGTCCGTCCTTCTTGGACCGTACCGGGGAAACATAACGAATTAGGAAGGACGGGTGGCCCTACCCGTGGAGGTTTCGGGGTAAGACAGTCATTATACAGAACGATGAACAGGTGATGTGGACGATGAGGGGGAGGTGAGAGCTGTCAGAGCCCAAAGGAGGAGAACCCGAGTTAACAGGGACATGGTTCGGGGGGACAGCACATGGAGGCAAAGCATAACTTGGAGGCCGGGAGAAATGTTCCTGGTAGAAGAAATAGGGTTTTCTTTATTTAATGCCAAGGAGTGCAGTGTGGGCAGGGAATCTAGAAGAGCTCAGCCTTGGGGCTCAGAGACTGGGACATGGAGACAGCCAGGGCTTTGTGGCCCACGTCTGGCTCTTCATGAGGCTGTGAAGCCGGGAGTGGAAGACAGCATCGGAGCTGTGGAAGACGGCCGGGTGAGCTGGTGGTGGGTCAGCCTGCTGTACCAGCGGGGAGGCTGGTAAGGTCGCCCGGGGGAGCTCTGACAAGGGGTAAGGACAAGAAGGCAAAGGGAAGGTGTGGTCAGGAGGCGCGTGAGAGGTGGAGCCTGGGGTGGCCTCTGGGGGGAGGGGAGGACCAGTTAGCCGCGCTCCCAGGACCAGTTAGCCGCGCTCCCAGGATCCCATTCCTGGCTCCATGCCTGACATGTGGCAAGAAACAGGGGGTCTAGAGCTGCAGATGGCAGGGAGGTGGCCAGGGTGAGGCATCAAAACCCTAGCAGTGATCCCCACCCTTCTGCGGGTGCACGAGCAGCCTCTGGTCTGGGAGTCACTCACCACACCCTGCTTGTTTCCTTGGGGCATCCAGGACAGTCTGTGAGCACTTAAGGGTCCTATTTCTTTACTTTCTAACTCTCTGTCTGTATCATTTTCCTATGGCCGCTGTAACAAATGACCTTGAACTTCGAACTCCAGAAATTTACTCTTGCACATGTTGGAGGCTGGAAGTCCTCTATGAGGATTCGTCCCAGGAATCAAGGGGCAGACAGGGGGACATTCTTACTCGCTCCAGCTTCTGGTAGCCAAACGTGGTCCTCGGCTTTGGGCATCATCGCTCCTCTTGCCTCTGTGGTCCCGTGGCTCCTCCTCATCTGGAGTTAAGGACCCCTTGGCCTCTTTTATCAGGACAGTCCTGATGCATGTGCGACCCTCCTGAATGATCCTAGACAAGCTCCCCATCCCAGGAGCCTGGACTTAATCACATCCGCCAAGTCCTTTATGAGGAAGCATTCGGAGGTTTCGGGAGTCGGGATGTGGGGGGCGGAGAAAGTGGGCATTCTTCACCCCAACACACCACCTTCCTCTCCAGGATTTCCTCTCCAGGAGGGCGGGTTCTCTGCCTGTCCATTCTCCGTCACATTCCATGCACTAGCACCTGGACACAGGGAGAATGACCTCGTCCTCAGACGCAGCAGTGTGCGAAGAGTGTGATCACTATTCTGTTCTACTGCTTTTCCTGTTTTCCCCCAGTAGCTCCAATGAAGGGAACTAGGCACTGCCCACATGCGGAAGTCTAGTCAATGTTTCCGCCCTTGGCCTGTGGCTACCTGGTTGGCGTGCTTTAGGGCTCGCTGGTGCTTTTCTTCCTCTTTCCTTCCTTCCTCCTTCCCTCCCTCCGCCTCTCTCTCTCTCTCTTTTTTGGGAGGTAAAGCTTTTTATTTTTATTGTTTTAATTCAACTAAAATTTACATTCATTTAATTAACCTATAGCGTATTACTAGTTCCAGAGGTGGGGGTCAGTGATCCGCCGGTCTTCTAGAACCCCTGGTGCTCATTCCGCCATGCGCCCTCCTCAACGCCCGCCACCCAGGCTCACCGCTTTTCCTTTAAGCTCCTGAGTTCTTTGGCTTCCCTGCAAGGGCCCTGGTATGCTTTTTTGCTGAGTGATTGGTAAGACAGGGGTTTGGGATTTTGGCACCATGCAGAGCTGCATTCTTTGAGAGTGGGTGGGGGCCGGGGTGCCCACGTGACCCTTCTCTCCTCGTGGTGTGCCAGAAGGTAAGCTCACCTGGGTCACCTGTCTTCGCCCCCCACCCCGTGAGGAGTCAGGGGCTGTGACAGCCAGGAAGCCGCTCTCCGTGCCACCCTGTGTTTGCCTGCTGGTTTGCTCTCATCGGAAGTGAGAGCCACATTAACCTGCGTGCAAGGCAGCACTTTCCCCCAACTCCACGCGAGGCCAGATTACGGATGGTGCTGACGGCATTTCAGACCGAGTTTGAGTTTGGGGTGACTGACTGCTCATCTTTGGTCCTATGCTCATGTAATATTTGCAGCAGGAACAAAAATAGCTCATTAATTATGCACAGGCTTTTATTCTATGTCCTTGTATGCCCGGGGGCTGGGAAGGGACCTGTGGCTTATTGATTCTGCATGTTTGTGCTTTGACGTACTTTTGCTAAAAATATTGCAACTGATAATGGCTAGGAGAAACACTGATGTGTCACCTGAGAGTGCTTTCCTGCAGCCGCCCAACCCAAGTTTCAAGCATAAATTAAAGATGGTTTGAGAAAATGTTAAGTTCTTCCTCATTATCTTTTGAATGATCTTATTTTAGATCTTGGAAAGAAATTTAGGATCTCACGTCTTCCTTGTGAATTGAGAACCAAGCCTAAACATGGATTTTTCTCTTGCAAGTGTGGCCTACCCCTAATATTCAAGCTAAAATATCCATCAGGCGGCAGCTTACCAGCAAAGAGTTCAAGCTCATAATTGCAGAATGTCAAGGACGTGGAAATAAATGTTTCTAGTCTCGGGCATCCTCGAGGTTACATCCATTTCAATACCCCACAAAGCTGAGAAACCTCTCTAGAGAGAGTCAAGTGGTCTTGCCAACTTTTCTAAGAGCGATGCTTCCATAATTTAAAGGAAGGAAAGATGTTTGCTGTTCTGCACCTAGAAGGTCTGCTTTGCAACATCATCACAATCACCAGCATCAACAACATAAGCAGAGCATCAATATTCCAGCAGGTGCCGTTTGTGGGCCGCTCGTCTGGGCCAAGCTCTGTGCTCAGCACTCTGCACGCATTATCTTATGAAGTTATAATAATAACTCAGTGACGCCGCATTTCTAAAGAAGTAGAAACTCAGAAAGATCAACTACTTCATCCAGAGGCACAGCTGAGAAACGAGAGGAGGCTGGGGTTGACTCAGAACTGTTGGGCGGCAACGCCTGGAAACCCATGGAGCAGGGCCGTGTTCTCAGCGTGGGCGGATGCTCCTGTCTTGACCTGCCTCAGAGCAAAGTCACACCACTTACTTGAAATGCACAGAACCCATAAACAGAAATCCATGATTCCTTACAGTTGTTTTAATCTGACGGTCGATGAGCGAGTACCGTCGCGCCTTCCACTAGCACGTTCCCCCAGAAGCGTGAAGTTTCGGCTCACCCTCCCAGCTTCTTGAATTTAAAATACTCACACATTACCACATTCTTTCCTCATGACTCTCTCATTTTCATTATCTCAAAAATGAGCTAGATTACGTCTGGTTAATAAAGTTCAGTTACCACTACTCACTGGCTCATGCGGACCAAGGGCTCTGTAACCTTGCATCCTTCGGTCCTTCACAGAATGGGACTCCATGTTTACCAAAGAGGAAGTCGTTCTTCCGACAGGTAGTGACTTACCTGGAGTCCCTAAGCTCATGAGACACACAGTCAGGGTTTGAACCCAGGCAGTGCTCAGTTGACAGCCCATGCTCTTCTCACCAGGATGAAAAAATCTTAGCTTCAATTTGTAAGAATTTTAAAAAAAAATTGATTTTGCTTGACCTAAGTTACTTACCTCTACTGTTTGAAAGCCTTTGGCCTCACCCCTTTCTTCTGATTTTGAATTTGTCATAGGGCTTAGGGTTAAATTTGAAATTTGAGATAAATAATACATAGAAAAATAAAATTACAAGTAATAAAGACTTTTCTTTCTTTCTTTCTTCTTTTTTGATGACTCCCTGGAATCATTAAGTTTTTCAAACTGGATCAATATCTTTATTTTATTTTATGTTTTATGTTATTTTTCAGTGTTCCAAAATTCATTGTTTATGCAGCACACTCAGTGCTCCACGCAATACGTGTTCTCCTTATATCTTCTTCATTAGAAATCACAGATAAACTACATTAAAACCAAATCCTATGGCTCCTCAAAATTAGAAACTGTGTTATTCTATTTTATTATTTTTTTTTAAATTCTCAGCATTTTACATGGTTCCTGGCTTATCATATGTGTTCAACTATTTGGTGAATTTGATAAAAAAAATTTAATTTTAAGATACCTGGGATGAGATACCTGATTATGATGGAAAATTAACCATATGAAATGGTATTCTAGCATTCTAATACCCAGGAGAAATTTAAGAAACCATTATCATTATATTAACAATACTATCTGGCTTAGCGATGCTTGGATGTAGTAAAAATGTGGACAGAAACATTGAAGGCATTTTGTTTTGTAAATGACGAGAGGAATAAAAACAGCAGCGAGAGGTTATTTAGTTTGGGAATTGTATTGATCCCTATCTCCTCTTATAATATATTAGTCTGGGCACTAAACGAACTTTCTCTTTGTCCAATTACAGAGAGAAAGAAACAGAACGAGAGCATTCAGGCTTCGAGCATTAAAGTCCTAGTATAAGCCTCAAACCTACCACTTTACATTTACTCTAGAAATTGCATTCCCATGGACAATTTGAAAGCATTTTACAAAAATTAATTACTTAAAAATGCATTGCATTAAAAAATCTATTGCCTGCTCTGACTACTTTAAAGTTCCTTTAAGGCGTTTTCATTTATCTTTACAACTCTCATTTGAAACAACAACAACAAAAAATGTTTTATATGGTTTTGAACCAGAAAACTCACAGAAGAAATGACTGTTTATTCAACACTAACTCTATACATCTTTTAATTTTTATCACAAAGATACGTTTTATATCTTCAACTTGCTCCATCCAAATCCCGAAGAAAATCCTCATGTATTACTGTAACAGCAACAAAAAGAATATTAAAAAGAGAAATCATTCTTTACTCCATTTCTTTTTTGGATTCGCAAAAAAAAATCACTTCATTTCCCATGCCTCCATGGTGAGACTTTTACTACTTTGGTTTCTCTCGTGTTTTTTTTCTTTTTTCTTCTTTTTTTCATTCATATGTACTCAATGGTAGAGGACGACTATCAACCCGCAAATCCCACGAGGGCTTGATGCTGGCCCACAACAGTTTTGAACACCATGGTAGGTTCTTTGGGCATCAACAGGGGCCAACCCAAGCATGGCCGCATCCCTTAAGGTTGGTGTCATCTTCCTGGGGAGGCAGGACATACAGGTGCACACAAGGAAATCCGAGCAGAGAGCTGCATGGCCTCAAGAAACAGGAGTCTGGGATGTTGTGAGTTCTCCCATGCTCGGTGGCCAGAAGAGAAGTGGGTGTGAAAACAATCCTACAGCCTTGGAAGGATAGCGATCACTATGGGCTGGAGAAAGGTTTACTCAGTTTGGCCTTCTTACTGTCTGAAGGAAAAATAAAGGAACAAAGCAAATGAACAAAGAAAAATAAGAGACAAACAAAAAATGAGTCTTAAATTCGGAAAACAAAATGGTGGCTGCCAGAAGGGAGGTGGGTGGGACCGGGGGTGAGACAGGTGAAGGGGCCTGAGCGGCCTCGTCATGAGGAGCACTGAGGAGCGCATAGAACTGTTGAATCACACAGCACACCTGAAACTAACAGACCACTGTATGTCCAGTATCCAAAATTGAAGAAAATTCAGGTGTTCTCTTGAGGCTCGATCTCAAAAGGATCAGTGACAACATTCTCTGTCATGTTGCGAGCATTATTGTGTAAATGAACTCAAGAAGAAATGGTGAAAAAGGCAATATGTATGAAAATGTTTGTCATGATCTCCATCGGATTAGCAGTTAAGACCAGCCTTCCATCGACGGTTGCACGTTTGGTTGATTTGTTTTGTGGCTGTTTTCTTTGGCTGCTCCTTGAAGTTTCTTTGGGATCAATAATGCATCAATAATGCATCAATAATGGCTTCAAGTCTCCAAAATCTTGAAATCATTTTTCCAGCTTTATTAAGAATCCCTATTTCTTTTCCTATAAAATGAAAAAAGAACATGTGCCCCTGTTTAAAAAAAAAAAAAAAAAAGAACTTTTGCCAGCAATTTTTTTTAATAAGGTAATTTCAGCAGATCAGATGTCTGAAAGAGGTGACTCGTATTACCCAGGGACCTTTTGCTGAAGTGGAGCCCTCGTGGGCTTCTTTTCTCCCAGTGATTAAGCTGAAAAGTATGAGCTAAGCCAAATGTGTAGATCTGGAATTCACTAAATGGCTTCCTCTGACTCCCTTATTTTTCAGTCAGTAATAATTTGATTATAAATTGAACTCAATGGGGCAACATACAAATACATATTCTGAACAGATTCTTAACTTCCAAAATATGTTTTCACCTGAAAAGCAGAATGCGTGTGTCTAATCATGCCTGTGTATTTATTCTAACTTGCTTGATTAACAAAACAAAAGGAAAAAGTCAAATAAACTTTCTTGGTTCTAGTGGGAAACACATTTCAAACCCCAGAGAGGGAGAAGGAAAGAACCCAATTGTGATTAATAATGCTCCTTACGGAGCTTCTCCCCTGACCAGCCCACCCCGCAGAAGGTCTCAGGATTATTCCCCTTCTCTACAAAATGAGAGCAAAATAAGAGAGGGAAACACAGAAAAAGCAAACCTTTTGGTACATTTCTAAAGTTAGCTAAAACTTTATTGTTTAGGTAACCGGTGCTCCGCTCTGGGCTTACAGTACGTACTGGGAGCAGACATACAGTAACTGAATTGTTTCAACTTATCCAAATAGCATTGAAATGGACCTAATTGTTGCACTAGAGGAAAAACCCCATGTGTCTCCAGAGACTATTAGTGTCATTTAAAGGGCTAAATGTATCATAAAACCTGTCTTTAACGGAATAAAATTGTACAGACCAACACAATTTTAGCTAATGTTTTCCACATTTCTTGAAATAAAGAAAAAAGGGAGGAAAGAGAAAAAAAGAGAGAGAGAGAGAGAGAGAGAGAGAGAGAAAGGAAGAAAGAAAGGTAGGTAGAAAAGAAAGGAAAAGAAAGGAAAGAAAAATGTTGGCTCTAAAAACCCGGTCTATTGGGTCACTAAATTACCAGGAATAATTTAATTGTATAGAACATCAAATATCTTTTCAAAAATAAGAAGGATTTTGTAGCAAGGTACTTGCAAGGTAGATTTGCATAAAATATTCCAATTCTACAAGGTAGATGTTATGTTTCTTTCCATTACATTTCTTTCATAATGTGGATTTGAACAAAAATGAAACCTAACTTACACAAGGAACAGATTCAAACTTCTTCCATTTTATGCCTTCACAATGGAAGTGAACTTTGTAGCTGGTTTCACTGACGCTTTATTTTCATTTTATTTTTTGGTTCTGGGGAAATACTCCCCCATGGTATTTTCTTATTGTTACATATGTTGTACCGCTGAATGTGTGCTCCTCTCCCCTTTGAGTAAAGTAAATAATGGTAGAGCTTTTCCCAAACAGAAAAAGGTAGAGAGAAAGGTTTAAGCATTGCTTTTATTCCATCAAAGAGACAAAAGGATATTTCTTTCCTCCAAAGAAGTTCAGACTATAATGGGGAAAAATCAAGAACAGAGACAAATAGTGAATCAAACTTCAATTGAAAGAACAAATCTTTCTATTTATCTGTCTCATCTTTTCACCGGGGTTGTATATCAACTATCAAGAAAGCTATTTCAAATAAGTTCTGCTAACATAATTGTTATTTTATAAGTTTAGTTGCTATGGTAATGCATGATGTAATCGTCTATTACCATCACAATCCGTTCGGTTTTCATACCTCCCGGCGTATTATTTCCCCCTTTGCTCTCTTAGTTCTCTAGGATGCGGGAAGAAAAACAAAACAAAATAAAGTGATGTATATATTGTTTTATTCTTCTGCAAAGCCTCTGAATCAGGATATAATTATCCGTGTGTAGGAGCTTTTCCTGGAACTGCAAAGTTTTAGATTTCGCTGCCATGAGCACGCTGTCCTCACTAAACGGCGCGTGAATGGAAACAATTGTAATTTCTTCATTGTTCGCTGCTAAAATGAACGGGCTACGTGCATATTTCCAGAAGATAAGGACCACGCGGCACATCGTTGACTGAGGGATGCCCGCGCTGAGGGACACAGGTTGGTTGGGGGCAGAGTTTTGCCATCGGCCAGAAGAGGAGAAGAGGAGCCTGGCCAAAATAAAAATAAGAAAGACTTTGGCAACCCATTGTTCTCAGTGAAGGGCTGCCCAGGGGCCGTAGATCTAGAAATGTCAGGAAACCGTGTCCCACCGGGAGTGTTAAAAGATAAGGAAAACAGGAAGGAATGCGTGTCTTGTAAGGAGAGGTACAGTGATGTATTTCACAATAGGATTTCGCTGCATCCCCAAGGTCACTTGACCTTCCGGGGATGACCTCCGAGTGCCGCACACCGTGACCAGGGCTGCACACTCCAGGCATCCAGGGAGAAGGGCTCCGGATGCAGGACGCGTAACTTGGCCCCTGGTGGCCGGAGAGGGCCAGCCGCAGCTCGCAGAAGCGGCCTTGCTTCCTTCCGCTCCTACACCTGCCCTCCTGAACCCTGGTTAGGGGCTCCGTGTCCCCATCCGTGTCTTCATTTCAGGACCCTGTGCTGGAACAGACGTTGGGGGGGCTGTCACTGCCCATCTCTGTTATGCCCTTCCTGAAAGCCATGGTTCTGCTTTTCTGCCGCATCCTTTAAAACTCCTGATCCCCCCCTGTTTTGTCCCAGAAGCCAGTGAGAGATTTTCATCCTTTCCCAGGGTTGTGTTTCTGTGCTCTGAGCCCTGATTTGCTTCTGCTTCTTTGTGTTTCTTGTCATTGTGCCATTTGCCACCGTGAGAAGATAACTTCTCTTTCTCTCTCTCCCCTGCCAGACTATAAGCCTCCTGAAGTCGGAGACCTTCTCTTACTCACACTGGTACCTCCCCAAAGGGTGCAGCACAGTGCGTGGGGCCCGTAGGCAGCTCTTGGTTGAAGAAAAAAGGAATCCTGTGCAAATCCCTGTCCCTCGGGAGCATGCGCATTGGAAACGAGTTCTCCGCTACAACTGACAGATTGTACGTGATGCTGTGTTCTACCCACAGCGACTCCCGTGTCTCGTACACCAAGCCCTGGACCCGGCCATCATGTTTGATTTTCTTTGCTGTTATCTAGGGAGCAGATGTTTTTCAAATGGAAGAATTTAAGTACATGCTGGCCTTAAATGAGGTCACTCTCCTCTAGTTTAGGAAAAGCCCCCAATTCCACTATTCCCTAGACTGCCGTCTATTTTCCTTGATATATATCATAGACAGGATTTCTGAAAGCTTCTGAAAAACACATAATAAATTTGGTGCTTCTCTTTTCTTATGGTTTTGTGTTATATTTAGAAATATGATAGTTCTGCTCTATTTTTATATCCCCACAAGCGTGGCGTGTAAGTTGTGGGTATTTGCTGAATGCGGGGACAAGGAGAGGACGAGCTGAGGGAGGAAGAAGGCAGGAGCGGGGGAGGGGCAGGAGGGACACGGAGGGGGAGGGGCGAGGCAGGATGGACGGCGGGCCAGGGAGCAGGCAGGGAGGAGAAACCCAGCACCGGTTTTGCCTTTCTGTACATAGTGCCTCTTCTGGGCTTCAAGACCCAGTGGATAGTCCCGTATTCTGAGCTTCTGTGTAACTGTAAGGGTTGTGATGAAGTTACAAGACAAGTTCCTGAAGAGAAAACTCAAAGGAATCATCATTTAAAATGAAACCATTACAATTATGGCCACACACTACTGTGGGCAGCTCTAATAACTTTCCTTTCCAACTCATTGATTCTCAGGCGTTTTTCGGGCTGGTTCTGCACAGAGGAGCATTTGCGATGCACAGATGCCCAACCTGTGCTCCTTCCGTCACTCTCATGGTGATAGTTCTTCACAAATGGTGGTTGGTGGCGCCCTTCGTTCTAATTGCTTTAAATTAAAAAGCAATTAGATGCTTGCTAATTTCAGATGAGATTCTCTGGGTCAGGCCTGAGATGGCCACAGAATCATTAGGAAGTGGGCATTACAGATCGCCCTCCAATACCAACTGGACCTCCCGAGAGCAGAAGGTCAGGGGCTGGTCCTGCAGGTGGCAGCTGTCTTGACGATGGGCAAGATGATGCAAAAACTTGTTTGTGTTGGACAGGCCCGGATGATGCCACCAGTCTTCTTACTGCTATTCTGAAATGAATCAAGGCATCGCTGGACTCTGAAGCCATCACTGCGTCCCCAGTGCACGGCGCCGGGCAGGCGGCAAAGCTCCAGGGTTCATACTTGGCCTAACAGCGCTTTCTTTGTAAAACATTTCACAGTATACAAGGAGCTTTCCTCAGTTTACAAAAAAGGTTTTGTTTTTCTTGTTCTTTCTCAGTTCGAGCTTGAAAAGACCCCACATTGTGAAGTGTTGGTTTCTCAGCCCCCTTCACCGATGAGGGAAGGAAAGCGCGTTGGTGACCTGCCCACCGTCTTTTGGCCCGGCACAGGGCTGGGACCGTACGTGACGTCCTCAGACTCCATGACTCTATTCGCCTTGACTCATGATTCAGTGCAAATAGAGTTACCTGTCTTCACAGATTAAGGGAGGAATTCGCAAGAGTCCTACCTCCCCAGTAACATCTGTGAGTCTACAGTAATTTCGTCCCTAATTCCAGAACCACGACGTGGAGAAAATGGTATTTGTTGCTATTTTAGTTGATTCCGACAAGGACTGTGATTTTCCTTTTGCCTCACCTCCCGAGACGTTAAAGAGCATAGGAACAACTTCAGCTGTGGCTGAATCTTGTGTGCACGTGGGAGCCCTACCTTCAGCCACAGGCAGGCTCCTTGAGGGATGGGGTTTGCTGGAATGGTTCATCTCTCCAGATCGGGACTGAGAAGTGTTACTTTGCTTCCTTTCTACCGGTTTTTATGCAGGAGTGTCATTTACTGAGTTGATGCCATGAGCCACTCTTTCATTCAAGCGGCGTCTGGAGGGATTACCCACAACAAACCAGCACGCTTGGGTAGATGAGTCACCCGAAACGATTTCCTTATTCCAAGAAAATTTTGCAGGCTTGTCAAGGCAAGCTTTCCCTCTCGTTGCAGAATGTGCAATGGAACAACATGTGTCGGTTTGTTTTTAGCTAGATCACTATGAATTGGCACGTTAATATCATACCAATTAAGGAATGAGACAGAAAATAAAGTTAAAATATTCCTTTTGCAAAAATTAAAAAGTAATGGTCAAAAAAATGGTACTGATACTTGGGAGTGTATTAGAATGTTAAGATTCAATGTTAAAAATTTTAATAATTCTCTTTCAACCTCAACCAATATTTATTTTGATTTAAAAAAATTAAAACACATTTTCTTACCTATAAAATTGCACTTTCAGGAAAAACTGGAAATACACAAGAACATAGATATATCAATAAAGATTCTATAAAATGAGCTTGCTAAAATATTCCTATACTTTTTTGAGTCTTTTCTCCATTTCGTATTTTTAACATGAGTCTTTCTTATCCCAATAAACATATCATAAGTATATTCCATTGGGTCAATAGTCAAAGCTTATGTAACTCATTCTTGCTTATGGACATTTAGGTTATTTTTATATTTTTATCATGATCAGTATAACCACAAAAAATGCACATCATTTGTATGTTATATATTTATATATAAGTATTTATATATATTTTATATTTATAAAACATAAGTATGTATATCAATATATAAAATATAAACATTTATATAAATACATGAATATATGTGTATAAAAATATATAATGTATTTATAAAATAATTTCCTCCCTGTTATTTGCCTAAGAGACAAAATTAAATTTTATTTATTACATTTATGGAATATAAAAAAAGTTTTATATTACTTTTTGTAATCAAATTTAGTAAGAGTTTGTGATTTCTTTCCTAAATGTTATGCATGGAAATTTATTTTCTAATCAGAGATCATGTAGTTATTTTTGTATGTATTTTCTTCTCTATTTGGGTTTTTTTTCTCACTTAATAATTTGGTCTACTCAGAATTTATTCTGGTGTCTGTGAGAGGGAGCTATTTCTGCACTTTTCCCTCAACTTGCTAATCATTTGCCAAATAATACCTGTTTTTGTCATTGTTTTGCATTGATGTTTTTGTCAAATACAAAATTCTCATACATACTGAGTTCTGTTTTGGGGCTTTCTCTTATTTTTTCATTGATGTGGTTTATTTTGTTTTTCTATTTCATTCTGATCAATGATTTTTAAGGAGCAAGACCCTTTGCTAGGATTAAAGACTATATTTTCAAGAAGCTTACAGCTGGAGAGACAAAACCCATGCACAGGCACCTGAACAGATGCCCCTGGGGGAGGGAGTGGCTACCTTGGTGGGTGGTCATAGGATGAGACACAGCTGAATGCATAGCTCACTCCCGCAGAGCCTAAAAGATCGGCAGGAGTGGATAGTGCAGGTGGACAATGGGAGAGCCCTTTGGCTTGAGTTCATGGAGGCAAGACGGAGAAACTGGGGGTTCCAGGAGATTTCAGTGCCAGGGTTCGGGCAAGCTGGAGGCAGCATCTGTGGGGCTGGGCCGCCATGCCAGGGAATGCACCCTGAGCTGTATCCACAGATCATTGCAAGTGTTTACTCATGCAATGTCGTCTTAAGTTTCAGATCCTTCGAGAACAGACCGGCACATAAGAGGTAACATGCATTCATGTCAACTCGTCGTTTTCAGTGTTTTCCCTTCTGGGTCTTTACAAAACCCCCCTACCCTACTGCCTGCGAGCGAGGGGTCTGCGGAAGTGACGTCTCACCCCCCCCCCCCTTGCTCATTTTTCTGATACTTTCTACTCCGTAGGACTGTTCTCACTCACCAAAATGTCTCTGGGAGTATCTTACCATGTGGGAAGATTTGAAAAATACTAAACTTCGTTTTTTTTTTTTTTTTTTTTTTTTTCCATGTGCATTTCTAGCTCCCAAGTTCACATGGCTAGACATTCTTCAACCTTCGGAGGACAGCTCTAGCTTCCAAACTGACATGCTTTGCCACATTGGTGGGAGCATCCCTGACTTCATCAAAATTATTTAAAAAGTTGCTAAGTAGACCTACTGCCTGCTACGATCGAATTGTCCCACTGGTCCCCATGCCACGGGACCAACAGCTGTTGGATGCCTCACCTGTGGTGGCTGCTGTTCCCTGACTGCCAGGCTGCTGTTCCCTGACTGCCAGGCTGCTGCTGCTTGGCCTAGTGGCTCATGCACGGATCATCTGAGTCCACGGCAGGGTCTCCTGCGTCCAGCAATGTTCCTCACAGCTACTATGGTCATCCAGATCCTGGAGCGGAGACAACTCAGAGCCAGGTCCATGCTTATCCCCAGTTGTCACGGAATGAGAGCGAGATGCAAACCTCACTCTCAAGTCTTAAGATAACGGTGTCCTCTGATGGGTAAGTGGTCACTTTTCTCTATAATTTTTAAAGTTTCTTATTTCATATTTATGAAGACCATTTATATATACTTAAAATTATTTAAATTTTATTTTACTTAAGTTGTTTATACTAATTCAAATAGAATAAGCCCTATGTTTTTTGGACCGGGGGAATAAAGAAGGTACAAGCTTGTCCAAAGCCTAAACTTTGCAATGAATCGAAGAATTCCTTAAAACCTCTGTGCTGAGGTTCAAGCCATCACAGGGAAAGAAGCCACCATTTGCAGAGAGAGGGCGTGATCTCACCCACTGCACGAATTATTTCATAGTGTTTTGAAGCACTTTCTAAGTGAATTTACTAAGATAGATCTATGTACGGAATCGCGTCGTGCCTTGAAATCGCTCCATCATTTTGAGACTGATCTCGCATCTCTGTCTCCTGCTCTTTGTGTTTCTGAGGAGTAAGTCTGAAACTTCAGAGTAACACAACTGATGTTTGATAAGACTTGGCTCCTCTTGCAGCTTCGTTACTTGATTACCAACACCTACTATGCATGTTTCTTACTTAGTTTCTCTCTTCGCCAGTCTCTCACGAAACACATTCTGGCTACCTGCCCGCCCTTTCCAGCCATGTCGATCAACACGCTTTCACGGACCCACTGCCTTTTACAATGAAAACACTCGCCGTACTAATCCGACCCACCAAAAAGAATATGCTGTCTTATGAGCAACAAAAATTAAGAAGTTTATTCCATGATCTCTTTCCCTGTTGGCTTTGGCAAAAGATCACTTTATGTAATGTCTGAAGTGCTTGGCCCCTGATGTTTTAGCACTTTGCTTCCGCCTCAATAATACACAATGTCACCATAGACTTTTCCCCCCATTTTATTATTTTACTTGTGTTGACATTTTGTCTCTCGTTTTGTGGCTTATCCTCAATGTCCTTCCTTTTTCTCCGCATCTCATGTTTCATCTGTGTAAGGCCTGTTCCGTCCGTAACCCACCCCCTGCTCATCCACGTAAATCACGTTTTATATCTGTCCCGGAAGGCCTTATGGTAATTAAATAATGGTGTTTCTTCTAATATTTCTAGGAACACTTTATTATTTTATACTAGACATATTGGATGCTGTGAATTGAAATGGACTTCAGGCAATCGCTTACTTTCAATATTGGTCTGTCATTAGGTTATGTCTAAAGGACAAAATCAAGCATATTCTGTTTTCTGATGTAGTGAATGTAATTGATGTGAAGACTATTTGCTCTTCTGTGAAGGCAATGATACAAGCCATAAAAGGATATCTGAATTTTTCCCTGTGAGCAAAGAGGAGGAGGTTCTGATCATGTAAGAAGTGGACCTGAGAGTTTTGTTTGAAAAGGATAAAGCCATAGATTGAGATCTACACTTGAGACAATATTGATCTTGGGATCTAATGAATGTGGTTTTATTTCAAACAAAAGGGAAAAAGAAGTCTAGTGCGTGTGTGACCTCACGGAGCAAGCCAGCTTGTGGAGAATGGGCCGCGTGGACACGGGGTAGCTGACCCTCCCCAAACCCTGGTCTCCTCACTGGTGAAGCATCATTGAGGAGATTAAGTGAGAAAATGTCTGTAAGCCCCGGTGACTTCTCAGAAACACTTAGTTCCTTTCTTTTGTATCTCACAGCTCCGTTAAAGACAGGTGAAAGCTGCACTCTTGTTTGCCTGTGGTTTTAAATTGTTTGTAATAGCTGCGATTTACTTCCATGTTCAGAGCCTGAATTTCAATATTCCTAATTGTAAAGCTGCACACCTCGTTGATTGGAACGCAAATGGAAGCACACTTGCATATACTACACATAACACAGGCACGCAAGCACATGCCGTGTCCATAACTCTTGGGATTAGCATTCAACATGATGAGAGCAGTTTGAGGTATGCTCTTAAGTTTGCCTGGACCGCGTGAGCTTATGTTCTCGAAGGCTTGTCAACAGTGAATTGGGATTTTGAGATAGCAGCTCTGCATGCGTATGGAAATGAAGTCGCAAAAGTCCACACAAAGAAAATTCCTATTATTTTACAAAATACTAATAATGATGAAAACTAGATGTACCTAGAAGTCATTGATGGAAAATCCAAGTAATGTATTCTCTCAGGAAATAGTCCAAGAAAATCTGTAAGCTCCCTTTCTTTAGGTAAGACTATATAAACTAATTATTTCTTTTACCTGGTTGCTAAGAGGCTCTCAGATGAATGCAATGTATGATGAAATGAGATTTTTTGAAAAGTACTCCGTAAAATATAAATTGACATACAAATGGTACTGCAAGTATACATCCCTGAAGTAAGAAACAGAGCTTTTCTTCTCTTACATGTTTCTCTTCTTACCGATGTTTATATACTTTTAATTTTGAATATAATTTTGTTTTTAATAATATAAATATTATTTTATATGTATATTATTTTATTTATGTATAGTTTTTAATTTTTATTTTATTTATTTTTATCTGCTTTATATGTGTATTATTTTATTTATGCTTAACATAGTTTACATGTTTTATATGTAAGTATGTATGATGAAGTACAGTGTGATTTGTAAGTAAATAATATAGAAAACAACTTCAGAATATTCAAGAGTCAGTAAAAGCTGTGTTTATTATATTGGAAGTCTCTTGACTCTTATTAGCTTTTTCCAGCCCTCCTGAGATGTAACTGACATATGACATTGTGTAGGTTTAAAGTGTACACCGTGATGACTTGTTACACACCCATATTGCGACATGATTACCAAAATTAACTTAATCAACACATCTTTCACATCACATAATTACCCTTTAGTTCTTGTCATTGCTATGTGAGAATGCTTCAGATCTACTCTCAGAACAACTTTTAAGAAGACAACACAGTATTGCTAATTACGGTCCATGCTGGGGGCTAGATCCTTGGAGCAAACCCGTCTTATCGCTGAAAGTCTGAACACTTGGACCAACATCTCCCTGTCTCCCGGACCTCCTGGCAATCACCATTCTACTCTCCATTACTGAGAGTTCAGCTATTTTAAATTCTGCCGATAAGGGAGAACGAACATTTGTTTTTAGAGAAATACATTAAATATTCTTGTCCGACTTTTTTCGGCTTAGAATAATGCCCTCATGTTTCACGCATGTTGTTGCAAATAGTAGGACTTCTTTTCCCATAAATGAATATATATTCAACATATATTCATATTTTGTTTATCTATTCATCCATCAGTGGACACTTAGGTTGCTTTCATGTGTTGGTTATGATAAATAATGTTTCAATGAATATGAGAATACAGGTATCTCTTCCAGATACTGATTTCTTTTCTTTTGGTAAATGCCCAGAGTCGGAGTTGCTGGGTCCCGTGCTAGCTCTGTTTTTATGAAGAACTTCCACACTGTTTTCACAGTGGCTGCATCGATTTCTATCCCCACCAAAAGTGCACAGGGTTCATTTCCCCCCACTTCCTCATAACACTAGTGATCTCTTGTCTTGTATAATAGCTGTTCTAACATGTAGAAGGTGATATCTTATTGTGTTTTTTAAATTTGCATTTCTTTGATGATTAGTGATGCTGAACATCTCTTCATGTACCTTGGATGTTTTTATGTCTTTGGAAATCAGGTGCTTTGCTCATTTTAAAATTAAAATTTATTTACTTATTTGCTATTGAGTTGTATGGGTTCCTTGTGTATTTTAGATCTTAACCCCTTATAAGATATAGGATTTGCAAATATCTTCTTCCATCCTATAAGCTGTCCTTTCATTTTGTTGATAGTTTCCTTTGCTGTACAGAAGCTTTTACCTTGATGTGATCCTATGCATTGATTTCTGTCAGTGTTGCTTGTGTTTTTGGTGTCAAACCCAAAAAATTGTTATCAAGGCTGAAGTCAAGGTGTTTTTTCCCTATGTTTTCTTCTAGAAGTTTTATAGTTTCAAAGTTTCATGTTTAAGGAAGGTTTTTTTTTTTTTAAGATTTTATTTATTCATTTGACAGACAGAGATCACAAGGAGGCAGAGAGGCAGGCAGAGAGAGAGAGAGGGAAGCAGGCTCCCTGCTGAGCAGAGAGCCCGATGTGGGCCTCGATCCCAAGACCCTGAGATCATGACCCAAGCCGAAGGCAGAGGGTTAACCTATTGAGCCACCCAGGAGCCCCTAAGGGAGTTTTTAAATAAAACATTATTATTATCTTTTTCTTTTTTGCCCAGAATTTGATCAATCCAAATGAAATTACATGGACAGAACTAACTGTCCCCAAGGCTTTCTAGACTTGAGTAAACCCCTGAAATTATTCTTTTTCTTCTTTTCTATGTGTTTATATTAGCTAGTCCTCCCTTTAGTAAGAAAGCAAGAAATTTATTTTATAATAGCATGAAAATATTCAGATACATACGCTGTGATTTAAATGATATTGAAATGAAGGATTGATTGTGGAATATTCGTCACGTTCTTACATTAAAAATTATGATCCCTGCAAGCTCTAGTTTCAACTGAAACATTAACAATAACACTACTTAGCTTTTGCCTAGCACCTTACGCTCTCAAAGAACTCAGCTATTATTATTATTATTATTATTATTATTATTTTTTTTTAGAACTCAGCTATTATTAATTGGTTAATCTTCTCACAAGCCCTGTGAGCAGGGCTTTCTTTTTGCAGACCGAGGAGTTAAGGGGCTTTTGCCCAGGGACCCAGACATTCCGGTTACACTTGAACTCGGAGCTTGATCTCTAATGTTTCCTGCTGACCACAGAACTCAGCTGTTCAATATTAATAGATTAAAATACAGTAGACAAGAATACATCAAAATGGGTTTTTAGCTGCTCGGTGACAAAACAGTAAATAGTTAAAAGTGGACTTTTTGCTTTTATCTGTCTTGGAGCTTTTCTAAGGAAACCATGGCTCATTTTGTAAAATTATAGTAATTTTAAAACAGTTAGAAAATGAAACCGGGTTCTTGGTAGAAAGGTCATTGTGAGGAAGGGAATTGCCCACTTCCTCTTCAGTAATTGAGTTAACTGAAAATCGGACTAGTCTGCCAGGAGCAGTCTAGTCTTGTTCGCGGGGCCTCTGAGACCTCCTCCCATCAAGAAGCTTACTCAGAGCAGAGGAGGGGCTGCTGCTCATTCATTGGCGCACCGGCCCTCCCCACCTTGCCCGCATGGTCTGTGTGATAACAAACCTCTGCACGGTGACCTCAGCCCGTGAGTCTGCTGGAGGCTCTACCTTCCTTACTCGCAAGGCCATCCGGGCCTCTGCATTCTCGGAGGCTGCCTTTCCTCGGGTCAGTAAAACCCAAGACTCCAGTGTCAATTTTTCAACTTTTAGAAAAACATGTTTTGGTTTGTTCTGGGGGACAGGGGAACTCATTGGATTCCTTTCTAAAACTAAATGACTTTCTGCTTATCAGGTGAGAATCATCGGTTTTTGAACGTGCACGTTGTGGTTTTTCTCTTCTCTCCCACAAAGCCAGGACCTCAGTTTTCATACATGGGAGAGTCTGGCTGCCAGGTTCACCCTGGCTCCGTGCGAGTGTTTGGTAAGTGCTCTTGCAACATTTTCTACTACTGCTGCTGCTCAGGCAAAGATTCCTTTTAAAAAAATAGAACAGAAATCCCCGAGACTCCAATGCTAGAGCCCATGACAAAAAGGAAGGCTTTTTGGGTATGAATCTCTCTACCAGGCCAAGGGAGGGTCAGCCATGGAAGAGCCGGTCATATACAGAGATTGTAAATCTCACTGATAAACAAAACACAGTAATTTCCAAGAGTTGGCATGTCATCCTTTCTGGTAAAAATTTTTTGAGGATTCACTCAATATATAAATCAATTATAAATTGTGCACGATCATAAAACATTTACAAAAAAATTCAAATATAAGATACATTTTATTTTTTCTTAAAGATTTTATTATGTATTAGAGAGAGAGAAAGAGAGAGAGCACAAGTAGCGGGAGCAGCAGGCAGAGGGAGAGGGAGAAGCGGGCTTCCCGCTGAGCAGGGAGTCCCACCCGGGGCTCAATTCCAGGACCCTGAGATCATGACTTGCAATCATGATCTGAAGGCAGGCACTTAACCAACTGAGTCACCCACGTGCCCTATAAGATACATTTTAAAAGACTATTTTAAGTAATTAAATATATACCAAAAGTATACAATTATTATTATAATCGATTATGGTAAAAGCAATAAATGCTTTTTTATTTTTAAAAATTTTGTTTTATGTCAGGGCGCCTGGGTGGCTCAGTGGGTTAAGCTTCTGTCTTCGGTTCAGGTCATGATCTCAGGGTCGTGGGATCGAGTCCCGCATCGGGCTCTCTGCTCTGCGGGGAGCCTGCTTCCCCCTCTCTCTGCCTGCCTCTCTGCCTACTTGTGATCTCTGTCTGTCAAGTAAATAAATAAAATCTTTAAAAAATAGTTTTATGTTTTATAACACAACAATTCAAATGTCCACTTATAAAAGTTCAATTTATTTTCTCTACTTGGTTTCAATGGCTATTGTGATTACAAAATAAAAAATTCTTCACAAAGATTCATCATTCCGAGTGAGAAAAATTCATCATGAGCTTTACTTAAGTTATAAGATTTGTTTTTCAAACTTATGATATTTGCCTTTCAAACTTCTATGCAGCAATTTTGTTGAATTCTGGCTATTAAACTTCCTATATTTATCAATCAATTATACCACCAAACAAATAGGAACATGTGTCTTTTAACATCATTCTTGGCCAATTTGGGGGGAAAAAACTTGAGCAGATCAGAGAATTTTAAATTTCTAGTTTGTAGATGTGAGATTTTTTTTTTAAGATTTTATTTATTTATTTGACAGACAGAGATCACAAGCAGGCAGAGAGACAGAGAGAGGGGGAAGCAGGCTCCCCGCTGAGCAGAGAGCCTGATTCAGGGCTCGATCCCAGGACACTGAGATCATGACCTGAGCTGAAGGCAGAGGGTTAACCCATTGAGCCACCCAGGTGCCCTGAGGATTTTTTTTTTTAATGGATAATGCATTTACATTATTTTTACAACAAGTTATGGATTAAGGAAACTTAGTCATCTGCTTCTTTCCAATTATTTACAAGTATGTTTCTTTCAAAAGTCGCTATTTTCTATCATTTTGTTAATACAAAACTCTGTCAGTTAGTATGTATTTAGTTGCAAATGACAGACAACTTGACTCACAGTGGCTAGTCATAAAGGTGTTAAATAACTCCTTTAATAGAAGGCTCCCACAGGATGGAATGGTAACACTGTGGCATCCTCAAGGACCTACACTCTTCTTTCTTTCCTTTCTGCCATCCTTAGCATGCTTGTTTTTCTCTGCATGCTGGAACCTCATGCTTGCAAAATGACTGCTGTTGCTCCAGCCATCCTGTACTCATTCACATGAATATCCTGAACAGATAGGAATAAGGTAAGGGGTATGGAGCAGTGTTGTTTCTCTTCTTTATTATCTGCTCATTATTGTGGAAATTAAATCATATCCTTTGAATCTAGCTGAGAAAAGCTCATAGTAGAAGTAGGAGAAAGTCCACCACTGCTATTTCTTTATGCTTAATTTGCCTGCATATTCATACCATCTCAAAGCAGTTCTTTTACTTGAAACTTTCAAGCCACGTGTCAATTTTGTGAAGGTCGGTTGGCATATACCAGATAATGTCAGGTCGATTACATTGACAAGATTTGGAGCCTCTGCGTGCGGAAGTCCAGTCTGCCCTCAGGACAGCTGTGTGCTCCACATGTCATGGGACCAACAGATAGGAGCAGCCGGCGTCACCATGCGGTGAGTGCTAGGGACATTTATCTTCTTTCTTACTGATGGAAATAGGTATCTATTGCTCTTTCAAGGCTTGTTTTTTGCAACCCCTGGAAATAGTCCCTCTGTTTTGGGACCCCCTAGGCTGGACAGTTAATTACACAGTGCACAAAGAAACACTTCAAGTGTCCTCTTTCTACTGACCACAAGTGAGCTGACCTTGGAGTTCCACAGAACCTACTCACAATGCACAGCCTTAATACCTACTGTTTGTCAATGTCATCACCTAAACGTGTCCCTAAAACAACAAAAACAGAAAAAGGACTCATTTCTGCCCTCCGGAGCTTTATGGGAGAACGCTGCTCGAGCGGTAAGTCTTGCACAATGTAAGACAATCTGTAACCTTTAGACACTTGTTAAGGGAAGACGTGCAAGATGGACCTCTCAAATTTTGGCTACAGTAACAAACACAGTTAAGGGAAAGGACCTGAGGATTTTAACCGAACTTTTCCTTTTGCTCAAAGTCAGTTACGTTTAAATGCTAGCTATCTCTTCCTTCCTGGGTCTTGGGCTGTGACCGAAGTAAAGCTTCAAGAGTAAAGACACCAAACTGGGTGGGGACGAAAAGGTGAAGTGGTCATGGGGTGTTTTTCAACCTCAAGGGACTTCAGTTGTGACCTTCTGGGTATCCAGAAATAACGTATCTTAGGCCTCAAGGTGAAAGTTGGATTGACATTTCCCAAAGGTAAATGATAACTGGTCTGCTTTTTCTTTAAGTCCATGAGGATCCCGTATTCTTTCTCTCTGAGAATCCTGGGCATTCTACCCCCCTCCCAATCCCACCTTTTTTTTTTTTTTTTTTTTAAAGCATTAGACTTAACACAACTTAAATCTTAGAAAATATGTCAATGCATTTCAGCACCTGGGCACACAATTAATCTTCATCTATCTCTGGTAATATAAACACACCTGTGGGACGTTTTTCATTGAATACATGAAAAGAAAACTCATAATAAATCTCAGGCTGATCGCTTTATCACGACTGACAGTGCTGCTGGAGGCTCCCTCTTGAGGAGTGTAATTTGGGAGTATATAAAAGCAGGAGATTGATTTCTACAGAGCCCTCCCTCTCCTTAGTATTTATCCCAAGCTGCGTGACTTTCCTCCTTTTTAACAAAACAAAAAACCCCACAATATACGATTCTTATGGTTAATTTATGTGACTGAAAGTACACAAACGCAGACGCTCCCACGCGCATTATTGCTAGTAGTGCCCGGAGGACTCAAATGGCATCTGAGAACGTGCGTGGGATTGACGCTTGCCTTGTTCACGCAGTGGTGTCCCTCTAGAATGTGTTTCTTCAGGGAGGTGAGAGAGAAGCATCCAATCCCTTACCCAGCTGCAGTGCTCCCGGGGAGTCTGCTAAGTGGAAACCTCAACGTCCTTATCAGGGTTCAGGGGAGCTCATCATTAGCAGAGTGTGAATCAAATCTCTCCTGTTGAGCAGTAGAGTTTTTCAGGCTGCTCCAGAATGTTCTGGAGCTATGCCACAGCAGTCCCGTGTGGGGAAGCCCCATCCCAGAAGCTCAAACAGCCCCCATCTCTGAGGAGAACACCTTCGCTTTGATCAGTTTTACCCATTTGGGCTCTGCCTATGATTTCGAACAGCGTGCTGTTCAGCTTGATTTGGAGACCACTGATCTATGTGAGATAAAGAGTAAAGAAAACTTCCAAAATCACGCCTCTTCTGCAGAGATCACTCTTTATTTTCTGAGTTGATTAACTCTGCTCTCCTGAATTTAGTGGCAATGTGGCTTTTTAACCAGAAGGTTACAAATACTACAGTGTGTAGCTTTCGTCCCGTATTTTGAGTTTGGTGAGATCTCCCCAATACTAGAAGGAAAAAAATTGTTTCTCTTGGGAGGACTGGGGAACAATGAAGTTTGAATTACAAAGATCAACTTGGAAACTTTTTAGTTTGATATAATTGTAGATTTAGGCTTACAGAGAAGCTTCAAAAAAAAAAAATGCCCAACTCCCTATACCTCTTGCCCATTCCTCTAATGTTAACAGCTTGTGAGCCCTAGAACAATGATTGAAATGGGGAGAATTGACCTTAATGTAGTGTTCTGAACCCATCTATATGCTCTGTTTAAATTTTGCCATTTTTCTCACTCATGTCCCTTTTCTAGTCCAAGTGCCAACCCAGCATCCTGCATCTCACCTAGTTGTCCTGGGTCCTCCCTCTGCTTCAATCCCTGACAATTCCTCAGTCTGTTTTCCACGAAGACTCTCTGTGGTTCTGTCCACCAGTATTGACTGGTCAACACTGACTCTCACCAACTTGTCTGAAAATGAGATTTAATATTCATTAGGCACTATTCAGCAGCAGGCTCAGATGTAACAAAGTGATACACAGTGAACATTTGTTATCTACCTACGTGGACCAGTTGTCAAAGTCCTACGTTTTGACAACTTAGAGACTGTGTAAATTGCTAAAATTTCAAGCAAGACCTACTATTCCATGTGCTGAACATAAATCTATATAAAGATGTGGCTATAATGCCATGAATTTACTGGGTCTGGTTGTGTTCCATGGATTTACCAAGAAAGTAATAGATCGATCATTTTTATTCTGTTTCAGGATGTGTGCTTTTAGTTTCTAAAAACAAGGAATCAGAAGGGGGTGGTTTTCTGTCTATATGTAAATAATTTTTAATTCTATTGTTTTAGGGTCAAATAATATGTTCGTGTGACGTTTAAGTAAAAAATTCTCTTCAGCAGAATATGTGCTCATTTTTTTTTTCTTAAATTTAGTTTCAGGGGCACATGAAAAGGATTTGTATCTTCTAAATGTTGGGGGCAGGGCTCTCTCTTTTTTTCTTAGATTAATTGTGTTAAAAAGTGATATTCAAGGAGCTCCTTGCTGGCTCAACTGGTTAAGCCTCTGGTTCTTGATTTTGACTCAAGTCATGACCTCAGGGTTGTGAGATTGAACCCCATGTTGGGCTCTGCCCTGGACATGGAACCTGCTTGGGATTCTCTTTTCTCTCCCTCCACCCCTCCTTCCTGCTTACATGCTCTTGCTCTCTCTTTCTCCCTAAAACAATTAAAAAAAATCTATTTAAAAAATGATATTTGAGATACACCAAATTTCCACCAACATTTGATATATCAGCTTCTAAAAAGAGTGTGGTACCATCTCTCACGAAGTTTGTGGGTTTTTCACTTTAATTGCTCCTGTAGTTCTTCCAAGTTTTTCTTTATAGACTTACAGTTCTTTCTTAAGAGAACACAACTTCAGCACTCTTTATCTTTCTGGTGTATTGCTTCTTTTATTATTGTGATGGTTAATTTTATGTTTCAAGTTGACCAGGCCATGGTGTCTAGATATTTGGTCAACATTACTCTGGTTGTTTCCATGAAGGTGCTTTCTTGGATAAGATTAATATTTAAGTGAGTAAACAGATTACCCTCTATAACGTGGATAGGTGGATCTTATTTAATCCGTTGAAGGCCTTAATAGAACAAAGACTGACCTCCCTTGAGCAGGAGGGAATTCTGATAGCAGATTGCCTTTGGATTCTGTGATTAATAACTTTGTGTTACAACTTGACAGGACCATGAGGTAGCCAGAAATTTGGTTAAATGTTATGCTAAGTGTTTCTTTAAAGATTATTATTATTATTATTATTATTTTTTGATGAAGGAATGCTAAATAAGCATACTAAGAAAGGAGATTTCCCTCCATAACACAGGTGAGCCATTGAAGACCTAAATAGAACAAAATGCTGGCTCTTCCCCAGTAAGAGGGTTGTCTGATTTCCTTTAAACTGGGGCATCAGCTCTTCCTGGATCCACAGCTGTCTGCCAGGCTTTGGACTTGAATTGGGACATAAGCTCAGAAGATTTTAGACTTGCTAGTTTCCATAATGTTGTGGGTCAATTTCTTAAATAAATGTCTTTCTTTCCATATATGCATATCCTATTTCTCCGTATTAGTCAGAACACTGGCTAATACAACTATAATGTACTATCCTCTTTATCCCTAGTAATAATTTTTGCCCTAAAGTCGGTTTTATCTAATATAGATAATGTCATACCAGCTTGAATTTGACCCTTTTCCTATCCTTTTCACTCAATCTTTTTGTGTCATATGAAATGGTTTTTCTTATAGCTGGTTATTCCTATAGCTGGATTTTGTCTCTTATCCAATCTGAAAATCTCAGTCTTTTAATGTATAAATATAACCCACTTATATTTATTGTTTCAATTGATGCATATTTGAACAGACTTCTGTCATCATATTTTATGTTTTCCATTTAGCAGGCTCTTTCTTGGCTTCTTTTCCCATGTCCTATTGGATCCATCATATCTTCTTTCTATTTCTTTTTTCCCCAAACTTGTTTGGAGCTTGCAATAACAACAGCTAAGGTTTGTTAAGAGCTTATTTTGTAACCTGCATTGTTAAGTGAAGCCTTCACCACAACATTATGAACCTTCTCTGATTATGATTTTTATTTAGAGATGAGGAAACTGGTATGGAAAGATTAAGTGACTCAGCTTATGCTACATTAAAGACTTGTTATGAGGCCATGTTCTCAACAAACCTCATTATCCCAATTCTCTAGTTATATATTGCATTTCTAGTTCTTTAGTGTTGGCACCATATTTCACAAGTGTTCTTGACTTAATGAAGTCCCAACAACCAATGTCAATGTGTTCTTTTTAAACAATGCAGGGATCCTAAAAAGTTTTTTTTCCTGATCCCCTCTTCCTGTTTCTATTGTTGTCTACTAATTTGTTAATACCATATGTAACTACCACTTTCCAAATTCATTATTATTATTAATATTAAAAGCTTACTTAGATGTCCTAATTTCTTCTTCTCATTACTATTTGCACCGGCTCCTTTTTCTGTTCAGATGCTTTTTTCCTGAGATGTGCTTCTATTGCTCTAAGTTCTAACAAGTGTCTGTAAATGGCAATGTCTATTGGTGGTTGTTTCTCTGCCAATAAACTTATTTTGCTCAGATTCATGAGATTATTTGGAAGGATATAGGTTTTTACATTTTTATTTTCCTTCAGTACTTCAAATGTATCATTCAATTGTTCTGGCAGCTGTTGTGTTATGTGATTTTCTCTCAGCAATTGTATTTGTTTTATTGGTAATCTTTTCAGAAGGTCTATTTGATGGCTGTCAGAGTTGCCTATTACTTTTTTAAATCAAATTTGTTTTTGAATAGATTCAGATTGATGGAAAAGTTACGAAAATAGTGCAGAAGCCTTTTTGCCTGTTGTTACATCTTCCATTAGCATAGTACATCTGTCACAACTAGAAACCAGTGTTGGTACATTGTTAGACATACAACTAAACTCCACAATTTATTTGGATTCTGGCAGTTTTTCCTGATGTCCCTTTTCAGTTCCAGCATCTCATTCAGGGGATGCATTGTGTCTCTTTAGGTGCTTCATGGCTGTGAGGGTTCTCAGACTTCCCTTGTTTTTGATGACCTTGGCCATTTTGAGAAGACTGGCCAAGTATTTTGTAGGATGCCCCTCATGTCAAGGCTACATCTTATTGACATAACTTGCTATTGATAATGCTAACCTTGATGAGTTGCGCAGAGGTGCTGCGCAGATATTCTCCACTGTAAGCTAATGTCATCACATCTACTATTATTCTTGGTAAAGAAGTTAGTAGGAAGAGACCACATTCAATGTTGAATTAGGGGAGAGGGGATTTAGCTTCTGTCTATTTTTAATTATGGGTTTCTATTTTTTTAAAACTCTATAACCATCTTAAACTTCAGTGTTATTTCATGTTTGTTCATAGGGCTGCATTATTTCTGATTCTTGAAGGATTCTGATTCTTCTCCTGAATCTGTTGACTCTCCCTCATCAGGCTTCATCTCTCATGAGTTTGAAAATTTTTTTTATTATGAATTGCTCTTCTGAGGGGGTTGCCTGTTCTATGATGGACCTGTTTACTTCCAGGTTGTGCTGTGTTTTGCTTTTCTGCTCTGCTGAGCTCCAACAGGTTTCAGTGCATAGAGCCCAACATTTAGGATCATGGCTTGGTTCAGAGTTCCCTCCCTATGTACACAAAGCTAAACACCACTCTGAGAGTTTTGATTTCTCTCAGATGACTCTCCTCTTCCACTCAGGATTCTGCGACGTGGCAAGCTCCTTGCTGCATCTCAGTGCCAGCTAGTGTGGTACTACCGGATCACTCTTACCCCTCAGAGAGTACCGGCTGCAGGAGCAGAACACACAGCTCTTTGCCAGAGGGCCTTGAGGCCTGAGGTAACAGCAGCCTTGGGGGTCTACTTTCCACCCCATCCTTGATTTCTTTCTTCTTTTCTAGAACTTCAAGATTGCCCTTTCTTCCAAAGGGCAATTGGAAGATTTCTTAAAAATTCCATGTGTCACCCAGCATTTTTATGTGTTTGGAGCCAATCCCTCTATGCATCTCAGTCTGCCATTTTACTAGAAGCCTGTTCTGGTTCTATTGGTAATACAGTATTTCTTATGTTGATATGTCATTCTGTGGTGTGAAGGAAGGGGAAATTTTGACCTAGAATGTTAGTCTTCCTGCGGTTGCTAGAGATCTTCTAGCAGTTATGTTTAAGATTCAAAGTCTTTTAGGGTAAATGCATCCTTCACTTCTGAAATTAGTGATTAAATATTCGTTGAGAACCTGTTATGTATAAAGTAGTTTATGATAAACCAATGAGGAAGACATAGCTTTTGTTTTACAGAGATAAACCAAGAAGAAGAAAGTGAAAAGTTATAAGTGACTTAAAATAGTTTACAGAAACATTTGCAGGAGGCTACAGAAGGATGAGATAGATTTCCAGGTAAGAAGATCTGGAAAGGTATGATGGAGGAAAGCATGAACTGAGCTTGAAGAATGGATACGATTGTGAGATGCAATTGCTGATCGGGATCAACTCATACTGGGATGAAAATGTCAAGCAAGGCGGCCACTACCCACCTGAAATTTTGGTGCACGTGTCAGGTACAAAGGCAGCCCTCGCTGGGTTCACGATGTAGGAGACAGTCCGTCATTGATTCAGAGTAGTAGAAAGTGCTACAAATAATTTATTTACATTGGAATAAGACAGTCTTAGGGACAAGTTTGTTGTTAAGGATGGGGCAGATTTAATCAAAGGAAACTTCCTAACAATTAAAACAATAACTCAGAAACAAATATCTAAAGCAAGTTGTCAGCAGCCTCATATCAGCCAGTAATCTTGGCAAACTTGTCCCAAGTGCAGGACAAGTGGCGCCCCATGGAGACATTGTTCTGGGTTTGGGACCCGAGCCCCATGCCAAGGGTCACATGCCCAGGACAGTGGAAGAGAATGGCTGTCAGGGGAGCAAGAATCTGAGCGCCGGTCGGGGTTTTCTTGCCCCTGGCTTTTCCTGCCAAGTCGCGAAGGAGAATGTGCTGCATTGCACTTAACCAAACACTTAAAAACCATATTAACTTATTAATAACATCACCACATATTAGTAAGCATTATATAGTTCTCATGTTCACAGCACTTTGTGAACTTTAGCTGATCAATTAAAAATGGCGTCTTCCTGACACTAACTTAGCTCTGAACGCAGAGACCGCTGTGTGCCGGGAGCTGGTCACGGACTTTGCTCTGTGGAGTGAGTGGCCCCCGATGAGCCCCGGAGTCTCAGGCTGGACCTCGGCCCGTGTGCGTCCTGTCCAACTGCCTTAGCTCGCCTTCCTGTAGTGATCTCAGAAAAATTGTTTAGGTGATCTCCCCTCTCTCTGTTTTAATGTTTCTTTATGAATTTTGAGTAGAGAAAACCAGACCTGTTTCCCCCTCTGAGGTTCTATTTGTTCTGTTATTGTGTCTGATATAAGCAAATAACCCAACAACAAGCCCTGGCGTATTTCTCCCTTATTCCTTTTATTTATGGTTGCAGGAGAGGTTTAATTAGATTGCACTCTTCTTCTAGGACTCCGTGTCCATGGGGCATAGGCCACACACTCTGTAGGCAGCTGTTCCTGGGGGAGGGACTGGCTTCCATAGAGAGATGGTAAGTTTACAGGAACTAGCAAAAGGTATGTCTGCTGGGGGATACAGAGTTTAAACGGACCCTGTGGCCCTAGGCTCCATGAGTAGAGGAGGGCTGGGTGCCCCATGAGGGCACCCTTTATGGTGTTAAGAAAGGCCATGAACTTCCCCCCCGGAGCACTTTCCGGTCTCCTCCACATCTTCAGGCTTTTGTGGTCCTTGGAGCAATGAGGTTCTCTGGAATATGGAATTTATTTTGCAATGACCTCGAAATAGAGTGTTGATCTGAAGACCCAGTAAAACCTCACCAAACTGCTCTCTGTCCCTTCAGGCTCTGGAAGGTGGCCTCCGCCTGTCCCCTGAAGCCGGCGGGGCGGCATCGCTGGACACGAGGGCTCCGCGGTGCACCACTTATCCAGAGATGCTGCTTTCGGCTGGTCACATCCAGCTGGGCGTCTCAGTGACAAGGCTGCTCCACACTTGCCCCATCGATCTCCTGTCACTCATTAGTAAGTGACTGTGCTAGACATGGCCCTTGGGCATTTTTCCAATGCAAAGCCACTTAGCATTAAAATTGCAGCATCTCTTTTGGCTTTTTTACAAGTCTTTACCAAGTCCATTTAAAAACCAGCCTCGAATCATGAGCCCCCTCTCCGGATGGCCTCCACGTTGCCCTTTGACCTCTACAAGACAACGGGAACAACCGTGCCCTTTAACATTAAATTTTTCCTATCGTAGGCACATCTAGGGAAATGTGCTACACACGGAGAAGATGTTCTGACGACCTGAGAGCCGAGTGGGCTGTGTTATCACCGTGTCCTCGACACTTCCACAGCCCAGCGTCAACAGTCTTGTCTTCTGCTCGCAGCAGCTGAAATTGCAGTGGAGAAGGTGCTCGGAGAGTTCGATTTACACGCGCCTCAACGTTTAGAAGTGAGCATTTGAGAACCGGGGAATGGGTGAATTGATGGTTTTCCCTCCCTCCCTCCCAGATTTCCCCCGGGGAGGCGAGGAGGAAGTTCAGGAGAGGTCGCCTGCCGGGGAGGAGCCCACCGGAGCCCACCTCATAGACATTTTGTAGTTTTTAAAGAACAATCTGTTTTTAAAATTCTTGTCTCAGAAGAACCTCTGTTACGGAGACACCGATCACCTGTTTGGAAGAAAATATACATCTTTCGATGAACAGACTAGGCTAGGCCCGAAGGTCAAGGTCACTGGCTGAGAGCTCAGAGCAAGGGCTGGTCCCTCAGAGGGACAGGGCGGCCGTCAGGAGCACCGGGACCCTCGCTGGTGGTCCCCTATGTGGCCTACGTGGGCTTGCGCCTGAGCCTGCGACCTCATGACGCGTGTTCATGGCTCGTGTGCAGGGAGCCAGCCCGTGCCATGAGCGTCGGCCCGCAGCCGGGGCCGTGGCACACTGCAGTCTGGATGAGGCTCACATGATGGCACGCGGGAGACCTACATCTCTTGTCCCTGGCCCATGTGGAGGCCCGAAGGGGTGACGCTCTCTGCAAACATGTTCTGTTCTCACTTGGATCAGCCCGAGGAGGGAAAGAGAAGAGGCTTAAAACCCACGCGATTCTTACATGGTGTTTCAAGAAGTAAAACTGTACTTTCCAAGATCACAGAATAAATCCCCATTTAGTGTTTTATTATTTTTGCTTAGTAAAATAATGTAAAAATTTTCTAGAGCATAGCGAAGAATAAAGATTAGATTAAATACAAAAACTTTCAAGAACTAACACAAGATTCGAACCCTCTAAATGAATATTCTTATTTCTTTGTACTTCCTTTTCATCTTTCCACATTCAGCCAAACATCTATGCAGCAGTAGTCTTCAGTTTAACTACACAGAACACGAGCCGAAAATGCCATTTTCTAATTTTCTTCCAGTCACGTCATCTAACCTCATCACTGCGGTTACACTAGCAACTCATTCGCACACCCATGTACCCACACCCACACCCAGACACACATGCAAACACACAGACAAACACACACAATAAGCTTTATGTAGTATAGATTCATCTCCATACACATAGAAGTGTATCTAAATCTGTGCTATTACAGTCAAACATGCATGTGTTCTTGTAATTATCCTTGTCAATTTCAACTTTTATATAACTTCATGTGTTTGTCTTAACTAGAAAGATACTTCAAATATTTTCTAAATTCTCATGGTGCCTAGAATAGTGACCTACTAATTTGTCACAGGTACTAATGCTCCATAATTCTAAAATGGGAGTTGGTCAAAAAGTTTAGGACACCCTAGGAAATTAACAAGGCTTTTGAAAATATATGTGTGAAAATGGGTAAGATGGTATCAAAAAGATGGTATCAGATGTGCTCATCTGATCTGATCTGAAGGTGATGTGGAGCCATGGAGGGTTGGGAGGGAAGTGGACACCCATAACGATCCCTGAGTCATGTCCTGCGGATAAATAGTCCACTTTGGGACCATCACGTCACCCAGATTATACATTAGCTATGCAGCAAAGAGGAAATCAGATACTTTCTATCTCCCCAAGACCAGTTAAAGGGACAGAGAAGTCCTATTCCCAGGAGCAGGTTTGGGAGATGTATAGAAAACAAAACAAAACAAAACAAAACAAAAAATAAAATGACCCAACAACAACCCAGATTTCAATTAAAGCCAATGAGACCCCAAAGTTTTCTATTTTTTGCAAACCAGGTGCTGAAGAAAATGCATGATTTACATTTGGAAAGTAGACGTGTTTTCCCAGGTGACATTGGATACAAGGACTGGGTTGGTCCGTAGTAGACATGTTCAGTTCTTAATACGGATGGGACTTCTGTGTTCATTTTGACATTAAGAAATGATACCAGTTTAGTTTAAGGACTTTTTAAAATTATATTTGCTTGGCAATCACTTCCATGAAATAGCTACTAAGGTGAACAGTAAAAATAATTAAAACAGAATTGCTGGAATGAGATCCCAGAGAGCACAAGCTGGGAGTGGGTGTAATGGCCATTGACTTGGGAGCCTTGAGGCGGAGTGTTCAGAGGTAGTGCAGTTATCAGTGATGAGGGTTGTCGTGCGTGTGCAGGAGGCTCATAGTAGAGGCAGGGGAAGGAGAATGTAGAACTGAGAGACTCACGCACGTGGGGGTTGCCGTCCCTCAGAGACAAGAGCAGGAGTGGAGACAACAGTCCAGACATCAGTGCTGGCAGAGCTAAAGCGTCTGTGGCCGAGAGACTGAGAGGTGCTTCCGACAGTAAACAATGACATCCTCAATTCAAGACTAAATATATATAGCCAAGAAGTGCCAATAAACATCAATGGCCTAGAGATAAAATATCAACACCTTTCAGTAATCAATAACATACAAGTGGTGAAAAATTAGTAATAAATAATGTTGTTGATGACATGAGAAAACCAGGACTCCCAGACCCTTTTGGGGGGATTGTCAATTGCTACAGTCTTGAAGAAGAAACAGTTTAGAAAAGTATTAAAAATGTGAATTTTAGGTACACCTGGGTGGCTCAGTGGGTTAAACCTCTGCTTTTGGCTCAGGTCATGGTCTCAGGGTCCTGGGATCGAGCCTCACACCGGGCTCTCTGCTCAGCGGGGAGCCTGCTTTGCCCTCTCCCTGTGCCTGCCTGTCTGCCTGCTGTGATCTCCCTCCCTCTCTCTCTCTCTCTGTCAAATAAATAAGTAAAATCTTTAAAAAATGTGAACTTTGGTTATGATTTGACACAGTTATTCCAGCTGTATGACGGGGGCAAGTGAAAAATTCCTATAGATTTTATACTTAAATAGGTAGATAGTCAAAGTATACTCTTCAACGGAAGGCTGTGGGAGCAGGTTATTAGCGAGCATACTTACATTTTGTAAAGACAAACAGCTATGTAAGTGTTCATGAAGAAGAAAGGAAGACATTTGTCGTCAGGAGACTGCACATGCCTCTAGTCACCGGCTTTTGAGTGGCTTTTCTTCTTTCTCTGACCTGTCCTTACTCGGATAACCATTTGAGCTCGCTCTTGTTTGCATTTCACAGATGAGGAAACAGGGAGAGACCAAGCAACTTTTCAAGGAAGAACAGCTCATGGCTTATGAGGGCGTGGCTTTCCCTCCTGCATTCTGTTTCCCCAGAAGAAAAATAAGGTTCCCATGGATAGTTCTCATCTTGCATCAGTTGACAAGAATCACAATCATAAATGCCCCTCAGGAAAAGAAAGAGAAAGGAAAAAAGATAGAGCAGTTGAGGGCGGAGACCATTTATAATTGTAATATTGATTTTACAAAAGGAGGTCTAGGTGCATCTTTCAAAGGAAGACCGTGTGTAGAAATGGGGTTTCTTAGTCTGGCGATGCGGGAATCGTGGAAGAACGGGCGGATGGGAGGGCTGCCATGCGGAGTCAGCAAATGCAGCCCTGGCGGTTCAACGCAACTGAGGAATCATTGATCTCTACCTCGGAGACTAATGACGTACTCTATGTTGGCTGATTGAATTTAAATAAACAAACAAACAAAAAACCAAAACCAGTTAGCTAATCGAGTAGGACATTTGTGAGCTGGAGGGTATTTAGAATGGTTTCCTGTGTATCCTGACCATCGTCCTCGGCAACATGTTGATAAAAGGGGGCAGAGCTGGATACTGTTGCGGATACTTTGGTCCCATCTGCAGGTTCACCCTCTGCAGGTGTGTGTTTGCTTGTGGGGCCTCACACACGGCGGCACCTGTTTGCGGACGACACACCGGTCTCTCCCTTGGTGGATGACACACCGGTCTCTCCCTCTCACTCGACTGTGAACTTCTGTAGGGCAGGAACTCGGTCAGCATCTTCCTTCTCCAACAAGATTTATTACATATTAGTCCACAGCCACACGGAACATTTTGAATAAACACAATTCTAATCGGAAGGATGCCCTATTGATGAGAAGCTGTTTGAGGAGTGATGAGATACCAGGACTGACTGCACGTGGGGGCTGTTTCCTCTTCCTGCTCCAAAGACAAGCCTGACTCTGAGGGTCTCCGACGACTTTTCTTCAGTGGTGGTGCTCAGTAGGCCTTATGGACGTTTCTTCCCCACTCACATGTGTGTGTTAGGATATCAATTTTACAACTTTTATTTTGAGATTTTTCTCTCATTTTCTAAGTTTCCAAAAAATCAGCAGTATTTGTCATTTTTCAGAACTGGTTAGGGCTTACCTAAACAAAGTATTTCTCTTTTATGTGGTATATGTGCTTAGTAGCACTGTATTAACATTCTCAAATACAGACTTTTCATTGTGCTAATCCTAGGAAAGCAAAATCAACATCCAAGTGGTAAGTGTTTAGAAAGAAAATTGATCAATTTGTCCTAAGTTCCATGAAGATGAACTGAGGTCAATCCACTTTACCTATTAAGATTTCGAAGATATCTGGTTGGATTACTTTTCACAGCAAAAGGTTGTTTTCCACTGGGGCTTAGTAAAGATTAAAAAAGAAGAAGAGGAAGAAAACAAAGCTTTAAGATTAAACCCTAGGGAAAAAAAAACAGCTCTGAGTACAGGTACACCTTGCCAGGTCCCGGCAAAGTGCCCATGAAAATGCAGTGCATGCTGGTGGCTTTTCGTGGAAGACATTGCTCTAGCCCAACGTACAGGTGATGACTCCACGTCAACACCCCAACCTTTCCAGAGGTGATCACTCCTGCTAAGAGTTGGAGGGCACCACATGGAATGTTCCAGGAGGATCAAAGTAGTTCACTGCAGATGAGTCGTCGTGCCTTAAGAAACCCTGCAAAAAAAAAAAAAAAAAAAAGAACCCCTGCAGAGATGTTCCCGTAGAGACAATCACTAAGTCTACCTGCTCGTTATTAAGGAACAAGAGTCTTACACATGCAACAATCCAAGAAGGAAGGAAGAGAAGAGTTTAATCTTTGTTTCCTCAAATAACTCCTGTCCCAACGCCTCTGTACAGGGGCACCAGGTGATGCTCAGGCTGAACCACGGTTTTGGGGGAAGGACATGGTCATCTAAGGAAGTGCAGCCATGGGCTGACTCTGTGTGGAGCCTGGGTAGTCTCTGGATTCCAGAATTCAGCGGGACGTTTGGTGGCAGAAGATTCTGGCACTTGATGTTTCTCCCATAATCTTTTCTTTTCTTTTTCTTTCTTAAGATTTTATTTATTTATTTATTTTATTTATTTGACAGAGTGCGAGAGCACAACTGGTGGGGGAGGGGAGAGGGAAAAGTAGGTTTCTTGCTGAGCAGGGAGCCCCAAATGCTGGGCTTCATGACCTGGGACTTAACAGACAGAGCCTCTCAAGAGCCCCCCTCCCACAATGTTTTCAAACAGTATTTGCCCACATAGCCATTACAGGTCAAAAGCGAGGGAAGAGAGATTGCCATTTGATTTTTAGCTTTGCTTCCGTCGCGGCTTCGAAGCTGGGAGCTGTGAACTGAATCCCCTGTGGATAAACTGGAGTCATTTTTTCCAGCAATAGAAGATCAGCCTTCGGGCCCCGAACCGCCAACTCTCAGAAATGACCCTGCTGCTCTCGTCTGAGTCGAGTGCTACCCTGTGTGCTCTGTAGCAGAGAGGACGTTGTCATAAAGTGAGAAACAGCGCTTGACAGTGAGAAAACACAACACGCTGAAGTGAGTTCACAGGAACTGGCAACACCAGGGAAGAAACTTAAGTGATTTCCTGAGAGCGGAGGTGTTCCACATTGTGGGGAAGATGCTTACGGGAGAGAAGTTAGTAACCATCTCAACATGGTGAACAGGAGCTGCTCAAAGGACATGTCAGTCTCCCTGGTGTTGCTGGAGACCGGACAGGGTGGGCGTGGGGCTCCAGATGATTCCATTCCCATGAGTCAGTTAGGGTTTTCTCCAGCCACAAGTTCCAGACATGTTGGCCGTGGTGACCGAAACCTGTGTCGTAGGGCAAGAAGTCTGGGACAGACCCAGCAGGAGCCATGTAGCAGCTTTAGGCCATCAGGGAACAAGGCACCTACTTTCCATCTCGTCACCTCATGCGTTGGCTTCAGTCTTCTTCTCACCTTATCCAGGTCACAGAACGGCTGCGTCACTCGACATGTCACCCCTCCATCAAGAGGGGAAAGGACAGACAAAGCAGGGAGCACCTTTATGAAGAAAGCCAAAGCTTTTCAGAAAAACCTCAGAAGACTTCTGCTTGGATTTCTCATTGTGTGCACCGTGCCCCAAGGCTAGGCCACCTGCAGTCTCTGCCCGGGGTTTGTAATTGTTCGGGGGGCCTCCTCATTTAGGAAGGAGGAAAACAATGGTCTCCCGTCCCCACCAGAAACATCTCAAAACCCACACCCCCAGAATAACCATGAAGAAAACATCAGAATCATAAAAAATGGAAGGTCATTCTACAAAATGCCTGACGCACACGTCTTAAGTCTGTCAAGGCCATCCAAACCAATGAGGATGTGAGAAATTGTCACAGCCTCTAGGAGCCTAAGGAAGCTTGAAAGCTAAACGTACGGTCGTGTCCTGGATGGGATCCTGGGGCGGAAAAAGAACGCGAGAGGAAACAGAAGAAATCAGAGTCAGCCTGGAGTTTAGGAACTAGAAGGTAGTGACACTGGTTGAGCGAACAGTCACCAGCGGGGAAGCAGGTTATGGGGTATCGGGCAGCCTCTTGCTATCTTCACAGCTTTTCGGTAAATCGGAAACTATTACAGAATTAGAAACTTATTTAAAAAGTCAATCTTTGCAAACCTGTACTGAAACATGAATTCAGTTTCCCATTAAGCCCACAGTCCGCGGAGCATGGCCTTTGCCTCGCATCCTACAGGCTTCTCGGGAATGGTGGGGGCGCAGGGCTCCCGGCAGAGAGCGGCCGCATCAGCCTCGGGGAGAGGGGCCTCTCCCTGGTCTGCTGTCAGGGTGCACGTGTGGATGGTGGTCCTCTTCGTGTCCAGGTTTTTAAAAATCTGACAAACAAAGACAAAGAAGATAAAAAGTAAAACCAAGAGCTCCATAATTATCACAGTTGTTCATGGTGTTTGGTCTTCATGGGAAGTCTTGGGTGAGGCAACCAGACATCTTGTGTGTGTGTTTTCATTTTCATGATAGCTTGGTAGCTATGTGATCGAGACCATAAGAAAGTTTCTTCAAGTTGTCATCTATATGCATATGCAAAGCATCTGAGGCCTCAAGGGTTTACACTAAGTTCTCTGGGCTTTTGGAATCCTGTGCTTTCCTTTCTTCTTTGTAAAAAACAAGGTGATCTTTGGAAGGTGTCCTGCCGTGGCTTCCTGTGGGCTCCTGGCATCTTCTGTGTGACTCTGAGCAAATAGCTCAACCTCTCTGGGCTGCTCTTCTCGGGCTGCAGCACCAACAGGAAACATCATCCTCACTCCGCGTTTCCAGAACATTGTAGAGATTAATGAAACGATGCTTGTGAGAAGCAGAAGTGCTCAGAGGTTGGCACAGTGACATTGTGACTCATTCTTCACTGTCATGGAGAAATGCTGCAAACATAATGCATGCAAACTGGATGTGTAAATATTTGTGTACACAGACTCTCCTGCCTTTATGAGGGTTCATAAAACTCATAGCATTCATTGATTTTTGTCTTATTGTAAAGAAAAAAAAAGAGCAATAAAATGTATTCAGTACATAAAAACACTTAAAAACCTCTCCCTTTGCCAAAAGAAGTATGCTTGGCTAGTTAAGCCCATTGTCATTTTGTTGAAGATTTGCATATTAATGCACCTGCACCCCACAAACTAACAAACAAACAAAGGGGAGTCTTTGCCTTTAGGATTCTAAGTGCCAACCAAATGCCAGGATTTTCTATAATGGTCAGAGAAATGTAGAACATTCCCTCCCCAAAGCATTCAGATTTTGTAATGGCAGAAAGTTGTCTGAACCTTCCATTGTGGTTTGTTGCCAGATTGAGATTAAGATTCAGTGCTCTTCACTGAAAATGCGTAAAATAAAATAAAATGGAAAAAAAAAAGATTCAGTGTTCTAAATTTTAACCGCAGAAATCATCACACCATGTGACTATCTGTGGGGATGACTTTTGTGATCAGCACGACTTCGTTTTCTGCTTTTCCTTGACTTCATAGTTTTGATCGCAGTGTGGTGCACAGATAAGATTAGTACCACTTGGCCAAAGTCAGAAGACTCCCTCTGCTGCCCTGGAGACCTGCAGCTGCTGGATGGACTGTAAGCAGCAGAGGAGATGGTTTTAGCATAGGCTCCCTCTTGGCATGGGAATGGGTCTTCACACATATATCAGCTCTCTTCTCTCTTCGGTGGCGATTTTAGAGTTTCAGAATTTGTTGTCTGATGTGTTCTACTTAATGTGTGAGTGTGCAAGTTAAACATTGCATGAGGAAGGCTTAGATTACTTTAAGAGTAATTCCCTCACTCTCAGAAGAGAGAGGTGAAGATACAGTGATGTAATCCCCTCCCAGGGATACCCTTAGATAGGTACCCAATGTCTTGCAGGGTTCTTTCCGTCCTTGGAATCCTACTGAAAAGAAAAAAGTATTATTAATTGCTCTCCTAAGGCAGAGCCCATAGAAAGAGTAAGGATGCACAGAGGGAGGAAGGTCTCTCAGATTTCCTAGTTTATACTTTTCCTCAAATGGCTTTTCTCATGAAAAGGGCAGAACGAAAGCACGACAAGACTCCAGAACCACAGGCTATCTTCCTGGTGGAAAGGCAGGATTTTGTGAAAGCTATAGAGAAAAAGTTAGCTTATTTTCAAAATATTATCTTATGGGTGGAAATAATTCACAGGTGCATAATTAGTGTTTTTTTTTTTTCACCATGTGTCTATAGGTTAAAGCTAATATGGTTTAGAAAAATGAGGAAGGCCATTCATTTGTATAGCCCTTCCCATATGCACACACATATTCAAATAGATACTTACCTTCTCAATGAATCTGAAGGTATCTCATGAGCAGGCTCATGGTTGGGCTAGCTGTGGCTGTGTCACTGTTGATTCCTGTTGGTTTCATTTGGAGGAATTTATTTAGATTTCCTCCAAGAGATTCAAGCATCAAATGTCCAACAGATTTCCCTGAGATGAAACTAGATATTTCTAATGTATTTTAAATGGTCGTTAGATTACCGACATTGGCTTACCTCGTCTGAAATTTGCTGACGCTGCTTCTAAATGTTAATCACGATTTCTGGCTTTTTATTTATATAATTTAATCTTAAACCTGCCCATGAGTTACTGCCACGCAGCCCGGTGTGCCTTATTGTAAGCGTCACTGCCTGTTTGTACCAGTGCAGAAGGGGAGTGGGTCCCCGGGGGGCCGGCCGGCCGCTCTGAGGAGAGAGGGTCTGTGGCAGATACCTCACACGCTGCAGGAGAAGCTGTCTTCCTGAATGCGAGATGGCTCGGTTCAAAACGGGTGAACGTGGGTAAAAATACGTGGACGCCGTCAACAGACACGGCTATGGAACAAACAAGATAGAATCCCTACCTTATAGGCTGTTACCCCGAACCACACAATGGCTACAGACCCATTGATCACCTATCACCATCAAGAGATTGTTAAGATGGAGTTAAGAATGGTAATGAATAAAAAGTAAACATGCTTTGCAGAAAAAAGAAGAAAAAAAAAAAGCTGTCAATTTCATTCTCCAAAGTCTGTGGCGAGACTTGAGTCGCTCACAGTGGCCAGAGGGATCGGTCTCTTCCCACCAGCCGATCTGCAGGAGCCTGAAGGGAGGTGGGTTTCTCCCCCTCTCGATGTTGGAAACACGCACTTTCTGTAAACAGAAGGCTAGAATGAAGCTTACAGGAAACCGAACAGATGGCACAATAATAATTTGTCAGATTCCTCCCCGTACGACAATGATCGTTGGAATTTTCAGGGCACAATCTATGACCCTTCTACCTTCTCAAGGCACGTGAAAGCTCTCCGCAGTGGAATGTTACAGGCAGTTTTTGCAAGCCTAGTCTTTATTTTCTTTTAGACAAAAAGAAACCTTTTGCATTGGTCATCCAGAGTTATGTCTTATCTATATTTGAGTGGCATAGCCTCCAAGATGGAGTAAGCAAACCTAATTTAATGTATCCATCTCCTTCAATTAACATTCTGCTACAAAATGCTTCTCCTGTTTCTCCTTTTATGCATCCCCCTCCTCCATTTATCTTTCTCAGCCACCTGAGAGGGATAGCTTGAAATAGTTCGATGATCGCCAGACCCCACGGACCACTCACCCCCTGTAAATGCCACCAAGAACTTAGTTGGGGGCAAACTGTAGGCACTGAATCCTTACTCTCCAGGAAGCCCCTTTCCAGTTGGATTCACCAGGGTCATCATGAATTTAAAATACCTCACCATATCCCGGGATGGAACTGTGGGAATTCTGGTTGGCCATTTTTTTTTAAATACCTCATTATAGCTATGAATAGTGCTTCCCAGCATAGGGAAAACGAAGTCTTCGTTACCACCTTAACCAAAATGAATGCTTGACGAATAGCTGCTCTGAGTCATTTTGCTGAAGTTCAGCATTTTAGGATTCTTAGAACCATTTATTATGGGTGATAGTTTTCATCTCTGTGTAAGTCAAATTTTCTTCAATTTACCTTGAGAAAAAAATACATGCAAATATCTAAGACAACCTGAGACACACAGTAATTAACAAAAATAACCTCCAGAGAGACTCTTAGAGTCCAGACTTTATAAATATATTTCTTTGTATGTTTAAGCTGTATTGTAGCACATTCCAAAGCAAGATAGCTTTTGTTTGGTTTGCTTTTGTTTGGTTCTTGGCGTCAAAATGACCACAGCTCGTTTCTTGAAGACAAATACAATAAAAACCTTTACGGCCACTGCTCGTTAGCATCATAGCTCATGGTAACGCCTGACAGAAGAGAAGGTATTTATCTAGGGTGCCAGTAACTAGGTAACTAGTTTGCTGGGATTTTAAAATATGAGCGCTTTTTCTTCCAAAGTCATTTGTCCCTCAAGTAGTCGTTTGAACAGAGGGTATGAGAACACCCTCCACAAGTCATCAATCAGATGCTCGACTAGTTGCTTCTCATCATTGCTATGATGGCTTTAATACCAGCTTATGTGAAAGTATCTAGCACAGTAAATTGTATGGTTGCTCTTCTATTTCCCCACTTTTCTTTCGTCTTGGCTACATCCAGTAATTTTTAATACATATTACTGCATACTTGGTGCATTCTAGCTTCATAAAAACCTCTAAACACATATATGGGCTCTGTATATGCAAAAATGTCATTCTTAATGTTGTTCAGCTCTGATTTAGAAAGACTGTAAGTCAGTGTCAGATGGCTACTCTGTTCCCCTCTTTGTTGCACACCACAACATTTATTCGTTTTACCATTAATATCCAAGATATCCCTTCGTATTGGTCAAAAAACACACACATATACAACCATCATCATCCACAGATGGGCGAAGGTTCACAGACAATCAGGAAATTAGATTTCTCTCTAAGTCAATTAAGTAAAAGGGAATATTTATTCAGGGTCCTGCAGCTGTTCTGATTAGGGGCTTTTGGTTCATGATGCAATGTTTGTTGAACCTGGCCAAATGATGAATTGGGATGCATTCTACTCCCTTGTCCCCAAAGCTATTTGTTTTTCTTTTAAAAGCTCTCTATAATGTTTTCTTAATGTGGATGGGAAAATAAACAAACTTCTAGGTTGAAATGTAAGCGTCAATATGGAATCCACTAATTTGCTGATTGTTGATGAAAATCAGGCAGTCTATAAACATTATCCATGATGGATGCGTAAATCTAGCTCTCCCAGGATGCCAGGCCCACTGTAGGAACTGAACATGTGGGTATTTTTTACGGGATAAATGAATAAAATATATGATCTTAAATGATGAGACTGAATTTTGTAATAAATATGCCAGATCTTCAAATGACGAGATGGACGTCATCCCATTCAGAGAAGTCAGTTGGAGAAGCTATGGATGGACTCATTTTGGGGAATTCCTTCAAAGTCTGCATCACATCTTATTCTTCTCAGTAGTGAGAAATGCTATTCCTCTCAAGGTGTATTTGAATTCTTGTTTCACATCCATGTGGTCCACTGTATCAATACAATCAGTCGAAACAATGTAACGGAAAGCACACTGCATGGTGAAGAGGTTCATCTTGATTTCCCCCTTTGGAGTAATTCAGAGGTACACACCACGATTTTCTCAAAATACATGGATAGGCTATTCTACTTGGAGCATACCACCAATATAAGAGAAACACACTGATATTCGCTCTACAAAGGGCTGCGGGCATCTCATGTTGGTACCAGGTGGTGCTAATGCAAGGTGCTCGCCCCTTACTGCCTCCTAGGATGTTCTAGCCCGATTCTTGTGCTTGCCTCACTTTCCTTCACTACATGAACAGCTGGAGGGCGGGAACAATGTCACCTTCACAGCTACAACCTCACTATGCTTAACATAATACTGTTACAACATAATACCCAGCATGGTGCTCAGCAAATGTACATTGATAAGTAAAAGACTATTGTAATACTTTTCTACTGACTTTGGGGGAGTATTAGGGAGGTGGATGTTTTCACTGAAGACTCTCATCTCTTGAGTCTAAGTTCTTTTGCTCCTTGGTTCATTCCTGGTTACTCTTTTCTTCATAAAGCATTATTTTATCCAACTCTGTCTGAAGGATCAGAACAAATGTCAAGGCTTCGCTGTTTCTGTTCATCAATCAAAGTGCTTGGCACAATCTTCAGAGAAACCTTCTTCGTGCACAGTTTTCTTTCAGGATGTGAGCATTTGTCTCTTGGTCTAAATTTAACTCTTCAGCCGTCATTGTCCTCGCTAATCATGTATTGGAATCAGCCAAATCTCTGACCTTTTCAGCATTGTCTTTGGTCCTCTGGTGACAGCATGACTGTACATCACCCAGCACATCTTCCTGCCTGCTCTAAAATCTCCTGTGGCAGCCAAAATTTCTTGCTCTTGTTGTTGCTTCTTTTATGATGCCAAATTTCTCACTTGTAGGTTTAACTTCTTGAAAATTATACTACATACTAAATAATGATTATGAATTTATACAGTATGAAACTCCATAAGTGCTACTCTCAGATGCTAGACAAAACGGGCTTTTCCTCCCCTAAAGTACTTCCACTTCAAGGTAAGAAGTTTTCATAGCACATACCAAAGCTCTAACTATACAAGATAAACAACAGAAACAGTATCATGTTTGGTAGTTTCATGTTGTAAATATATGTACATAAAATGCAGAGTTTGTTTTTATGAGTATCTTTAAACAATGACAAGTGGAAATGGTCTTCCTTGATGGCCTTGGGATGCATGATCTATCCTCTACTATGTCTACTTTGAAAATGTAGGGCTCTAGTTTCCCCTTCTTGGAGTGAGGACCCATGGCATCTACAGTGTAGTCTCACTTGAACATTTCAGGAGATTAATCTGACAAAAATTGGTTAAAGGTTCATTTGAAAGATAGGAACCCAGTGGCCAGTGTGTCCAAAACAAATAGCTACCCCTAAGTGTCCTGATATTTTTACCCCAAAATGGCGTATCTATTTACCAGGGAGTTGAAGTGATTATTGAATTAAATACCAGACTAGAAGGAGGCTGATATATTTGCAGATTACTCATGGGAAATGCAAAATACAAAACCATATGACTTTATGAGTGAGCAACAGATTGTGAAATGATTAAAAAGAGAAATTTTGGATCAGTAAATTACACATTGTCCAATGACTCCTGGAATTATTGAACTAGAGGAGTTCCAACCCTCTGAGGAGGAGTCCAACCCTCTGACTTTCCAGGCGATGAGAATGCTTGGTGGCTAAGTGATCTGTCCAAGGTGATCATCCAGGAGAGCAGGAGGAAAACCACGGCTAAGAGTTTGGGTGGGACATCCCACGTCGGTGTTTCCCACAAGGATGTATTGATCGCCTTGTAGGAGTTTGCAACTTAATGTAATTATGACAACATAATTATAACAAAAAGATCATACATACCCATTACGTAATTAAACATATTCTTAATAAGCATTTGCTGTATATCACACTCTGCCAGATATTTGAGATGGAAGGAAAACTGTGTTCCAGTGGCCGCCCCCAAGGATCTTAGTCTAGTTGGCGAGACCAACATGTAGCAGGTAATTTGAATCCATTTGAGTACATGGTTAGGCACAAGGAACTGAGGCCATACAGATGGGGGGCTAGTGCATCCAGCCAGGTGATGATGGGAGAGACGTTCATTGAAAGAAGTGATGTGTGGGTTAGTCAAGCAGAAGCAAAGCTCGGTGTCTGTCTGTCTGCCTGTCCACGTCCATCTGTGACATCTTAGTTTAGAAAGTGCTGATGCAAAGGCAAACAGTAGCCCTCTTTGGAGGATCTCTAAGCAGACTGGGCCCTTTTTCTTGGGTATCAGGTTTCAGACAAGGACTGAAAAGGTCAGCTGCATGGAGCACACACAGCTTCCCTCACACTGCACGGAAGCACCCCTGTTCCATTCGATAGAACAGTTAAAAGGAGAATAAAACCAGAGAAGCAAGTGGGAAGACAGTGGGTATAAATACAATGAGGGAGGCTAGGAAGCACTCAATGGAAGAAGTAACGTATGAGAGCAAGATTAGGGCGTCCCTGGTGGGAATCCAGGATGCAGACAGAAAAGCAGGGAGCTCCGTGTGGAAGGAGGTCGGCCTGGGGCATCCAGAGGAGAACGGCTGCCGTCGCTGCTCAGCCGTCCAGTCGTCCGCTCGGAGAAGAAGTCGCGCTCCTCAAGGCAGGAGACCTTCCTTCCAGAACTCACCCCGCTTCAAGGAGCTGCTGTGTCGGAAGCCCCAAGTTATTCCCTCCCGTGAAGTCAGGGGTGACCTGCTCAGTCTGACGCTGACACTCTGACGACACAGCACCAACCACAGACCACTGAACCATAAAAGGAAGTTGTGAATGACGGAAAACGTGTGGAACTTCTAGAAACCTATAGAAGTGATGCTGGAGAATTGCTTCCATCTCAGGCAAAAACACTGACAAAGAGAATCGGCCCTTAACAGGCACTGGTTAGCGCCGCGCTGGAGAAACTCCGCAGGGACCACAGGGCTTCGGGAGAAAGCGATGCAGAGATCAAGTCATTTCCTGAGAGAGACGCTCGGGAAAAAATGTGAAGACCTCGAATACTTGTTTGCCAGGGGACGGGTACTGTTATGCCGCAGAAGGAAACACGAAGACGAGGAGGTACAGCAGCCTACCCTAAAAATGTGTCTGAAAAATCTTACCAGAAAACCCCCCAAACCAGAAAACAAAAATAGCAAAAACAAAGACTAGAAGCTCTTCTTGCTATTCCGGAAGCATTTTTTGTAAGTTGTAACGATTCCTGGATTATTGCTACAGGTGAGACAGAACACATCTATTTTCTTATTTTGTTTTCAAAGTTCCAGGTAAGTGTCATCTTCACAAATTACTCAGTGGGACACGGTGGTCTTTGGTTCAGGGGGTGCACCCCATGTTACTGGGAGCACCAGGGACCCCCCAGGCTGTGAGACCCCTCGGGGGGTCGCCAAGTCCCTTCAAGCATGAAGGACTAATGAGGCAGCCTCTCTGTGGACTCAGAACCGCAGACAGCTTCCCGCTCATCCCACAGGAGTGAAGGTCCCCGTGTCGCCTCGCTGGAGGACACCCCAGCCGGCTCCCAGTGACAGCCGGTCCTGCAGCCTCCCACGGAGCGTCCGTCAGAGGGCTTGCTGCCGTCCCTCTGTAGCCGATGCCTTTCCTCACAATCAACGCTTGCTCAGCCTAATTGGCGGACAAATAATTATCAAGGAGTTCCTGAGGGCCCACCTGTTCCAGGCAGGGGGTCAGGCACCAGGGATAGAGCCATGAAAGTCACAGTCATCATCCTGGCTCCCACGGGGCGGCCACGCCAGAGGCCGGGGCCAATACACCAAGAGCCAACAGATGGAAGCACAACCTCGTGACCCGGGAGAAGGGCAGTGAGGGGAAGGGCCGGCTTCCAGGGGAGGGACGAGAGCGCGCTGGGGCCATCCAGGGAACGGCTGGAAAGCTGGTGAGGAGAAGGCAAGGCTTCGCGTGTGAACTCGGTGCGTTCAAGGCTCCGCGGGAAGCCCGGCGTGGACAGCGCCCGCGGTGACCGTGGAGAGAGGGCCCGGGGGGCCAGGACGCCCCATGGCTCTCTCGGCTCCTGCGGGCTTTCGCCGCGTGCCTCTCCCTTCCGAGTCAGCATCATGTGGGTTGGAAAGCCCTGAAAGGCGAGCGACGGACATACAAGGAATCGCGTCGCCCCAGGCTCTCGGGGGAGGAAAGCCGCTGTTGCCCGGTCGGTATCCCAGGGCACCATGCGTGAGTGTGGAGGCTTCAAACGTTCAGGAAGCAGCTTCTACACCGACAGCAGCTGCAGGGACTTTACTCCGTGCCCCAATTTGTGGGCCAGATCTCGCCAGCCCTTCCTGCACACCTGCTCCTCCTCGCCCGGGCTCGGGCCCCGTGAACTGGCCCCATGAACCACACCTGCCCCCTCCCCCAGCCTTGACACCTCACTGCTGTCCTGGGGTTCTCCTTTCTGTCCACACAAGCATCTTCCCTCCCAAGCTCCTGTTCGCACACAGTCAAATGGCTGGAACACCGTGTGGCCTCTCTCACCTCTCCCACATCTGGCCCCTCTGCTAAGCCCATCATCACTTCGGCTAGGTCCTTCCCAAAGAGCCTCCTCCCCCTTCCCCGCCTGCAGAGGCCCCCTTCGGAAATCCCTCTCCTGCAAGCATGGAAGAAGTGGTGTAGAAATTAAAATAATATTTGTTCATGTGCTCAAAGCCGAGGAACTCCCCTCCTGCCCAGATGTGCTCAGCAGAGTGGCCGGCAGGTGATAAGGGCTGGCCCACACTCAGGGCAAGGTCCACGAAGGGTCCTTGCTGCTATCTATGGGATCCTGAGACAAATGCCCTCGACTTGTCTTTCTCGGTTCCCTTCTAGATGTGTGACCTTGAGCAAAATCAACTCCCTGGGCCTCAGTCTCCTCACTTGTAAAGGGGGTCATCGTCTGAACCTTTGAGGGCAGCAGTGAATTTTAACTGAGATGGAGTGAGTAAATACTCAGCATGACTTCGGGCCTCCAAGAGACAGAGGAGTGCCCCCATAGTAGTACTGCTCAGTGTCACTAGTGGACGAGGAGTAATGGAATGAGGATGCAGGTTTTGCCAAACGTAAGTACGTAATTGGATGCTTCCTTTTATTATTTTCACGCGAGGAGGAAGTGATCCTTTCTTTGGCATATGAATAATTGATGTGGAGGGTGAGGTAGAGAGCCTGTAGCACAGAACGTGCTGGAGCCATGGGAGCACGTGGGAGCCCAGGGCTGAGTGGCTGTAGCCTGCTAGGGAGTGCGGGCTGGGGCTTGGGCCGACCGGGGGTCATGTGAGCAGACCGGGGGCGGGTGAGCAGACCGGGGGCCGGGTGAGCAGACCGGGGGCCGGGTGATTGAAGGGGCACAGGTGAGAACCTGGCCGGCCGCTGCCCCCACAGAGCGACTTCAGAGTCAGCGCCCCGGAGAGGAAGACCTCCAGGTAAGAGGGACTCCCGGGCTGTTACTGCGCAGGAACACAGACATCCCTCCGGCTGCTAACACTTCCCGTTTCAGTGTCTCCCCCGCACGTTGCACCCTTTCCTCCTCCTAAAACAGAGATGAAGGGACCTCTGTAACCCTTGCCTGGCCCGCTCCTCCTTACGGACGCCGTCCTCAGAAGGAGCGGAGGCACCGGGAGGCGCCGGGCCGGTCCCCTGCGTCCCGGACGCCGGTCCCTCCTCTTCCTATCTCCCGCCGCTTCTTGTCCCCCCGTTTTCAAGCTCCTACTCGCCGAGGGCCGCGCCCGCCCATGAAAGCACAGGCCCTCCCCTCCAGTCTGTTGTTTGTCACATTTCGGGGATGCGAACACCAGCTTCTAAAGATGGTCGGAACTGTGTATAAAAGAAATAAAAAGTGCAAATAAGCCCTTCGAAGCTGCCGGCCCACACCAGTGGGGCCGATGCACACAACGCCCCAAACAGCGTATGGCCGTCCCGTTCCTCGAAGAATGTCTGTGTGTGTCTTAATTCCGCAAGTGTGGGCGGGCAGGGAGGGAGGGTCTGCCCGTGGCTGGGTCTGGAGGCCACATCTGGGCTTGCACCTGCCTCTGCTCACCCCGGGATTCTTCTTGACGGCCTCCCCGTGCTGCGTGGTCTGCCGGAGAGCGAATCCGGCTTCCGTGCAAGGCTGCCATCAGCTGCCGGCACAGGACCGAAGACCAGGGGAACGTCCTCCAGAGTATTCGGAAGCATGAGGAGGAAGTTTAACTTACGAAAAGAAAGGGAACGGATGCAGACACGAACACAAGACGCAAGCCCGCTGCCCTTCAGGCTCTGGAAAGGTCTTCGGGATCCAAGGATACTCCCAGCGTTGGCTCACAGCAGGCGATGTCTCCCGGATTAATGCCCGTTGAAATCCATTAAAAGAGTATCAAGAACAATTTGTGTGAACACGTTTCTGTGTATTTCCAAGGCTCGGTCAGGGCAGCACGGAATCCAGAAGCAATCCCGCTCACACAGACAGACACCCACGGGTAGGAAGCGGGGATGGAGACCAGCGCGGCCGTGTTCAATGAGCTGCAAATGAGTGGAATGCTCTGTTTTCATGGTCCTGGAAGCCCGGTCTCCAGCACATTTCGGGGCAGACCTGGATGGGGCAGATTTCCCTTCCTGGCCCTCCTTTGTCATGGGGGGAGTTTAGGTGTGAGGACAAAGGTGTAGGGACCTCAGGCCGACTCAGATTTGCCTGGAGGGTTGCCGGTTATTAGCTGTGTAACATAGAGACAATTCTTGAGTTCTCGGAGCAGAAATGCACACGAGATGCAAATACTAAAATCTATCTGGTAATTTTATTGACAGATTAAATTGAGGAGCAAAGGTGAAGTTTCTGACAAAACCCACTGTTCAATGGATATTAGTAATGGTATTCTAATATGCTACCTGCCTGAGTCCAGAGAAAAACAAAATGGTCTGTAAAGGTCCAATACCCATGAGAACCAGGGGAAGAGAGATGTATGACATACTTAATGTACTATTTTAATTCTATCTACCTTCCCAGGGCAGCAATAGAAAGAAACGGTCATAAGATGTGACATCTGTATGTTTGCTGAGTCTGTACAAAATAATTAATGTTTTGATCAGATTAAAAAAATCTTAATTAGGCCTGTGAGATCTGACAGGATATATCCTTTTCCCAGTGGGTCTGTTTAGAAGGCCAAGGATCACTGCTTTGTGGGCTGGCTTGTCTCCCTTGATATGTACCCCAAGAGTGCACCCTGATTCGAACTCCGTGCCAGCCACTTGGCAATGACCTGTCGCTGTTTGCAGGGACACGGGGACTCAGTGGTGGGATATTCCCTTGTCTGCCCTCGAATGAGGAGACACCTTCTGTACCTCTGCTGCATATGTGCATGGCACGTCATGGCTGGGTTTTCTATTTTGTGCACACGGGTGTGGTTACAAACAAAGAGGGAGTTAGAATGAGACACTCTCTGGGCCTACATACACGTCTGCAAGCGAACTCATCTTTCTTCACTTCTGTTCTTCGTGCTTCTACTTTGCAACTGGCTCAAGCCATTTGTTCCCAGTGAGCCACTAACTTTTTTAAAGTTTTATTTGCGTATTTACTTTTTTAGAAAGGGGGAGAGGGAGCGAGAGAAGAGAGGAGGGACGGAGGGAGAGAGAGAAGCTCAAGCAGCCTCCGAGCTGAGCACAGAGCCCAGCATGGGGCTCGATCTCAAGACCCCGAGATCATGACCTGAACTGAAATGAAGAGTTGGATGCTTAACCCATTGTGCCACGGGGTGCCCTGAGCCACTAACTTTGTAACCATACCAAGGGATAGCCCCGTGTAACTTTGACACGTCATTCTTTATCAGTAAGATAGGACTAATGCAGACGTGGGCGGATGAGAGGGCTTTGCCATAAGCAACTTTGAAAGTTGCAAACTCACTTCAATTCGGGGTGATCTATTTGCATTTAATAAATTCTATGGTAATGTTTCTAATCAATTTTGTAGTCATAACCACCTACTTATTACCCTTTGATAAAAGAAAAAAATTGGCCCTAAAACTTGATAAAATGTTAGTTAGAGCTTATGTTCTGAAAAGAGAAGAACAATGCATTTTCCATTTGCTTATCCTGCATTTAATGGAAGTGGACAGGGGTTCATTTCACCACACCTGGTGTGTTGCTTTGAGGTCTTTGCACGTAAGAAGTCTTACAAGTGTAAAGAGAGCTGAGTCTCTATCGGGAGATGTCAGGTCCTCGAGCATCAGTGTCCCTTTTATTAATGGCCTGAAGAGCCTATGAGACCATCTCAGAGATCCCTAGAAAACAAGCTTCACGGAAGTCATCTAAGCCCGTGTAATTCAATATCCTTGTGTAGTAAGGATTCTTGAATGATTTTCTAGAGTCAAGCACGTCGGCTGTCCGAACGGCCCCAAAGGAACCCCAGTGACCCGCTGGTCTCCCAGTCCCGCACGCACGTACCCGGAGGTTGCTCCTGACGGCTGTAGCAGACACGTGACACTTCGGATCTCATACTTTATATTTGTCTTGATATTGTTATCCAAATCCTTAATAATATTCAGCATTTATGAGTAATGACTTTTCTCTTCAGATCGTTTCATAAACATTAAGGATTAATCCTCCTGGCACTTCTGCTAAAAGGGTGAGTGGGCGGCTTCCCAGTTCTATGTAGAAGCGCCCAATTCCCTTTATTCCGGCTCGGCCCAACCGGAGGCTTTGGCCCAGAAGGCACATCCGAGGCGTTTCCCTGCGTCTTTCAAGGGTACAAAATGGCACCGTTTTAACATCACTTCGTTTCCCAGAAAGTCTGTTTGTGATCTGCTGTTGCCCTCGGACACCCCTGAAATGAATCCTGGCCTAAGAAATCTGGTGATTCACCCTGGTGCTCTGAGCTCTCTCTCCCTGCAGAGCTGTCCCACACGGCACGGAGACGAGCCAGGGACCCGGCTTTCCCGGGGCAGACCTTAGCCCGGAGCTTCCATGGTGCCCGGCCGGCGTGGTGGCCCTGGCAGCCCCTGCAGGGACCCCCAAAAGTTTGCTCACCCGGACCTTGGGAGGCATGGAGGGCACAGGCTGTTTGGGGGTCGAGCTTGGCAGTCAGGAGGTCCCAGCGTTGGCGTGAAAGCCCCAGGTGACCTTCCCGACAGCCTCAGGGAAGTTTCCTCCAGCAAGAAGGCCGCGCCCAGAGCTGCTCCTCGCAATCACCCCGATGGCGGGGAGGCTGTTCTCGGGGTAACAGGTGCCAACCCTGACAGCGACTCTATGCTGAGAAGGTGTCCCCGGTAACAGGCGTGATGCGCGGTGAACCGAAATCTGCGCCTGTCTGCGCTCCGCGGGTAATCGTCTCTCTCACCTTCTCCGGACACAGCATTCGCCATGGAGGTGGCCCAGAGCCCGCGTCCCCAGCACCGACACAGGCAGAACACCAGAAGCCCTCCGCGGGAGCACCAGCGGCGCTCTGGTTTCTGGGCTGTGCAGGTTTGTTTGTTTGTTCCCCTTTCCTTTCTCTTTCTTTCTTTCTTTCTTTCTTTTCAATAACAGGAAATGAACTGGCAAAGATTGAAGACCGTTAAAAGATCCTTCTGGAATGTGGAAGTGCTCGTTCCCTGGTTCCTTCAGGAGTTACACTGAGAGGAAACTGTGCCTGAGCCAACCTGCCAGCGTGCCATCTGTACCGAGGGGGAGGGGCAAGCGTAGAGGGAGGAGGGGAAGGGGGGGGCAGGGGGAGGGTAGGAAGCGGAGAGGGAAAGTGGGGGAAGGGGGAGGGAAGAAGGGGGAGGGAGAGAGAGCCGGAGAGGCTGGATGTAGGAGGAGGGAGAGGGGGAGAAGGGGCAGGAGAGAGGACAGGCGACAGGGGGAGGCTCAGCGGGGTTA